>NC_141153.1:32283636-32610681 GCF_053477565.2 Lygodium microphyllum | reverse complement strand
GATTTTCACCAAGAACGAGCTCAACATGAGGCAACGTCGGTAGATTGAAGTATTGGAGGAATATGATTTTGAAGTCAAGTATCGAACAGGGAAAGAGAATGTAGTGTTGATGCACTCAATCGCCAGGCATTCCTTAATTCACTAACCTTGCAAAAATCTATCAATAGCTAGAGAAGAAGGATGCCATGATCTAGCCTATCAAAGGATGCCAAGGAAAAATTTCTATCAAAGACCAGGAACATAAGCTAGAGGCTAAGTATTGTGAATTCTCTATCAGTAATGGACTTGTCTGCTATAGGATGAGGGTATGTATACGAGCAAGCCCGTTATTTAAATGGAAGATATTGTGCGAAGCTCATAATTTCACTTTCATGGGACATCAAAGCTGCGAAGGATAAGACAGAAGGCATACATGGAATTGAAGTATCAAGATAGAATATTTGAGGAAGGAGACATGGTCTTCATTCACGTATGCCCAAAGAAGAGTTCTCTATCCTTAAGAGATTGCAGGAAGCTAAGTCCAAAGTATTGTGGACCATACAAGATCCTTAAGTGCTTAAGACCTAATGTTTATAGACTGCAACTCCCTGAAAACCTAAAGGTTCATAATGTATTCCATAACAGTCTATTGAAGAATGAAGTGTGTACCTAGCCCTAATCATGTACTTGATGACCAACAAATTGTAATGCCTGGTCAAGGAATCCGTGAACTAAGGCCGGATGCTAGGGTGAGACAACTAAGATCCGGAACCTTGAGAGAATGCCTCGTCCAGTGGAAAGATCATCCTGAGGAGGATGCTACCTGGATGGATGAAAGCTCTCTCAATCTTCGATATCCCCAGTTTACCTCGAGATGAGGACATCTCGATTCTTCTAAGGGGGAGAGAATGTAATATTTCCGCGTACCATGTACGGTAAATATTAACTTGCCGCACGTCATACGAATCTCGTGCAAGGATTATCACTAGTGCCAGCAGTTGAGCTATAGCTACACGCGGGAAATAGTGACACTCTACCTTACGAGAATAGGACCGGAGGATTCAAACCCCATAACCGCGGGAGAACAGCCTCTTGGGAAGAGGTCAAGAGGATAAAGGTAAGATTATTGCAATTTTTTTTTACTAATTTCCCCAGCCGATTTGTGGCTTGGGGAAAGGGGATGGGCAAGTGGAGCATGAGGAAGGGAGAGGGAGAGAAGGTCATGCAACTGACCACGTGGGGGAGGACCCCTCACCCCCCCCTTGTGCTATAAGAACTCCCTCTTGGGAGCTAGAGAGGGAGATGGGGGGGAACAGAAGCTGTGGGAGGGCCGTCGTGAAGGATGCCGTGCAGGGGAGATGGCGGCAGAAGGTGGTGTTAAAGGAAAGGACTGAGAGTGAGGGAGGTGGCGGCCGTTGACAGAGGACTGTGGGACGACCGTGGGCTGTGAGAGGATGGAAGGATTGTGTGATGGGAGGGTGGACGGGAGGAGCAAAGGGGCGGCAGAAGGCTGTTGAAGGAAGAGGCCGACCGTGTGGGGAAAGGGGTCGCTGTGTCGCCATGCTGAAGGAGGTGGAGGAGGTCAAGGCAGCAGAGGGAGGTCGCGAAGGGAAAGACTGCGGAGGTCGTGAAGGCTGCCGCTGAGGAGGGTCGTGATGCTGCCAGTTCGTGAGGTGGAGAGAAGCCGCCAAAGCCGCCACCTGGGCCATGAAGTCGCCGCCAGCTGTTGCCGAAATCCGCCGCCCTCCTCTCTGTCCACGTGGTTCCTCAATGATCCCCAGAAGCTTCTTCTAAGGAGGGGCTTCTTAAGCCCCCTTCCCACTACCTTTTCCACCCTTAGAAGCCTATCCACACACATACCTCGGGAATTCAGAAGAGAAGGAGGTGACATGGGGAGGCCTCGTTAAGGCCATTATTTTCCCGGATTTGAAGAATAGGAGGTGACAAAAGTCCTTCCCACTACGTTGTCCATCGGTCTATCCGCACACATCTCGGAACTTGAGGAAAGAGGAGGCGACGAACCTTCTCAACGATTTCCCATAAGCCTCTTGGCCGGATCTTGTAGAGAAGAAGAGGGGATCCGTAAACACCTTGCCACAGTATCCTTAATCCTCGGGATTCTAGAAGAATAAAAGAGGAAGACTATAAGGGTCCTTCCCCGCCAATTCCCCCAAAGCCGGCCCTTGGATTTTTTTGTGGAAGAAGAAGAACTCCAAAGGCCCATTCGCAAGAGCCTTTTTCCGCGGACATCATCAATCCTTCCTTAATCCGGAATTTCAAGGAGGACTAAAGCTCTCAAATCGCCACTGTCAAAGGGATCTCATAAGAACCCTAAGGGCCGCCAAGGCAAATTCCGCAAATCGGAACTTCGGTCAAGGAAGCCATATAACAAAGAGAGTTGCGCATACCAAGGAGGCGAGCCAAGGTCATAAGATTGCAAGCCAAGGCAAAAAGTTGAAGTCCACAAAGGCTAGCTGGAGATCGAATTCGCGATGGTTTCTAGAAAGATCACAAGGTGCGATGCGGAAGGTTCACCCCGAGCATACGTGGATATTTTCCGGAGTCCGCAAGTCCAGGTTTTATCTATTTGGATTCCACACAAAAGTATTGAATTATTCACGATAACTTCACGGATTAGAGGCACTCATGCATGTCAAATGCAACTAGTCAAGTTAAATGCAATTAGGACATGAATTGGCTATTTGAACATTATTAGAAATACCTTAAGATATGGAAATTGATCATTGGTACGTTCAAAGGAATGAATGAAAAGAGCATAAGGTGTCTATGCATTTGTAGGACCTTATTAGCAAGTTTCCTTTTGTGCATTCTAAAGTGACGAGCCGAGGACAACTGTTGCCTCATTACAAGGTTGAAGTTATTGAGGTACACCTTTTTACTAGGTATGGAAAGATTAATGGCATGTCACCTTTTTAGATAAATCTTCCTTGTCATGATTCATAAGGAAAAGTTATCACCCATAAGATGTTACTCGAAAAGGAATAGAAGGGCACAAACATGAACTATGGACTTGCAAGTGGCATGCTTATTTGATGTAAAACCTAGTAGGACCTAGGAAAGTTAGTGTCCAGATTATTAGGCATTTTTACGTTACCAAGAAAGGATGGGGTTATTGTGAACCATGTGATGCGTTGAAACAGTGAATCACATGTTTACATGTATTGGTGTAGTTGTAACTATTGATCTAGTTTATCACCCTTGGGAAAGGTTAGGTGTTTGCCTTGAAGTAAATGACCAGACAATAAACTAAAGCGACATGGTCGCTGGAACCTACCACAGCTAAACACTAAAGTATGGGTAGGGTATGACCCTAACCCAAGAATGATAGGAATCTTGCCAAGTTGCAATTGATTCCGGATCGAATGCGGGTTGCATTCGGAGAAAAGGAGCCACTCCTTAACAGTTTGCCAGCTAAAAGACCACTGAAATTGATTGTGCTTGTAACAGTTTAGAAAGGACTGTTTGCATTGTTTGCTCAATGAACTAAAGGATGAAAATATATTTAAATACTTCAGGTTGGTGCCTGAGAGGCAGCTCAGTTACCCCCGACTGCCTGCCTGACCCTAACCAAGGGGGTTGTGAACCGCGCCGGGAACGTGGACCGAACCCGCCGTGAGAGGTCTCTCCGTTGAGTTCTGCTTGGAGCAGGAGGACGCTTGGGTGCCAGCGGGGGCTCTGGCTGTAAATCCCTCGCCTTCCGGGCCCTGCACAAGAGACTAACGTGACTCGGGATTGGATCTCGAGGCCCGCATACTAGTCTACGGGCGGAAACTTGGGATAGTAATCACAGGAAGGATTACTGGAAAGCCTTCGGGCGGATCATGAATACGCCTACGGGCGGGAACTCCTTGTATTTCAAAGATAAAAGGATATAATGATAATAAAGGAGTTGTTTGGCATTGTTTTCTTTATGTCCTGTGATAAGATTACGTGAAGGAACCAGTGCATAACAGGGTTAATCAAGGAAGCTGTTTGTATATGTCAAACTAATGTGGTAGGTAATTACATAACTAAAACAAACCGAGGAAAGTGCGGAGGATGGACCATGGGTCTGTCCTATGGAAGGGTGGTCCCGGTTAGCCGGGAACTTTTCTCAAAGTCTTCAACGAACAGAGGATGATCGTCATCACCGAAACAAGTAACGAGGACGATGACCTAGAATTAACTATTACCCGATTTACGCTGTTTTAGGGGAACGGAATGGGACTATGCCTTATGGCAGAGAGGTCGAGCTTTGCATCCCTCTCGTTTTCCATTCTCCTTGAACCAAGTGCAGCTTGAATCCGCTTCAGACCGGGCGTTTCTACGTAAAGTAGTTCATTCGGGTCTGACGCTAGTGGTTGCTAGATAATGACCAAACAGGAAAACCGAAATTCAGGTCGATCCTAAGTGGGAACGGCCAGGATACTTCCGCTACGTGGCAGACGCGGGAAGACCTAGATCACAAGTCCCGTAACATTCCATGGGAGTGCCGGGCGGAGCTTTCTAGACATCCTTCCCGATGGACTGCTAAGACGTGTCCGGGATGATTCTAGTGGACACGTTACAGAGGGTTAGTTAGTTAACCTAACTAGTGTTAATTAGTGGGAGGTTAGGGGTAGTTAATTAAACGAAGGTTAGGTTAAACTAACCTCAAATTAGTGAGGGAGGAGGAGGAGGTAGAGGAGGGTGGAGGAGGAGGTAGAGGAGGGTGGTGGCAGCTTCCGGCGGCGAGCTGGCGGCTTCCGGCGGGCTAGCGGGCGAGAGGCGGGCTGTTCCAGACAGCGGCGGCGGCAGTCCGCAGGCGACGGCGGCGCAGGAGGCGGCAGGAAGGGACGGAGGCGAGGGTGTCGAGGAGGGCCCGAGGAAGGCGGGGCGCGACAGGAGGGGACAGAGGCAAAGGAGGGGAAGGAGAAGGGGAGGAAGAGGAGGAGGGGGAGGAGGAGAAGGCGGGGAAAGGGAGGGAAGAAGATGGAGGAGAGGGAGGTAGAGGGAATGGAGGAACGAGGAGGAGGAGGGAAGAGGAGATGAGAAGGAGGAAGCAGGGAGGAAGAAGGGGAAGAAGAAGGGGAAGGAGGAGTAGGAGGAGGGGGGGAATGCAGGAGGAGGAGGGGAGAGGGAGGAAGAAGGAGGAAGCAGGGAGATGGAGAGAGAAGGAAGGGAGAGGGACGCAGGGAGAAGAGGGAGAGGGAGGTGGTTGGGGGGAAGGGGTTGGGTGGTTGGGGGAAGGGGTGGGCAGGGCCAAGGGGGAAAGGGGGATAGGGGGTGGGCAGGGCCCAAAGGGGGTGGGGGGTGCCCTAGGGAAGGGTAAGGGTGGGAAGGGATGGGCGCGTACCCCCGTCCCGCGCACGTGTGCGGGGCGGGGTAAAAAAATTTGCCGTGACGGGATTGAAATGGCACCAGGATGACGGTACGGATCATGCGGACACGACCAGGGCGCGTGGGGACGCGTAAAATCGAAAAAGGGCGCGTTCACGTGCAAAATGGGCGCGCGAATACACGTAAAAATAAAGAAAAATTAATAACTCCCAATCCGGACGTCAAAACGAAATAGCGTAAAAACAAAAAGTGGGCAGGACGGCAGGCGGAAGAGAAGAAAAATATACGACGGAGATTCCAGGAGGGGTAAAGGGTGGTCACGTGCAAAAAACACAAAAAACGAACCAAAAAACGCAATTAAAAATTAATATCGAAAAATCCGTGCATCGGAATGAGGTACAAAAAAAAGGAAAACTTTGTAGAAAGATGTGCCCGACAATCCTATCACATCAAAACATGATTCCGACGGAGATAAGATGCGTTCACATGGGAAAAACCCAAAAAACAAACCCGAAAATGGGATCGGAAATTAATATCGGACGAACCGTTCACCGGAATGACATGCAGTAAGAAGGAAAAATGTCCGAGGAAGGAGTGGCACAGGGTTATCACATTAAACCGCAGTTCCGGTGGAAATAGGAGGGGTTCACATGCGAAAAACTCCAAAAATACTCCCGAAAACGTATTTAAAAATTAAGAAGTAAAAATCCGAAAGTCGAAAGAGGGTGGAGGAAAAAGGAAAAAGGTGGGGGAAGGAACATGGACACGGTTGTCAGATCAAATTGGAATTCCGATGCAAACAGGGCAGGTTCACATGGAAAAATGTCAAAAATACGCACGAAAAAGATCGTAAAAAACCGCAAGATTAATATTGGACAAACCATGCATCGGAATGACTCGGAGTAAAAAGGAAAAATGTCAGGGGAAAAGTGGTTGTCAGGGCTATGACGTCAGATCACAGTTCCGAAGCAAGAAAAGCACGTTCATATGGAAAACCGGCTAATTTGTGCAAAATGCTTCAAAAATTAATAACTCAAAAACCGTGCACCGGAAAAAGGGTAGGTAAAAAGGAAAAATGGTCAGGGCAAAGAGAGGAACAGGGCTATGAGGCTGGATGTGGACTGCGTTAAACGTAGTGTGCATTCACATGGCAGGACCTCAAAATCAGGGAATGAAGGAAAACGGCAAGGGAACAGTCCCAAGGGTGGGGGGAACATAACCGGGTGGGTGGGAAGGGACCCCATCAGGGTAACAACAAGGCATGGCAAACATGCATGAGCAGGATAAGGCATATGTAGAAGGGTATGTACTGTAGACGCGTAGGGACGCGTCCCCACACTTAAGGCCTTAACGGATAGGGTTAACCGAGCAACAGGGACCTAGGACCACGCCACAGACCATCCACTAACGTCCCCACACTTAAAACATGACTGTCACGAAGAAACCAAAGTGGGAGGGTTAGAAAAACTTGGCCCATTTCGTCAAGAATCAAGGTTGAGTGTCGATGGCACGTCCAGGGTTGTTGTCGACTGCAGGAGGTACCAAGGCATCTTCTCGACACACGTTCGTCATGGCAGGGACCACGCGGCAGCACCCAGGGAGGTAGCTGGTTAAAGGAATCGCAGGAAATTCGTCGATGATGAGGGATATTTCACTCAACTCGCAGTCACTCAAATGAAATGAAAGAACAGTCACTCACCCCATGACGAATATCACTCGAGGAATAATGATGGAAACCCATATCTCGTACCCGGTTGAGGAATCGACAAGGGAGAATGGTGCAGAAAGAGTATGCCAAGGTGCACAGTTGATGGTGCATTAGTGCGTCCAACCCGTCTGGCATAAGTGCAAGGAAGAAGGCAAGGGAGCCTTACATTGCAGTGTACAGAACAGGGTGATGTGTCTTGTGCTGACGGTAGAGACCCATCCCGTGGGTGCATAGGGAAACGGGAACATACCTGACTCCAAGTGTCATAATGTCCCTCAATCTCACCTCTCGATATTTGATTGAAGAAACTCCAGTCACACTCAGCCCACCCTCTGTCTCACTCTCTGTTGATAAATATAAGAGGGCAGCCTTTTCCTGAAACCCGTTGATGTAATCCTCACAATCACTTGTGCAAAGGTTGTATGCCTTGTGCGCATTTGATGGTGCAACAGTGCATCCCGCCTTGTGCCGGCATATGGTGCAAGAAGGAAGGCCAGGGAGCCTTATGGTGCAGTGCACAGAAACAAATTGTGCTTTGTGCATTGAGAGGCCCATCCCGTGCGTGCAACACTTCATTCACACTTCTCACCTCTCATTTGATTTGAAGGAAAAAGACTGGTCTCTCGCCCCACCCTCTGTCTCACTCTTTGTTGATAAATATAGAGGGCAACCCATACTCACTTCCCCATCCAGTTAGGATGAAAGCTCACATCACTCGATTGTTTGTCGATGAAGATCGCATCATCAGTTGTTGAAGAGGCGTACCCAGGGAGGTAGCCATTAAATCGAACGTTGTGTTGGACAGGAATATGTCGTCTGCTAGAGGATAGTTAGACACTTTGCAGAGAGACCCAGGACACAGCGTACCAAGGGAGGCAGCTTCGGAATTGGATCCTGGGAATATCAATTAATGAATCCACTTTCTGGACTGCTGGGTGTTACCACCTTTTCCACAGCCAGCTTCTCGCCCAAGGGTGTTTACCACCTTTTCTTGGAACGAGGCCTGCTATGACAGGGAATTGCTTCCTTTTCTCTCATGACAGATTTGTTTGTTTGTTTTCTTTTTTTTCTTCTTCTTTTTCTTGTTTTCCCCTATTCTCGAGGGTGTTTCCACCTTTTCTCGAAGAATAGGTCGCCATGACAGGGACCTAAGTCATTTTCTCCCATAATCGATATGTTTTGTTTTTTTTTTCTTTTTTTTTTCAAATTGAGCAAGGGAATGGTAGAAAGACCATGTATCAAGACCACAACCTCGCCACTGTCGCTGGTGGAAAATAGAGGATAAGAGATCAAGGCTGGAGGGTGGAGTTGAGGGGACAGAGGGTTGCATCCACTTCATCAGGAGTGACTGAAGAACGGCTATCAGAAGTAGCATCATAAGAAGTACAATGCCGCGCCAACGAGGAAAAAGATCAAGTGTCCGTAATTGTCAAGATCCCCAAGGAGGGAAGTACTTCTTCAGGCGATATCCATTGATAAAAAAGGGATCATCAGAGGCATCAACGGTCTGTACTTGGACAGAGCCATTCGGGTTGACGCCAAGTACCTTATAGGGGCCCATCCACCGCTGTTGAAGCTTGCCAGGAAACTTGCCAAATCGTGAATCATAGGCTAGGACCAAATCACCTTCTTTGAACTCCTTGTGCTTGATGAAGCTATCATGGTAAGCCTTACGTCGAGCTTGCATGGCTTCCATGCACTGTAGACCCATCCTACGAATTTCGTCCAAACATTCCAAGTGCAGGAGACGACGTTGCAGTGAATTATCATCCCCCAACCGCTCTTTGATAGCCACTCTCAAAGAGGGTAGTTCCAATTCAACAGGAAAAACAGCTTCTGTACCATACACCAGCTGGAAGGGTGTCTGTCCTGTTGCTGCTTTATGGGAGGTTCTGTACGCCCAGAGGGCCTCTGTAAGTCGATCATCCCAATCACGACGATGTGCGGCGATTGTTCTTGTCAGAATCGAGTAGAGGATGCGATTGGTGACTTCGACTTGGCCGTTGGCTCTGGGGTAATAAGGAGTGGACTTGCGATGGCGGATCTTATACAACTCTGTCAACTCTTCCATGACTTTGTTGAGGAAATGAGTACCTCTGTGACTTACCAGCTCTAAGGGACTGCCAAAACGGGTGATGATATTCTCATATATGAACAGGGCCACGCTGTTACCATCGTCCTGCTTTAGGGCTTTAGCTTCACACCACTTTGTGACATAATCCGTACATACAAGGATGTATCGGTTCTGTTTCCTTCTAGTAGGAGGATCGATCGGACCTACGAAGTCAATGCCCCACTTCTCAAACGGCTTCAAAGGAAGGATAGGTTGCAGTGGCATGGCACTTGTCTTGGTGGTTTTCCCCATTCTTTGACAAGCATCACATCTTTTACAGTAATCATAGGCATCCTTGTGGATGGTAGGCCACCAATATCCTGCTAGCAGAGCCTTCCTGGCTGTAGCTTCTCCTGCAAAGTGACCTCCACATGGCTCGTCATGGCAAGCCTTCAGAACAATCCCAATCTCTTCTCCTGCAACACATCTTCTGAGCACTTCATCTTTGCCTTTCTTGTATAGTGCACTACCTAACAGGGTGTAGGGGGCTGATTCTAACATGAGCTTCTTCCTTTCCCGACTAGAAATACCAGGAGGGTACTGTTGGGTTGCCAGTAGATTGGCAATGTCTGCATACCAGGGAGTTACAGTTTCTACCAAGAATAGGGAAGCATCAGGGAGGTCTGGATCATCTTGCTCCTCGTTTGCAGTTTGTGGGATACGCGACAGATGATCAGCCAGAACATGGGAACGACCAGGCTTAGTAATCACTTCAAAGTCGAACTCCTGGAATAAAAGGGGCCATCTCATCATTCGTCCTTTCACATCCGCTTTGTTCATCAGGAAGGATAGGGCCTCATGATCCACATAAAATTTAAAATGGGTGGATAGGAGATAATGGCGAAACTTTTCCAGGGCGAACACCATTGCCAAGCACTCCAGCTCTGTCACTGTATAGTTCCGTTCCCTATCAGTGACTTTTTGGCTTGCGTAATAAATCGTTTGATCCAACTTCGAGGGACCCTTTTGGCACAGGACAACACCTAAACCTTCAATTGATGCATCAGTGTGTACATGGAACTCTTTCGTCCAATCAGGAGGTTGCAGAATGGGTGCCTCAATCAGACACTGCTTCAGAGTGTGGAAGGATTTGTCACATTCTTCTGTCCAAGTAAACTCTGCATCTTTCCTCAGGAGCTTGTGCAAGGAGGTTGCCTTTGTCGCAAAATGGGCTATAAACATTCTGTAGTAACCCACATGGCCTAGGAATCCCCTCAACTGTTTGAGGTTGGTGGGTGCTGCCAGAGCTGCGATCTTTTCGATCTTTGCCGGGTCTGTTGATATCCCTTGTGCAGAGACAATGTGGCCCAACAGAACTCCAGAAGAGACCCCAAAGATGCATTTGTCGGGGTTGAGGGAAATCCCATACTCCCGGCATCGGTCAAAGCATTGTTCCAGGTGCTCCCAATGTTCACGGATCGAACTATAGACACAGAAGTCATCCAAATATACCTCAATGAAGTCGTGCAGATGATTTTGAAATGCAGCCATCATGACTCGCTGGAAAGTAGCAGGGGCATTGCAGAGTCCAAATGGCATCACTCGGTAAGCGTAGGTCCCCCATTCTGTGGTGAAGGTTGTTTTGGATTGGTCTTCTTCTGCGATTTGGACTTGGTTGTATCCGCTGAATCCATCCAGAAGAGAATAAAGCTCATGTCCTGCCACTGTGTCCAACAGTTGGTCTGTGAAAGGGATAGGAAAGTGATCCTTCTTTGTCTTGGTATTAAGCTTTCGGAAATCCGCACATATTCGCAATTTGCCATTCTTCTTGGGTACAACCACGATGGGTGAAACCCATTCACTATTTGCCACTGGATAGATGAACTCGGCTTCCAAAAGCTTCAGCAGCTCCGCTTTCACCAATGTGGAATAATTCGGGTTCATTCTCCTTTGTCGTTGCCGTACTGGCTTGGCATCAGGCTCCAAGTCAATATGATGTTGACATATTGTGGGATCAATCCCCTTTAGGTCTTTGTAGGACCATGCAAACACGTCCAAATTTTCTTTCAACAAGTTGTACAAGGTTGACAACTCCTCTTCTGGGAGGCTGCTACCCACCTTCAAGTGGCGTTCAGTACCTTCTGCATCCACAAAGGTTAACTGCCTTTCACCTTCTACTTCACGGATGAAGGTCCCACGGACTGCTTCTGGATACAGGTTCGACTCCTTCAAGGGAGTGGTGTCCTCTTCTGATGTCCCACTAGAACCAACTTCTTCTTTTGGTGGAGACTTAGGTTGCTCCTTAAGATGTTGAAATGGAATTAGAGCTGTTTCGGGTTTGGTTTCAAGATTAATTATCTCTTGACTTGAAGGCTCATCTTCTGATGACACATCCAGGAATGTCACATAACAGGGACCCTCTGATGCCTGTTGGGTTTGTTGGATTGGTGCTTGTTGGCACGGTGCATCATCATCATCTTTCTTTGGCAAAAATGGGTTAGGACGGTATGAGCCATTGCTGAAAGACGGCTTGTTCTTCTTAATCCATTCCTTATAACGATTTTGCATACGAGAAGATCCATTTACCAGACCAAATGGTACCATCACCATTCTGTCCCATAGCATGAGCTCATCGGCTTCTGATGCTTCTGGAACTTCTTCTTCAAATGTATCCTCTTTAGGTGGGATAGACTCTTCCGTTTCACTTTCATAATCTTCTTCGTCCATATCATATCCATCCTCTTCTGTCTCTGTCTCTGCTTCTGCTTCTGTCTCTGCTTCTGTCTCTGTCTCTGCTTCTGCTTCTGTCTCTGCTTCTGTCTCTGTCTCTGTCTCTGTAGGAGCTCTGTAACAGAAGAACAGATTCTCTGTTTCCTCTCCTGCCTTTGTCTCTGGCTCTGCTTCTGCTTCTGTCTCTACTTCTGTCTCTGTCTCTGTCTCTGTAGGAGCTCTGTAACAGAAGAATAGATTCTCTGTTTCCCCTTCTGCCTCTGTCTCAGGCTCTGCTATGGCCATGTAACAGGGAGAGCAGTACATCCATGCTTCTATCTCACTGTCAGAAGTGATTTCAGAAGTCATTCCTGGTTCAGGCAGGAAGTATTCACCCATTGATAATGGCTTTGCATCTTTTGGAAGTCGGTTTACAGTATCCACTGTTAAGGAACGTGCCACTGTTTTCTTGGGAAGGATCTGTTTGACAGCATCTTCGTCTGCTGACGTTCCATCTGTAGCCTCATTAGGGGAGTCAGAAGATAATTCCAAGGAGGTGGATCCATGTCCTTTTTGAGAACCATACAGTTTCAGCACTACTTTATTGGGTCCTCTACCCAAGGTCAAGGTTCCTTTGAACCAATCCGTCCTTGCTCGGGCTTCAAAAAGCCATGGTCTGCCCAGTAGCAGAGGATAGGATGTACCATAAGAGTTTGGCTTCACCACCAAATAGGTCAGCCAATAATCTTTTCCAGCCACTGTAGTCTTCACATATGGAAGAATGCCCAAAGGCTTGATTCTACTCTGATCCGCCAGTCTGATGAGCCATTGGGTTGGTTGCACACCTTGTAAGCCTAGATCCTTCATTGTCACATCTGTCATAATGTTCACTGATGAACCTCCATCAATCAGTGCATTTAAAATAAAGCAACCTTCTATCCATACGCCAGTCTCTGGAGTACCCGGATCTAGGAAAGCATTAGCCACCTCCACTTCTTTTACAGGCTCTGAAGCCTTGTTGGACTTTGTTGCTGTTGAGAGAGCAATCCTTAAACCACGTCTTCTTGTCAGTATACTTTTGAACCTTTTCCGGCAACTGGGAGACAACATCAATAATTGTCGGAATGTGAGGTTTGGTCGAAAGGTATCTAGATCTCTAACTAGATCGTATTCCTTAATAGGATCCACTGGCTTCTCTAACCGGTTAGGGAATGGGGCAACACCCATTTTCATTTTCCCTCTTTCTTCCAACAGAGGAATTACATGAACTTCTTCTGCCACTTGTGGCACTTCCTCCTCTTCTGTCTCCTGGACCTCTGGTCATGTCTCTGTAACTGTCTCTGTAACTCTCTGTGGCACTGTAGTGCTCTGTACGGCACTGTTAGGCTCTGTTCTGTTCTGTTCTTCTGGTGGAAGATTGAACTTCACTGTTCTGATAGGAGGGTTATCTTCTTTCTGGATAGGTGGTTCCTTCTGCTTTGCACGTGTGATGGCAGCAACTTCCAACTCTACTAAATTGGAGGTAGGCTCTTGGGCCTTGGACGGACTATCAGTAGCACTGTTTTTCACTGGGGCTGGGCTTGGACAGTCTTTTGCAGTGTGGCCTTCTCCTTTGCATCGACTGCATAAGGGCTTGTAATCCACTGACCTTCGAGGATTTGGACAATTTGGTGAGATATGTCCATTTTCTCCGCATCTGTAACATTCCACTTCTGATCTCTGACCACCGCCAGACTGTCTTCCTCTGTAACTTTGAGAGGGAAATCTTCTAGGTCCGAAATTAGGACCAAACTCTCTAGGCTTGGGTCCAATATCTTGTGTTGTCATTTTGGATTCCAGCAAGTTAAATCTTGCGTCTTCTTCCTTCCTTCTCCTATCATGCATCTCTTTCAGAGAGCAAATGTCCTCTGTATGGTTCTTCCACAAACAGTAGGAACAGAAGGCCCCAGGGATGGTTGGTTTTCGTGTACATTCAGTGGCTAAATGGCCTGCTTGATGACACTTACCACACCAAGTATTTGACCGCATCACATCTCTTCCTGCTCCTGCAACGTTGGATATGCTCGCGGTATTCACTTTCAACGTCTGTAGCTGCTCTGTAATCACATCCATCAACTCCTTTTTGATGTTTGCAACTGAGTTGGATAAATAATCCTTCAAGCTTTCTCCTCCTGACGTACTGGCAGGAGGGTTTTGAGGAGTTTCTGTAATCACTGCATAAACTGGTTGGGCTGGTACAGAGGGGTCTCTGTTCTGGTTCTGATTCAGTGCTCCTGTTTGAACTGTTGGCTGTTGGCTCCAGTTGGTAGGATTCCACTGTTGCTGCTGATTTGACATTGAGGAAATTGGTTGGGACCATTGTTGTTGTGGTTGAACCACCATTTGAGGCATGGATTGTGGCCACTGTGGATTTGGTGCACTGTACTGTGATACCGGGGGCATCTGTTGGTAGGGGTAGGGAACAGTCCCTGGGACTGCATTTGGTGAATACATCATTCCTGGCATCAGAGGAGGTAGGACTCCTCTTCCTGTATTCATCGCTAATCGAGCTTCCACTTCATCGTACAGTCTTGCACCTTCTGTTGCAGCTTGCAGTGTGGCTGGTCTTTGCAGCTCCACAAACTTACGGACTTCTGGTTGTAATCCTCTGAGAAACACCCCCTTCTGAATGCCATCATCTAAATTATGGTTAGTCCATCTCTTCAGGATGGATTCCATTCGTGAGACATAAGCTTCCACTCTTTCTCCAGAGGACTGACTTAGGTTCATAAATTCCTCTCTCATCCGCTCTTCAAAACCTTCACGCCTGAATTTAGTGAGGAAGGCCAACTTCAGATCGTCCCATGTGCCAAAAGTTCCTGCTGCTTGTCTCTCATACCACTGAAATGCCGCGCCCTTGAAAGTGGCGGGGAATATTGCTAACCAATGCTCAGGGGTTCTGGCATTGTTAGCCACACATGCTACCATAAACTCTGCTACATGAAGATCGGGGTCTTCATTGTACTCTCCCTTAAAAGCTGGCAATGGGACTACATTCGCTGGCCTGTCATCAATATTTCCAGGACGGATCTGGCTTGGAAGTGGACCTCCAGCAGGAGGAGGAAGGGCTTGATGTGCCATTGGGACTTCTGTAAAGAGTTTCGCAAGGGCATCAAAGGCGGCTTCTGCTGCTAGCTCGTTCTCAGCCTTGATTTTTACTTTCTCTCTTCTCACGTACCTCTGGACTCGTTCTAACTCTTGCCTCTTTATTGCGTCATTCATCAGGGGTGTGGCTCCACTATGTTATTAGTGCTCCACAGAGGGTTAACAGAAGGCTTCAGTCTCTAGAGGACTCTCTTGCCAACATTTCTTCTACTTCTTTCTTTTCAACGTTCCTGAATTCTGCTTTCATGCCACTGCACAGAGGAAAGTATTCGGTTCTGAAGGTGTCAAAATGCATACGTCTGAGCATTGTAGTGGTGCCATCATCATAGTAATGCCAACTTCTGATGGTTTCAACAGTGTATGTTGTGAAAAACACTATGTCTACCAACTTCCAGTGGGTTGCTAATTGAACAAACAGAAGATTATCAGAACACCAAGCATCCCATGTATCTTGCTGTTGAGCGTCCACGAACAAATTTCAACTTTTTTCCTTCTTGTCTTTGTGAACCTCCACAGACCAAGACTCCTGAAGCTTCTTCACAATCTCCCACTTGATGTTGTCTGGAAACTTCTCAATGAATGCCAAATCTTCCATGTATGGTCATTCTCTCTGTTTCTGCTCTTCAGTTTATTCCCAAACAGTTTGCTACCAAGATGCAAGTTTCTGCTGCTTCAATAGGCAGAGGAAACTGTCCACCACATAGAGCATGCATCATGATGGTGATGTGTTTCCGCCATTGTGGGATGAACTTTTTGTGGAAAGTGGCTTTGATTATTAGAAATTCCAACTCTTCAGTGGAAGAAGGAACTTTACAAACATCCATTGAATTCTTCTCTTCTTGGCAATGCCATTTCCTTCATTTTCAGCTTCTTTTGGTGCTTGTTGATGGCAAGTTTCCCCGGCTGCGCACCAAAAACATGGAGCCCCAAGAGGAACACCAAGGAAAAGGGAATTCTCTTGCAAGAAAATCTATCTTGTAACATCAACAAGCTTGTTTATCATGTTTCATATGATCACAATGAAGAAAAGAACACCAGGCACAACAAATCTTCATGCAGCATCATGTAGACCTCCCACGGTTTTGATAGAATCAACCATATTCTTCAATATCTTCACAAAATCCATCAATAGAACAAATAAAGCAAAGGAATACACCATCTTTGAATGGAAATACATCACATAGTATTCATCTTCAATATCTTCATAGTCTTCTCTCTCAATCTCTCATATACAATCACTCTGTTTGAGTAGAATTGGCTATCTCTGACTCTCTCTCTCTCTCTCTCTCCATCAATAATACATCATATCCTCATACAATCTCCCAAAAATCACACTCAATAATCCCTCTTAGGTCATGGATACCCCTCCCAAGAGGTATGTCTGATATGAAGAGTCATCAGAGCCACTACAGTGTCCTTTCATAGCTCACTACTGTCACTTCACTCTAGTCTTTACTTGAGTCTTCAGCAGCTACTTCTTTCACTTCTTCCAGCTCTTTTGCACTTGTATTCACCTCTTTCCAAGGCTAGAAAACTTTCCCAAGCTACACTCTCATCCATCAGAACACATACAGAAGCATACAGAACAGTCACAGAACAGTACCAGAACAGCTACAGTACAGAACAGAGACAGAGGCTCTACAGAAGACCTACAAAAGGTTACAGAAGGTCATCAAAACCTCATAACTCATTCTCAAATCATTCCAAACTCTCACAAACCATTCAACAAGCTTTCACAAAATCTCAATCTTCATCAATCAATACTCCATCCCTCCTTACAGAAGACAATCAGAACAAAACAGACCAAAACAGAGCAAAACAGAAGGTATACAGAACCTATCAGAACATCACAGAACCATCAATAAATATCATGATCTTCCAAAACCCAATCAATATCATCCAAAACACTCTCAAACCACTTCCAAATCAATCAATCATCTCATAAAATCAACCATTCAACTCTCAAAAACAACAAAAATCAGCAAAAAAACAAGTCATTTCAACACTCAACATTGATGTGCAGCATTGGATTGAGAGCAATGGAGGCTCCTCCGTTGGTCACACAGTCATTTAATGTGTCTCGGGTTTCGTAAAAATACGGTATGACCATTTTTATGAAGAAAATGAAGGGTTTTTGGTATTTTATGATGGTAATTATGTTCGTATTGGATGAAAATTTGTTTGAGTGCCGGTTACATCATGATTAATTGTTGTTTATCAAAAATTTTAGATTTTGCAATGATTTACATGCGCTTTTAATTCCCGTAAAACCCGAATTGCGGTTTTTAAGCGGTAAAATGATAGTTTTGTCGTTTCGAGTGGGTGAAATGTGTTCCTATGGGGGAAAAATGAAAAATAAATTGATTGTTAGTATGGTGAAGTGATTGGAACAAGAAAAATAAAAAAATAGCATATTTTATTGACAAATAAATCAAGAAAATGGAAAAAAATAAAAATACACTTCACAAAAATAAGAAAAAATATAATGATTGTTTGTGGATGTGTGGTAGTGGCAAAGCATGAGGTTTAGCTTCAATTTTCCCTATACCCTTGTCAAAGTTGGTGATTTATCGCTTTTCATACATCAAAACATGACAAAATGAACCTCTACACCTATGCAATGAAAGCAATACCTAAACGTAGGGGGGTGGGATGTTTGAATGGTGCGATTTGCGTGTTGATTGTTGATGATTTGCTGATGCATATCATGATATAGAGCTTATTGTATTTTAATTAAGAGGATAGTAGTACGAGTGTTGTCTCGGTGCTATCCTTACATCGCCACAACGAGTTAGTGAATGAGCATTGGAAAGCTTGGTTGTGCACAGCACGTTTCTGATTGAAAATTATGTTTAAGCACTTTAGGATCATCCACTTTTGCATGTGCATGTCAACCATGGTATCAGAATACAGGGTGTGAGCCCATCAGTCCAAACTCCTATTGTTAATCCAATTGTCATCATGGCACAACTCATTGCAATTCCTGCAGGGACGCCGGATCTGCCAGCTTTAGGAGTTGCTTTGCCCATTTTTAATGGGTTAGCTGAAGAAGATGTAGAGTTTCACATTTGTGAATTCCAAAGATTAATGTTTAATTACTGCATCCAAGATGAGGGACATCTTATGATGTTCTTTAACATGACGTTAAAAGGAAGGGCTGCAGTATGACATCATAGCATAGAGACTGGAACCATAACTACAATCGACCAATTTTATGCAGCTTTTCGAGGAGAATATGCCCCTGAAAGAGGTGGCCAATGCTGGTTGCGTGTTTTGAATGTAACACGCCAAGAACCCCATGAGAATGTGAAAGCCTACGCCAAGAAGCTTATGGAAGTATTTCGTAAGTTACAAACTTACATTCCTATTCCGCCGGCTGCCCAATTGCAATACTTCTTGCATGGATTGGATTTCAATATTCAGGTACAATTGAGCAGTGTGGCTTTGGCTGATATAGACACTGCCATCACGCGGGCAGAAGGAGTAGAGTCACGATTACAAACGGCCTACTCCTCTCGAATAAATCTTAATGCGGGTCTAGTACCTGGAGGCAATTTACCATTGATAAATGGAAGTCAAGGAATGCCTATGAATAACCCTAATGGGAGAGGAAGCATGGTTCAAAATGTACCTTTGCTGCCAGCTCCTCCGAGTGTGACTATGCCTATGGCTAGTCAGTTGGCTCCACCAAATGTTGGAGGCCAAGCTTCGAACCCTAATGTTGTTCCTGTGAGTCAACAACCAATGACCAATCAAATCATTAGGCCAATGGAACAACGGATAGACGATCAAGGCTATGAGTCGAGTGCCTCCAATGTCCTTGGCAAAGTTAAGGATATGATGAATCACTACACCAACATGATTTCTGAACAATATCAGCAAATAGCTGTTGACGTCAATTTCCTGATGAAGTAGCAGAATCTGATAGGGAGTCTATGCCCTAAAGAGGGTGGTCCCTCAAGATTCAGCTGTAAGTGGTGTGGCGGACAACATTTCCCTAGAAACTGTCCAAATGTTAAATGTGATATTTGTGGGAAGTCGGGCCACTTAGTCGCTACCTGTTGGAGTAAGATTAGTTCCCTCCAACAAGGGAGTAAACAGCCAAGTCCAGTTAATCATAGAGCGCAAGGTAGTAACCTCCAGCAAAATGATGGACCAAGACAAATACTGCAAAGGGGAAAGGCCACTATAGAGGAGTTGCCACAAGGCAATGGAGTCAGCCTTATCGAGGCTGTACGCATCAATGGCACTGAAACCTTTAACCTAAGAGCTGTGACAAGAGGCCAAAAGGCTAAAGAGGGTGATAAAGATAATGCAAAACCGATCGAGGAAAACCCTAAGCAAGGGGATAAGGGGACGCAAGTCCTGAATCCTGGCATGGAAGGTGGACCTCTAAGGCATGTTGACAAAAAAGTCGATCCTAAGAAGGATGAGGAAGTGCCAAGAAAGAAGGCAAGAGCTAAAAAAGAAGCACCAAAGTCGGTCCTGAGACCAAAAGAAAGGATGGTTTGGCAAGAAAAGAGAGCTTTGGCTACCTATCATGATTTTGATTTAGCAAGCTCTCTTTGCTGTAAACCTCTTACAGTTGATTAAATTATCTCCAGGAGTACGCAAGAAATTCAAAAAGATCCTGTATATTGGGTATATTGTAGAACCTTTGGGCATAGCACAAGTAGGGGAAGATTGGTTTGATCATGCTAAAAAGAATTTCCCTAGGGTTCCAACATACGTGGATGGAATATTAGTGGAGCATGCTATCGTAGACACCAGGTCCTCCGTCAATATCATGAGTTCAGAGTTGATGGAGAGGTTGGGGCTAGGCATCCAAAAAGATGGCTCCACCCTTCTTGGAATGGCTGATGATAGTCTAAGGCAACCAGAAGGTTGCGTTACTAAAGTCCATGTTACAGTTGCAAGTGTAGAATGCTTCTTGGACTTTAGGGTAATAAGATTTGCAGGACGTCCTAACTATCGAGTCAGGTAGGCCTTGGATCTTATTAACAGACTGTCAAGTCGATATACCCGCCGGTCGAGTGGTTCTAGGTAGAGGTGCTAATCGAGTAATAGTTGATACTTACCCTGACTCTCCTCAGAGTGAGAGAGCTCCTTTATCCTCTATTGAATTAGAAACAACAGATGGTCCATTTGGTAGTGAGACATCATCCAACGATGAATTTAGAGAGGGGTCCACTACAGAGGATATTTATCAGATAACTTTAAATGAGACGATAGAGCTGCAAGATAGGATAAGAGACGCAGATGTGATTGAGTTGGACCTTGGCATGCCGAATGATTTGCGACCAATTAAACTAGGTTCCATGCTCAGTACAACAGAAAGGGAGGACTATGTGTCCCTAATCCAAGAATTTCGTGATATCTTTGCCTGGAATTATGATGAGCTGAGAGGCATTCCTCCCAGCCTGGCTGTTCATACTATTCCTGTAAAAGAAGGCAGTCATCCTGTGCGTCAGAAAGTAAGACGTATGCCTTTTGAATCGAGGGACGAGCTGTTTGAGAAGTTACAACAGTTACGAAAAACTGGTTTAATCTTCCCTGTACAGCACACAGAATGGTGTTCACACCAGTTATCATCAGGAAGAAGAAAAACAACCAGATCCGACTATGTGTAGATTTTAGAGAGCTGAATAAGGAGACAGTTAGGGATTACTACCCGTTGCCATTTATTGACCAGATTTTGGATCAATTAGCAGGTAGGGAAATATATTCGTTTATGGATTGCTTTGCAGGATACAACCAAATGGCAATTGCAGAAGAGGACAAGCTGAAAACAACTTTCATTATTATCTTTGGTACTTTTGTGTACCATGTGATGGCCTTTGGATTGTGCAATGCACCCGGATCATGGCAACGAACAGCACACAAGACCTTTGGTGACATCTCCCCAGATGAGTTGAAAATATTTATCGATGACCTAGGGGCAGCCACTGTAACGGAAAGGATGTTGATTATCTTAAGAAAGTGCTTTGAGTGTTGCAGACGATTTTGTATTGCTCTTAACCCATGGAAGTGTCCCTTTGGAGTGCCTTATGGGCTATTTCTAGGCCATGTGGTCAGTTCAGTAGGGATCGCAAGACCCTGAAAAGATTAAGGTTATAGTCGCTATGAGTCCACCACTCACTCCGAAAGAGGTACATATTCTATCATCGATAGGGTACTATCGGAGGTTTATAAATGCCTTGGCAGAAAGGACGTTGCCACTAATGAACTTATTATCCTTTAGCTGTCTATTTGTATGGAGCGACCCTTGTAAGGTAGCTTTCGAGGATGTGAAACAGGAGCTAGTAAAAGCACCAGTTTTAAAAGCACCTAAAAGAGGCGAGGTATTTTACATATTTTCAGCAACCACCATGCATAGCATCAGCTGCTGCTGTCTAGCCCAAATCTGGGAGGGAAAGTGGTATCATTCGATAGCTTTTGCTAGTCAAAAATTAGGCATATCAAAAATTAACTACACCTACATGGAGAAGTTGTGCCTTGCGATGGTCTTTGCGACTAAAAAATTCAGACAATACATCCTCTATGAGAAGGTAGTTTTCTATACGAAGGCGGAAGGGCTTAGATTGCTTATGAACAAGCTCCAACTGCCTGATCGTCTGGCAAAGTGGTTAATTACTTTGCAGAAGTTTGATTATGATATTAAGAGTAAGCCACCAAGGTTGTAGGGGATTGTGGAATGCCTTGTGGATTTCGGGGAGCCGAAAGAGACTTTGGCTGAAGGAAGCGATATTGAAGAAATGTTTAAAATTGATACAACTTCTATCCCATCTTGGTATGCTGCTATCACACATTATCTATCAACGGGAGAGACTGGAGCTGGTTTATCAAAATCTGAAAAGAGGAAAATCAGACAACAGGCTTTGAAGTTTTCCTTGATCGCAGGAACACTATATCGACAGGGTGTTGATGATATCTATTGCCGATGTGTGATGACTGATGAGGTTCCTTTCATCTTGGAAAAGTGCCATGACTCTGCGTGTGGGGCACTTAGCTGGACGATTGAAGGCACAGAAAGCTTTAAGAGCTGGATATTGGTGGTCGTCCATCTTCCAAGATTCCTTTGAGTACGTTAAGAGATGTGATACATGTCAAAGACATGACAGCAAAGAGAATAGGAAACGCCCACTTATGCCTATCATGGCTATCCTTCCATTTGAGAAGTGGGGCATTGACTTTGTGGGTACTCACCCCGTCATCTACTACTCAGAAAATGTATATTATAGTAGCAACTGATTATTTTACAAAATGGTCAGAAGCGCAGGCGATGAGGTAGGACAATGCAAAAGAGACTGCAAGTTTTCTTTTAGAGCAGATTATCTGCCGTTTCGGTCCACCGAAGGAACTAATGTCGGACCGTGGAACCCACTTTTTGAATAAACTGATCAAAAACCTGGCAAATCAAGCACAACAAAACGACCCCCTATAATCCACAAGCCAACAAGCAAGTCGAAAGTACTAATAAGCAGCTTGTGGGTATCTTGTCTAAAATAGTCTCGGAGAAGAAACGAGACTGGGACATGAAGTTGTATGTGGCAATATGGGCGTACAATACAATGTTCAAGCGAGCTACCGGCCATACTCCATTTAAATTAGTTTATGGGGAAGAGTGTGTGTTACCCCTCGAAATTGAGTTGCCAACCATACGGTTTGCAATTAACCACTCTTTGGGAGACGAGGATGCACTCTTTGAACATTTCACGACCATAGCCCACCTGGATGAGCTAAAATTGCAGAGTTTATTACACTAGGAGGTAGCTAAACATCGGATGAAGCAGTTGCACGACCTTAAAGCAAAGAAGTATACCTTTAAAAAAGGGCAATTAGTTCTGTATTACGATGCGCATAGGGAGTTGTTTCTAGGGAAGCTGGAACCTAGATGGGATGGCCCCTACACGATTTTCAAGATAGGAAAAAATAGGTCTACGGCTCTACTAGCTTATCTGCAAGGGAGTACAATTTAAAAATAAGGTTAATCTTAATAAGATTAAACCTTATTATTTTTTAGTATGCTAACACGGAAAAATGCATTGCAGGTCCATGCTGGGGCTAATTTGAGACCTATAAAAGAGCTTAAAGCAGGTTGATGGGGCGGTTAATTCCTTATTTGGAAGCACCCATATCTGGAGCAGAGATACCATCAGGGGAAACTTATCTGGTGGAGCAAAGGATACAAAGTAATTGAGCAAGAAGACGGAACCTTTGTGTGGGAGATCAAAGTCTTCTGCCATCACTGCTTATGAATGTTGACAAGTATCCCTCTTGAGTTCAATGAAGAAGGTGGGATGGAGCCGTCAGTTCATCCTCTAAACATGCTAAATTTTGACTATCATAATTATGAATAGAGGAGTTCGTGATGGCAGGCTGTGTAAACCCATTGTGGACATACACATTATATTTTGACGGAGTGTCCAGGGGCCCTAATAAAAAAGGGAGTGTTGGAGTAGTAATCCGAGATCCCTAATGTAGAGTCACAATGAAGTTAGCTGCTTATCTCGGGGTAGGATTCACTAACAACATGGCGGAGTATAAATCCTTGATTATGGAACTGCATATTGCCAAGCAAGGTGGTATTTGGTGGTTGTTAGTAAAAGGGGATTCCCAGTTGATCTTGAATCAGCTAGATGGGACATACACAATGCGGAATCCCATCCTTTGTATGTATCATCGAACTGCCATGACCCTACTTGAGGAGTTTGAGAGAGTGTCTCTTCAGCTAATTCCACGTTATTGGAATCAGTTTGCAGATTCACTGGCAAACCTTGCTTATGAAGAAGACCTTTTCTTCAACTGTGGTCCTAGTTTGGATATTGCTATCAATAATGAGACAGGACCTGGTCGCTTGTGGAGAATGTTATCAAAGCATGCAATATATTGTAGGGGATGGTTGATATGGGTGATGCAAAGAGTAGCCAAGACCCATCTACCGTTGTTATCCTAGACCCATAGGCTGATTAGGCAACATGTTATACGTATGCCTCTTGCTATATATGCAGGAGGGATGGGTCATAATCTTATGCATTTAGCTTAGGGCTGCGAGTCCTATTTTTTCTCCTTGGAAAGGAGTATATTATTGTATATCTGTACCATTTCGGGGAGGGATATTCTATTTGATCTCGTTAGGCCAAGAGGGCCAGTTTTGCGAGGTTTTAAATGTGTTATTTCATTAGGCCAAGAGGGCCAGTCGTCTGTTTAGTATGGGTGTATTTAATGGTTTCTTGTTTTAGTCATGTACTAGACAGGTTTAAAGAAGAGCTTGGAAGGAGCCTATGTCGCATGGAGACTTCTCGTGGCCCTATCCAGGTGATATCTCTCCTTTACGAGTACCATTTTTTAATGCTATATGTGTCTATGTACTTGTAAGGGATTTTCTTTCTTTGTTGGGGACCGGCGACCAAGGCATGAAGTCCCGGGTTTAGGTCAGGTCTGTCTGAGGGAGGCCTGAGTAGCCGTTGCCTGCTGTAAAGACATTGCCAGGCATCGAAAGACCTGTTTTAGAAGGCAGTTCTAGTGACCCTGTTCTGCTAACCTGCTAGGCAGCCATTCTAGGAGTTCTTGCTAGTTGTGAGGCAGTTAGAGAAGCCTGCCAGAGGAAAAAATGATGATGATAGATAGGGAAAACAAAACCATGAATATCTCAATGAAAATAAATATATACAAAGGTGTGTGAAAAGGGGTTCTAAGCCCTATAAAAATAAAAAAGAAAAGAAATGAAAATTTATAAGCAGTTGCTCATTGCCTTGCGAAGGCCTGGTAGGTTCCTGGGGACGAGTCAGGGGGCCGATGCCTTATCTTCCTAGGGGTGGCGTCTCGCTGGAAAAGAAGAAAGTAAGGAAGGTTGGAGCGAAAATAAAAGTGAGTGTCAGAAAAGGATTAAGTGTCGCCTCGTGAGGACTTGGTAGGCTCTTGGGTACCGAGACAGGACCCGAGGCCGATGCCCTGTTCTCCTTGGGTCACTACGCTCAGCTCCCTCCTTTTTACATGCCCAAGTATGGGAGAATAAAAACCTAAAAGAAAAAATGTGCTAAAAGACAATACTTCTTGATCAGGCTATAGGAGTCCTTCGCTGATGGGACCTGAAATGGGCTGGCACTGGCTATGGCACTAGCCGGACCTCATGCTCATGACACAAATACCCTCACGGCCTCGCGGACCAGGAGCGTCAATCTAATGCTAAAGGACAAATTGCCCTAAAGCGTAATCTATGCATTTATAGTTTATAGTCCAACGTTTCCCTTCCCATAAGCTCCTCAGAGGGAGAACCCATACACATTGGCAATGCCACAATCACACACATGGAGGCAACCTCTCGATAGAAACACCCTGGCCCCATTGCAGCTCTTCTACATCGCAGGGATTGGCCCCTTGATGTGTTGCTCAACATATAACACAAACGGACACAAACTTCTCTCTTTTATATTTTGAATCCAGGAGATATACCATGCTTCCTTACTTAACAGTCCCTTAGGAAACTGACCCTCTATCCTACCGCAAGGGATAACCTTACACTCTCAATTGTGGGTCAAAGTCCTACGAAAACCATTGCTATGCAGTCCAGGAGATTTTCCTTTTATACCATGAACCATGCATGGTGCATAATGTGAATGGTTTAGTGCACAAACAGAAGAAAATCAGCATTGTGCATTGTGTGAAACCAATCTTTCCATGATTTCCATGCTAATGTTTATGTAGTGCAAAGAGAACAGACACCGAAGCCTTACGCTCATTTTGCCTTTCCCTTTATTTTAAAACAACGGCCTATAGCCATGATGCAACACATAAACCAGATTTTAGTTTATATTTTGATGCTCAACCTCCCCTCTCACCCTACCGTTTAATGTTTTGCATTCGTTGATAGGTAAAAGAGTCATTTTATGTGTATTTTCTTATAAGAAAGCGATAAACATGGACGGAAACATAGAAATGAGGGTAAACCGAGGCCAACCTCATGCTTTACCTTCATCATACATTGCACAAACACACATGTAATTTTTTGGAATTTTTATTTTATCGTTTCCTAATTTTCTTCCATTTAAAATCATTTTTTTACCATTTTTGGTATTTTTCCTCTATTTTATTCAATAAAAATGACTAAAAATTAAGATTGATTGTGAGCTATGGACCTTAGGTTTCTTGACAGCAAAATTTTAGGTTTTTTTGACATTATGTCTCATATTTTTCATTTATTTTGCAAAAAAACCCCATTTTACCCCTTAAACGCATGTTTTACGGGTTTTATGACATTAATTTCAGCCATATCACTTATGATTTTCTGGTTTTCTGATTATAAACTGATAAAACTCATAGAAAACTAGAAAATCATACTTAAACAGATCCATACTTAAACACATCACAATGCTCACCCTACCCCCTGACAAAACCAAGGCATGACATCCACAAGGAGTAGGCCTAGCATAATCTGATAGAAGGTCCAAAGCTAGTCACTAACCAACTGTTCCAACACGGTAAACTAAAAAAAACTATCAAAGAGGTCACCCTAAGTGGTGATCTAAGCTATCTACCTAACTAAGGACAACACAACCAGGAGCTTCTACTAGGCAAGGACTCCTATAGCCTGATCAAGAAGTATTTTCTTTCAACACATTTCTTCTTTTAGGGTTTTATGCTTCCATACTCGGGCATGTAAAAAGGAGGGAGCTGAGGGTAGTGACCCAAGGAGAACAGGGCATCGGCCTCAGGTCCTGTCTTGATACCCAAGAACCTACCAAGCCCTCGCAAGGCGACACTTAATCCTTTTCTAACGCTCACTTTTATTTTCACTCCAACCGTCCTTACTTCCTTCTGTTCCAGCAAGATGCCACCCCTAGGAAGACAAGGCATCGGCCCCGGGTCTGACTCATCCCCAGGAACCTACCAGGCCTCCGCAAGGAGATGATCAACTGCTTACATATTTTCCTTTCTTTTCTGTTCTATTTTTATAGGGGGTTAGAACCCCTTTTTACACACCTCTGTATATATTTATTTCTTTTAAGATATTCATGGTTTCTTTTCATCATCATTATTTTCTTCTTCGACAGGCTTCTCTAACAGCCTCACAACTAACAAGAACTCCTAGAACGGCTGCCTAGAAGGCTAGCAGAACAGGGTCACTGGAACTCCTGTCTAAAATAGGTATTTCGATGCCTGGCAATGTCTTTACAGGAGGCAACGACTACTCAGACCTTCCTCACACATACCTAACCTAACCCTGGGACTTCATGCCTTGGACGCCGGTCCCCAACAAGAAAAGAAAATCCCCTACAAGTACACAGACATATACAGCATAAAAACACATTACTCGTAAAGGAGAGATATCACCTGGATAGGGCCACGAGAAGCTCCACGCAACAAAGGCTCCTTCCAAGCTCTTCTTCAAACCTGTCTAGCACAAGACTACAACAAGAAACCATTAACCGCACCTGTACTAAACAGACAACTGGCCCTCCTTGCCTAATGAAATAAAGCACTTTACTACAAAAACTGGATCGGCCCTCTTGGCCTAATGAAATAAAACAGTAAAACCTTGCAAAACGGGCCCTCTTGGCCTAACAAGATCAAACAGAATAGCACCTACACATCCCTCCCCGAAATAGTATAGATATACAATAATAGGCTCCTTTCCAAGGAGGAAAAACAGGCTCGCAGCCCTAAACTAAATGCATAAGGTTATGACCCATCCCTCCTACATATATGGCAAGAGGTGTATGCATGATATGTTGTCTAATCAACCTATGGGCCCAAGATAACAACGGTAGATTGGTCTCGGCTACTCTTTGCATCACCCATATCAACCATCGTCTGCCATATATTGCATGCTCTGATAATATTTCCAACAAGCGACCGGGTCCTGTCTCATCATTGATAACAATATCCAAACTAGGACCACAGTTAAAGAAAAGGTCTTCTTCATAAGCAAGATTTGCCAATGAATCCGCAAACTGATTCCAGTAACGTGGAATCAGCTAAAAAAACACTCTCTCAAACTCCTCAAGTAGGGTCATCGCAAATCGATGATACATACAAAGGATGGGATTCCGCACTGTGTATGTCCCATCTAGCTGATTTAGGATCAACTGGGAATCCCCTTTTACTAGCAACCGCTGAATACCACCTTGTTTGGCAATATGTAGTCCCATAATCAAGGCTTTATACTCCGCCATATTGTTTGTGAATCCTACCTCGAGATAAGCAGCTAACTTCATCGTAACTCTACGTCGGGGATCTCAGATTACTACTCCAACACTCCCTTTTTTATTAGGGTCCCTGGATGCTCCGTCAAAATATAATGTGTACGTCCACAATGGGTTTACACAGCCTGCCATCACGAACTCCTCTATTCGTAATTGTGATAGTCAAAATTTAACATGTTTAGAGGATGAACTAACGGCTCCATCCCACCTTCTTCATTGAACTCAACAGGGATACTTGTCAACAGTCGTAAGCAGTGATGGCAGAAGACTTTGATCTCCCACACAAAGGTTCTGTCTTCTAGCTCAATCACTTCGTATCCTTTGCTCCACCAGATGAGTTTCCCTTGATGGTATCTCTGCTCCAGATATGGGTGCTCCAAATAAGGAATTAACTGCCCCATCAACCAGCTTTAAGCTCTTTTGCAGGTCTCAAATCATCCCCAGCATGGACCTGCAATGCATTTTTCTATATTAGCATACTCAAAGATAATAAGGCTTAATCTTATTAAGATTAACCTTATTTTTAAACTCTACTCCCTGTAGATCAGCTAGTAGAGCCATAGGCCTATTTTTCCCTATCCTGACAATCTTGTAGGGGCCATCCGATTTAGGTTCCAGCTTCCTTGGAAACATCTCCCTACGTGCATCATAATACAGAACTAATTGCCCTTTTTGAAAGGTATACTTCTTTGCTTTAAGGTCGTGCAACCGCTTCATCCGACGTTTAGCTATCTCCTGGTGTAATAAGCTCTGCAACTTCAGCTCATCCAGGTGGGCTATGGTCGTGAAACGTTCAAAGAGGGAATCCTCATCTCCCAAAGAGTGGTTAATTGCAAATCGTATGGTTGGCAACTCGATTTCAAGGGATAACACACACTCTTCCCCATAAACTAATTTAAATGGATTATGGTCGGTAGCTCGCTTGAACATTGTATTGCACGCCCATACTGCCACATACAACTTCCTGTCCCAGTCTCGTTTCTTCTCAAAGATTATTTTAGACAATATACCCACAAGCTGCTTATTAGTACTTTCAACTTGTCCGTTTGCTTGCGGATTACAAGGGGTCATTTTATTATGCTTGATTTGCCAAGCTTCTGTCAAGCTTTTGATCACTTTATTCAAAAAATGGGTTCCACAGTCCGACACTAATTCCTTCGTTGGACCGAAACGGTAGATAATCTACTCTAAAAGAAAACTTGCAGTCTCTTTTGCATTGTCCTGCCTCATCGCCCGTGCTCTCATCATTTTGTAAAATAATCAGTTGCTACTATAATGTATCTCTTCTGGGTAGTAGACGACAGGGTGATAGGACCCACAAAATCAATACCCCACTTCTCAAATGGAAGGATAGCCATGATAGGCGTAAGTGGGCATTTCCTATTCTCACTGCTGTCATGTCTTGGACAAGTATCACATCTCTTAATATACTCAAAGGAATCTTGGAAGACGGACGGTCACCAATACCCAGCTCTTAACGCTTTCTGTGCCGTCAGCCGTCCAGCGAAGTGTCCTCCACATGCAGAGTCATGACACTCTTCCAAGATAAAAGGAACCTCGTCAGGCATCACACATCAGCGATAGATATCATCAACACCCTGCCGATATAGTGTTCCTGCGATCAAGGAAAACTTCAAAGCCTATTGTTTGATTTTCCTCTTTTCTGACTTTGATAGACCCAGCTCCAGTCTCTCCTGTTGATAGATAGTGTGTAGTAGCAGCATACCAAGATGGGATAGAAGCTGTATCAATTTTAAACATTGCATCAATATCACTTCCTTCAACCAAATTCTCTTTCGGCTCGCCGAAATCCACAAGGCATTTCACAATACCCTGCAACCTCGGTGGCTTGCTCTTAATCTCATAATCGAAATCCTGCAAAGTGATTAACCACTTTGCCAAATGATCAGACGGTTGTAGCTTGTTCATAAGCAATCTAAGCCCTTTCGCCTTCGTATAGAATACTACCTTCTCATAGAGGATGTAGTGCCTAAATTTTTTAGTCGCAAAGACCATTGCAAGACACAACTTCTCCATGTAGGTGTAGTTAATTTCTGATATGCCTAATTTTCGACTAGCAAAAGCTATCGGATGATACCTTTCCCTCCCAGATTTGGGCTAAACAGCAGCAGTTGATGCTATGCACGGTGGCTGCTGAAAATATGTAAAACACCTCGCCTCTTTTAGGTGCTTTTAAAACTGGTGCTTTTACTAGCTCCTGCTTCACATCCTCGAATGCTACCTTACAAGGGTCGCTCCATTCAAATAGACGGCTAAAGGATAATAAGTTCGTTAATGGAAATGTCCTTTCTGCCAAGGCATTTATAAACCTCCGATAGTACCCTATCGATGACAGAAAGCTATGTACCTCTTTCGGAGTGCGTGGTGGACTCATAGCAACTATAACCTTGATCTTTTCAGGGTCAGTTGCAATCCCTACTAAGCTGACCACATGGCCTAGCAATAGCCCATAAGGCACTCCAAAGACACACTTCCGTGGGTTAAGAGTGATATAAAATTGTCTGCATTGCTCAAAGCACTTTCTTAAAATAATCAACATCCTTTCCCTTACCGTGGCTGCCCCCAGGTCATTGATAAATACTTTCAATTCATCTGGGGAGATGTCACCAAAGGTCTTATCTGATGTTCATTGCCATGATCCAGGTGCGTTGCACAAACCAAAGGCCATCACATGGTACGCAAAAGTACCAAAGACAGTAATAAAAGTCATTTTTAACTTGTCCTCTTCTGGAATTGCCATCTGGTTGTATCCTGCAAAGCAATCCATAAACGAATATATTTCCCTACCCGCTAATTGATCCAAAATCTGGTCAATAAACGGCAAAGGGTAGTAATCCTTAACTGTCTGCTTATTCATCTCTCTAAAATCTACACATAATCGGATCTGGTTATTTTTCTTCTTTCTGATAACAACTGATGAACACCATTCTGTGTTATACAGGGAAGATTAACCCATCTTTCCGTAACTTCTGTAACTCCTCAAACAGCCCGTCCCTCAATTCAAAAGGCATACGCCTTACCTTCTGACGCACAAGACGACTGCCTTCTTTTACAGGAATAGTATGAACAGCGAGGCTGGGAGGAATGCCTCTCAGCTCATCATAACTCCAAGCAAAGATATCGCGGAATTCTTGAATCAAGGATACATAGTCCTCCCTTTCTGTTGAATTGAGCATGGAACCTAATTTAATTGGCCGCAAATCATTCGACGTGCCAAGGTCCAACTCAATCACATTCGCGTCTCTTATCCTATCTTGCGGCTCTATCGGCTCATTTAGAGTTATCTGATAAATATCCTCTATAGTGGACCCCTCTTTAGACTCGTCACTGGATGATGTCTCACTACCAGATGGATCATCCACTGTCTCTAATTCAGTAGAGGATAAAGGAGCTCTCTCACTCTGAGGAGACTCAGGGTAAGCATCGACTATTACTCGATTAGCACCTCTACCTAGAACCACGCGACCGCGGCAGGTATATCGACTTGACAGTCTGTTCGTAAGATCCAAGGCCTGCCTATAGCAAAACTCGATAGCTAGGACATCCTACAAATCTTATTACCCTAAAGTCCAAGAAGCATTCTACACTTGCAACTGTAACATGAACTTTGGTAACGCAACCTTCTAGTTGTCTTAAACTATGATCAGCCATTCTAAGAAGGGTGGAGCTATCTTTTTGGATGTCTAGATCCAATCTCTCCATCAACTCTGAACTCATGATATTGACAGAGGACCCAGTGTCTACAATAGCATGCTCCACTAATATCCCATCCATGTATGCTGGAACCCTAGGACAATTCTTTTCAGCATGATCAAACCAATCTTCCCCTACTCGTGCTATGCCCAAAGGTTCTACAATATACCCAATACGTAGGATCTTCTTGAATTCCTTACGTACTCCTGGAGATAATTTGATCAACTATAAGAGGTTTACATCTGGTTTGACTTCCCAAAGAGAACTTGCTAAATCAAAGTCATGATAGGTAGCCAAAGCTCTCTTTTCTCGCCAAACCATCCTCTCTTCTGGTCTCTGGACCGGTTTTGGTGCTTCTTTTTTAGCTCTTGCCTTCTTTCTTGGCACTTCCTCATCCTTCTTAGGATCAACTTTTTTGTCAACAGGCCTTAGAGGTCCCTCTTCCACGCTAGGATTCAGGACTTGCGTCCCCTTATCCCCTTGCTTAGGGTTTTCCTCAATCGGTTTTGCATTATCTTTGTCAACCTCTTTAGCCTTTTGGCCTCTTGTCACGGCTCTTAGGTTAGAGGTTTCAGCATCATTGATGCGTACAACCTCAATAAGGTTGACTCCATTGCCTTGTGGCAACTCTTCTATAGTGGTCTTTCCCCTTTGCAATATTTGTCTTGGTCCATCATTTTGCTGCAGGTTATTACCTTGCGCTCTATGATTAACTGGACCTGGTTGTTTACTCCCTTGTTGGAGGGAACTAATCTTACTCCAACAAGTAGCAGCTAAGTGGCCCGACTTCCCACAAATATCACATTTAACATTTGGATAGTTTCTAGGGAAATGTTGTCCGCCACACCACTTACAGCTGAATCTTGAGGGTCCACCCTCTTCAGGGCGTCGACTCCCTATCAGATTCTGCTGCTTCTTCAAGAAATTGATATTGTCAATAGCTATTTGTCAATATTGTTCAGAAATCATGTCAGTATAGTGCTTCATCATATCCTTAACTTCGCCAAGGACATTACATGCACTCGACTCATAGCCTCGATCGTCTACCCGTCGTTCCATTGGCCTGAAAATTTGATTTTGCATTGGTTGTTGACTCACAAGAACAACATTAGGGTTCAAAACTTGGCCTCCAACATTTGGTGGGGCCAACTGACTAGCCATAGGCATAGTCACATTGGGAGGAGCTGGCAGCAAAGGTACATTTTGAACCATGCTTCCTCTCCTACTAAGGTTATTCATAGTCATCCCTTGACTTCCATTTGTCAATGGTAAATTGCCTCCAGGTACTAAACCCACATTAATATTTATTCGAGAGGAGTAGGCCATTTGTAATCGTGCTTCTACTCCTTCTGCCCATGCAATGGCGATCTCTATATCAGCCAAAGCCACACTGCTCAATTGTACTTGAATATTGAAATCCAATCCATGCAAGAAGTATTGTAATTGGGCAGCCTGCGGAATATGAATGTAAGTTTGTAACTTATGAAACACTTCCTTCAGCTTCTTGGCATAGGCTTTCACATTCTCATGGGGGTCTTGGCACGTTACATTCAAGACACGCAACCAGTATTGGCCACCTCTTTGAGGGGCATATTCTCCTCGGAAAGCTGCATAAAATTGGTCAATTGTGGTTATGGTTCCAGACTCCATGCTATGATACCATACCACAGCCCTTCCTTTTAACGTCATGTTAAAGAACATCGTGAGATGTCCCTCATCTTGGATGCAATAATTAAACATTAGTCTTTGGAATTCACAAATGTGGAACTCCGCATCTTCTTCGGCTAACCCATTGAAAATGAGCAAAGGAACTCCTAAAGCTGGCAAATCCGACGTCCCTGCAAGAATTGCAATGGGTTGTGCCATGGCGATAATCGAATTCACAATAGGAGCTTGAACTGCTAGAATCACATCCCCACTTGAAGTGGGTTGACTTGGTGGAAGAGAGGAAGAACTTACGCTTCCTCCTGCACCTAAAGGACTATGTGAGCAGTTGGATTACTAGGATCACTGCCTCTTATGCGTATCGGGCTACTCCTTTGAGGGGAATAACGACTTACAATCTCTAACCGCCGTCAAGCCCTCTCAGCACGTTTTGCTTTTTGTATTTCGGCTTGACGGTCCTTGTCAGAGGACATAAACCAACTTTCTTTTGGTCCCTAGAAATCCTAGATTCGAGAACCACCACTTATTGGTAGCTCCCGGTAGACACACCACTGATGGGACCTGAAATGGGCCGGCACTGGCTATGGCACTAGCCGGACCTCATGCTCATGACACACAAACACCCTCACGGCCTCGCGGACCAAGAGCGTCAATCTAATGCTAAAGGACAAACTGCCCTAAAATGTAATCTATGCATTTATAGTTTATAGTCCAACGTTTCCCTTCCCATAAGCTCCTTAGAGGAAGAACCCATACACATTGGCAATGCCACAATCACACACATGGAGGCAACCTCTCGGTAGAAACACCGCGGCCCCATTGCAACTCAGCTACATCACAGGGATGGGCCCCTTGACGCGTTGCTCAACATATAACACAAACTTCTCTCTTTTATATTTCGAATCCAGGAGATATACCATTCTTCCTTACTTAACAGTCCCTTAGGAAACCGACCCTCTATCCTACGGCAAGGGATTACCTTACACTCTCAATCGTGGGTCAAAGTCCTAAGAAAACAATTGCTATGCAGTCCAGGAGATTTTCCTTTTATATATGAATCATGCATAGTGCATAATGTGAATGGTTTAGTGCACAAACAGAAGAAAATCAGCATTGTGCATCGTGCGAAACCAATCTTTCCATGATTTCCATGCTAACGTTTATGTAGTGCAAAGAGAACAGACACCGAGCCTTATACTCATGCTGCCTTTTCCTTTATTTTAAAACAACGGCCTATAGCCATGATGCAACATATAAACTAGATTTTAGTTTATATTTTGACGCTCAACCTCCCCTCTCACCCTACCGTTTAATGTTTTGCATTCGTTGATAGGTGAAAGAGTCATTTTATGTGTATTTCTTTATAAGAAAGCGATAAACACGTACAAAAACATACAAACGAGGGTAAACCGAGGCCAACCTCATGCTTTACCTTCATTACACATTGCACAAATACACATGTAATTTTTTGTAATTTTTATTTTATCGTTTCCTAATTTTCTCCCATTTAAAACCCATTTTTCACCATTTTTTGTATTTTTCCTCTATTTTCTTCAATAAAAAATGACTAAAAATTAAGATTGATTGTGGGCTGTGGCCCTTAGGCTCTTGATAGCAAAATTTCAGGTTTGGTTGACATTATGTCTCATATTTTCCATTTATTTTGCAAAAAAAACCCCATTTTACCCCTTAAACGCATGTTTTGCGCGTTTTATGACATTAATTTCAGCCACATCACTTATGATTTTTTGGTTTTCTGGTTATAAACTGATAAAACTCATAGAAAACAACATCATAATGAATATTCATCCCATGGGAACAATGTTTCATCAATCAAATAGCATAGAAACTCATTTTTTCTTCATAAAAATTGAATTACCGCTTAGGATTCATGTCTTGGGATCTCAGTTTTGGTGCAGGATTGCGGATCAGCCCGTATTCAATGTCTAGCATCTTCACAATCAGCAATCTTCATGTCTACAACGATCCAAAAGCAATCTGGTTCCAACCGGACAAGCTTTCCTTCACCATTCTTCATTTTCCTCTTGCATACAAGAACAGCCCCTTAGGGGAGAGAGAGGGATGAGAGAGAAAGACTAGAATCAGAATTCTCCATTCAGGCTACCATTGGACAGGTGAAGACAAGTGATATGATCAGCAGAGAGAGGGAAGATCGAGGGTATGATCGATTAGGTGGGTTATTTGCAGGCTGCAATCTCCATCCATCCCCATGTTGGCGCAAATTTCGGGCGTGAAGATGGCGCCCTCTTCCTCACGATTTCTTCATCCTTCTTTTTCCACGTTTTGTTGTTTGATGCCTCATAAAATTTAGGTCCCCCTAACTCCCAAAAGGCACTACCCCACTTGGCCAAAACAAGTCCACCTCTTCATATCTTGACCGGTTTCTTGGCCATTTCCCCGTTCGGGCTCCGATTCGATTGCTGTAAATTTCTGCGCGTCTAGCTTTACATCTCGCATTGACTGGCAGCTCCTGACAACCCATAGGGCAGCCTGAAAAATTATCAAAAATCAATAAGTGTCACTCGGGCGCCTTTTAAGAGTCGTATTTCACTTGGTGCTTAAAATCATCCTAGCTGGAGCCGCCGCCTTCGATGTTGAATATTTTTTCCCTAAATTCTAGATTTTTTAGCAAATTTTAGGCACACCCCGAGCTCAAAACTCAGCTCTCACTCGCCTAGTAGGAGCTTTTGGGGTGTGTTGTCCTTAGTTAGGTAGGTAGTTCAGACCAGCACTTAGGGCGACCTCTTTGATAGTTCTTTTTAGTTTGGCTGTGTTGGAGCAGTCGGTTAGTGACTAGCTTCGGACCTTCTATCAGATTATGCTAGGCCTACTCCTTTTGGATTTCTTGCTTGGTTTTGTTAGGGGGTAGGGTGAGCATTGTGCTGTGTTTTAATATGTATCTACTTTGTATCAGCTTGATGCTTCCTGTGGTTGTTTTGTGCAGATTTGTTGTGGGATTCGACGGGCTGAGTCGCCATATCCCATGGTCGCCAATGAGAGCGGAGTTTTGAGCCCGCAATGTGCCCAAAATTTGCCAAAACATCAGAAATTTAGGGAAAAAATCTTCAACATCGAAGGCAGCAGCAGCTAGGACGATTTTAAGCACCAAGTGAAAGACGACTTTTAAGGTGCCCGAGCGACACTTGTGGATTTTTGATAATTTTTCCGACTGCCTTGTAGGATGCCGAGAGCTGCCAGTCAGTGCGGGATACCGAGATGGACGCGCAGGATTTTTCAGAGGCCAAATCGGAGACCGAACGCGAAAGAGGCCAAAAATTGGCCAAATTTGAAAAGGTGGACAAAAATTAAGACCGAGAGGGGGTGCCCTTTGGGAGGAGGCACCCCCCCTCCTTCATTTTTTTTTCACGCAGGTGGCAGCATGGCGACGAAAAAAACGACGCAAAAATCGGGACCCCCCCCCACAAATCGATTATGGGACAGCAAGCAACCTATGCAACAGACAATGCCCGGCAAATTCTCCTTTTTCCCTGATCATATCGCCGCCCTTCGCGGAAGATAACTATCTTGAAGGAGGAATCGGGAAGGAGATTGAAGAAAACGGTGATGGAGATTGATGGAGATGCTGAAGATTGATGTGCAGCATTGGATTGAGAGCAATGGAGGCTCCATCCGCTGGTCACGCAGTCATTTAATGCATCTCGAGTTTCGTAAAAACACGGTATGACCATTTTTATGAAGAAAATGAAGGGTTTTTGGTATTTTATGATGGTAATGATGTTCGTATTGGATGAAAATTTGTTTGAGTGTTGGTTGCATCATGATTAATTGTTGTTTATTAGAAAATTTCGATTTTGCAATTATTTACATTGCAAAGCATTGAGCACTCCATTGGAGCAAAATGTTAAGATACTTGCAGATGTTGGACATGAGATTGAGAATGTCACTGTCTTAAACCCGAAATGCAGTTTTTAAGCAGTAAAATGATAGTTTTGTCATTTCGAGTGGGTAAAATGTGTTCCTATGGGGGAGAAATGGAAAATAAATTGATTGTTAGTATACTGAAGTGATTGGAACAAGAAAAATAAAAAAATAGTATATTTTATTGACAAATAAATCAATAAAATTAAAAAAATAAGGGGAAAAATAGAAATACGCTTCACAAAAATAAGGAAAAATATAATGATTGTTTGTGGATGTGTGGTAGTGGTAAAGCATGAGGTTTAGCCTCAGTTTGCCCTATCTCCTTGTCAAAGTTGGTGATTTATCGCTTTTCATACATCAAAACATGACAAAATGAACCTCTACACCTATGCAATGAAAGCAATACCTAAACGTAGGGGGGTGGGATGTTTGAATGGTGCGATTTACGTGCTGATTGTTGCTAATTTTCTGATGCATATCATGATATAGAGCTTGTTGTATTTTAATTAAGAGGATAGTAGCATGAGTGTTGTCTCGATGCTATCCTTACATCGCCGCAACGAGTTAGTGAATGAGCATTGGACAGCCTGGTTGTGCACAGCACGTTTCTGATTGAAAATTATGTTTGAGCACTTTAGGATCATCCACTTTTGCATGTGCATGTCAACCATGGTATTAGAATACAAAGAACTGGATGCATAGCACCTATTTTTGATGACGATGACCCACGCTTGAGTGTGGAAAGGCAACCTAAGCCGTAGGATAGCCATTCGTTTCTTGGGGAATTATTTGGTAAGGACACATGGTATCTCCTAGAATACTTTCAAAATGAAAGAGTGGAGTTTGTTCATTTGTTCTATATGTTGAGCAGCGCATCAAGGGGCCAATCCCTGCGATGTAGGAGAGCTGCAAAGGGGCCACGGTGATTCCACCGAGAGGTTGCCTCCCGTGTATGTGATTATCCTGGCATTTATTGCCAATGTGTATGGGTTCTCCCTCTGTGGAGCTTATAGAAAGGGAAATATTGGACTACAAAACTATAAACACATAGATTAGGCATTAGGACAGTTTGTCCTTTAGTAGTAGATAGATGCTCCTGGCCCGCGAGGCCGTGTGGGTGTGTTTGTTTGTTATGAGCATGAGGTCCGACTAGTGCCATAGCCAGTGCCGGCCCATTTGAGGTCCCATCACTGACACACTCTGAACTCGATTGTGATAGGGTTATAATAGTGATACTCTTTTTTCTCTAAAGAGTATCCAATAAAAATACATTTTTTAGCCTTTGGATCAAGCTTCTTTTGTAGCTCATCTATCCAAGGAGATCAGTCATAAATATATATATGCATCATGTGGGTTCAATATAAGGGATTTTAAATATATAATTTTTACACATTTTTTTACATATAGAAGGGTCCCATATAAAGGGGTTACTTAAAAATTTAATAGAAAAGTGTAATGTTTTATTAAGAGGAAATTTACAGATAAATATAGTTATAAATAGGCCTTGAGATGAAGGCACGTGATATAGAGGGTATACTTATAATGAATTCTCCCGGCTCATCTAGCACATGAACATATGTAGTACAACTAAACAATTTCAAGTATGCACATTGGGTTTCTTGCATATAAATCATTCTTTGGGGATCATTCAATGAACTGCATCTATGGGAGTTATGTTCATAGTATAGACAACAGTATAAATAGCTTCAAACAAAAAATGTTTTTGTGAATTCTTTTCAGCCAAATGCTTGTACAACTTCTCCAATATGTCTATTTTTCCTCTCTGCAACCCCATTTTGTTGTGGGGTATAGCTATAAATAAATTGTCTATATATCCCATGAGACATCAAGAAGTCATTGAACCCATTAGAGAGATACTCTTCCCCTCCATCGAACCTCAAGCACTTAACTTTCAAGCATGTTTCTGTTTCAACAACAACCTTGAAAGTTTTGAAGTGCTCAAACATATCACTTTTTTTCTTTATGAAATACACCCATAGATTTTTTGAATAATATCAATATGCATTAATTTCAACCTTTGCACATTTATATGTCCAATATATTTGTGTCATATTTCAGTGTCTGCAATCACCCCTTTGCCTTTAGCATATATAGCAACATTCATAGAAATACCACATCTAAGGTGAACATACAACCAACTCTACTTTCTTTTGCAACCAACCTATGCTTATCATTAAAGTCTTCTACAAAAAAACCTTTTGCGTTATATCGAGCTTATAGCCCTTGCTCTACCATTTGGCCAATAGACACTAAACTCTTTGTGATTGATGGCACATGTAATAAATTTGACAAACTCTTTGTCCATCAACCATCATGCAAGAACAATGGAACTTTTTCATCGTGCGAAATTGGGTGATATGCATCATCATTCGTCTACACATAACTTGGATTTTATAAATCATACATCTCTCCAAACCATTCAATATGGTTGGTCATATGATTAGATGCACCTGAATCAACATACCATATATCATCATGTGTCCCCTTTCTTGTAATAGTATTCATCATATGATACATAACAAACAAATGCTCATTTTTATCTTTAGTATGTATTGAAGACGATGCATAGTTTCATTGTTGTAATTTACCATTGTAGATATCATCCTTTTTAGAATAAGAATAGGCTACAATATTACTTGTTTTACCACAATAATGATAAACAATACCAGAATTTCCAAAACCCCTATTTTTCCATCCACCTCTTCCTCTAGAGCTCCCCCTGTCTCTAAAGTTTCCATGGCCATTTGAAACCTATATTTCACCAACTACTGATTCAACCTATTTTGCTAGTTATCACTGGTACATCCCATGCGACAGTCTCTTGAAGAGGATCTACCACGTTTCCTTTCTGAACTTGAGTAAAATTCTTGGACCTGTTATTCATCACTTCTTTTAGATGATTCACCCTACATGTTGATCTCTTCAGTAATCATGAGAGACCAACTCATCAAAAACTGGAAACAACTTCCATATATACATAGAAGTGACAAAAGCCTTCTCGTTATTAAGGCTACCCAAGGTAGATGAAATGAAATGATCATCATCAGGCATTGCATCAATAGCTATTAAGGCATCTGCAATGCTTCTCATCTTCAAAACATACTCATTTACAGATATATTTTCTTTCTTTAAGGTATTCAACTCTTGCTTGAGTTTAAATCTTTTGTGCTTTTGTGTTTAATTAAAACATATTTGCAAAGATTATCCAAGTTGCATGTGAAGTTTCTACATTTTTTATATGCCTCAATGTAGTGTTTTAACTATTACAAATAGCCAATACATCATCTTTTTGTGTTTTGCATTCCATTATTTCTACACCTTTAATTCTTCTATAGCCGCAGGACTACTTAGCTCTTGCTCGTTTTGTTTACCTAAAACGAACTCATAAAATCATTTTCCAATAAGAAATTTCATCATATGAAACTTCCATAATGGATAGATAATTGTTCATGTCCAAGTTCTCAATGATGGGATTTCCATTGTTCTCTACCATTTTCACAAAATTGATACAAAAAACAAGCAAGTCTTCTACCATCTTTTACAGTAACATACCAAATAGCCTCTTTCAATGACTGCTCAATAGTACATGTAATCTACAACACAAGATTACAACTCTTTTTCGTGGAATTAGCATCGTTAATATCTACAAATATGTGACATGGAGATTCTACAAATGTAGCAATTATTTTTGAACAATTAGTAGAAAAATGACAACTTTCAAAGGGGCTACAAAACTTCTCAAGAAGTAGATTGCATTTATCTAAGGATGTTGTTAATACTTGCTTGAATAAAACTATACTAGTGTTCCTTGTGCATGCATCTCTCTCACTCAGTCTCTCAAATTTAGTTCTCTCTCTCTAAATATTTTAAGTTTCTCTCTTCCTCTATCTCTCTCTTTTATCTCTCCCATATCGATCTCTTGCTTTTCCCTCTCCCATTTCTCTATCTCTTTAAATTTTTTATTTTTTTCTTCTATCTTTTAATATCCCTCGTTGTGCATTGAAACCCCCCCAAACAAATTGAATTAATTGAAAATTCCTCCCCTATCGTCATTGGACAGGTGGTGAGGTGGGAGAAAGAAAAGACAGCGGATGACGAATAGGAGAAAGGGAGATGGCGTCAATGTGGGGAAGAAGGACGTGATGACATGGACGAGGAGGCCTCGATGATGACAACGGTGCTGCAGGCGAAGACGGCAAGTAGGGAGATGACGATCACCATGTGGTGGTAATGAGATCAATGAGGGGAGGGCACACGTGTGCCACTTCTCCTCCCACTCCCCCAGGAGTGCTGACTATATGGCGAGGGGGCCAAATCAGCCACCCAAGTGGAGGGAAGGGCCTCCAACACATCCCCAATAATACACCCCTCCCAACACCTATAAAACCCCTCCCCATTGTAAGGGAGGAGAAGGCCTCGAGCTGCTATTGCACAGAGAGAGAGAGAGAGAGAGAGAGAGAGAGAGAGAGAGAGAGAGAGAGAGAGAGAGAGAGAGAGAGAGAGAGAGAGAAGAGAGGTGCGAAGAAGAAGAAGAAGAAGAAGAAGAAGAAGAAGAAGAAGAAGAGGGAGAGAGAGAGTGAGAGTGAGAGATGGAGGGAGAGAACTCTTTTTAAGGATCTCTTTTTCCCCTCTAAGAGGGTGGCCACACGCATCTTTCTTCCCCTTTGCCCGCGAATCTATTCCCCATACCTCTCGCAAGCCTGTCCTCCATCAAACGAGTTGAACAATTGGCCCTCTTCTCGAGAAAGTGGATGCTGAAGTCTTGTGTGAGTTGTGTTTAAGAGAGGAGAAGACCAAGGATGGCCCCCAAGTGAAAAGTATCACGTGCGGATGGCAACCCCACAATGAGTAGTGAAGCCTCGGGTGAGGGCATCACGGCCAATCCAACTGCAGCACCGGTCATAAGTAATGTATTTCCAAATTAATAGATGCTTGCTTGATTCCCACATGAGAAAGCATTAGTCCCATATTATGCCACATGAGAATAGGACATTGAAAGAGGTAAATTGCATCGCGGATGTATCAAGAGAAGTTAATTGTATTTAGATGTTATGCGATGAATTCATAAACAATATATAAGGCTTCAATCATTGTCAACTTCCCGTCCTTGCAATAGTAGGTGAATTTTTGTCACTTTGAAGGTATATGCCACAACTTGCATGCTTGAAGGATTGCATGGCAAGCAACTTAGTCTAGAAGAGAATCATTTTCGAAGCTCTATACCTTTGCCCAATCTCTCACTAATAGCTCATGTTTGGTAGATTGGAATCTTGATGATATGCATAGTTAGCACAAATAACAATCATAAGGGCTAAAACTAAGATGCCTTGGGGTCCATCTAGTAACTAGTACCTTCATAAACCCAACTCGAGAATTGGGCTAGGTACAAATTACAATTCCAAGCTTCAAAGGCAAGTGGAGAGATCTAGGGATTAGGAAACCCTAAGTCAAAGGAAAGATCGATGCTTTTGTACTTGTTGGGAAGAAGGCTGGGTTATCGATCAATGTAAGTGACTACTAGGACTTATGTCTTGCACAGTGTTTGAAACCTTAACATATGCCTTAGTTGAAAGAAGGGTGTGTTAAGTAAAATTTACATGGAGTCGCTCTTGATTCCAAGGGGGAGAGCAAATACGTGATGGAAAGGTTATCGCAACTATGCCTACAATGTTTGGAAAAGGATACTATTGTTTTTGTTGATTGATCAAACAATGTCCTAAATGCTTTTGCATTAAATTGATTCTTGGGGTGTGATTTGGATAATTATTCCAAGTGCTTGTGTTTGATGGTAAATGCATGGCAAGGGTCAATGATGACAAGTTTCCATGGAGAAATAACGGAATGTTTTCCTGGAAGATGATATTAGGCTGATTGCCTTGATTGTGCTTGACTCTTAATTGGATTAATTAAGGAAGGATATTTTGCGCGGGTAGACCATCTTCAAGGTCACGCCACTCTTCAACCTGAGAGGGCACTACTCGATTAATAGGCTGAAGGTCGAGTGATGAAAAGGCTAGCCACAAAAGTTGTGTCTCACTCCTAGATTGCTTGGGACTAGTGGAGCTTTGGACACCCCTTGTCTAGTCTGGAATGGAGTTGTAGACTACCGCGAGCCCAACGTTTAGGGCATTGGAAAATCCTATTCTAGATAATGGATGGAAATTATGGTGCCATGTGATTTGGACCAGGTACTTCTATTGTATAGAAGGGATACATAATTTCTTTTGTATGGGCAGAGACAAAGATTAACATGAACGTAAGTTAAGGAATTTGTTTAAACTTGTTGTAAAAGGATTGCTTACTATGTATTCATGACCATGCCATAAATTACGCAAACAAACCATGTTCCCTAAAAGGCTTATTTAATGAATTTGATTTTAAATGTCACACATAAATGTGATAGGACCCAATTAGATAACTAAAGAATGCCTACTAAGGGAAGTGGGTAGGCGGAACCCCCGATGGGTCTATCCTATGGCAAGGTGGCCCCAGAGAACTAGGAGGCTTCTTACAAGGTCTTATCACCATTCAAACTTTAGGTATTGTTAGGTTAGAACCCGATATCGGCGGAGAGATTGAGTGGTGCATCCCTCTCGTTTCCCATTCTCTTTGAAGAACCAAGTGTGGCATGGATCTGTTTCGGCTTGGGTATCTCTACATAAAGTAGGATGTCTAGGACCCGATGCCAGAATGCTGTCAGGAGACCTTGACCACTAGGAACCTAGATTTCAGGTCGATCCTAGTGGGTTTGGCCGCGAACGTTTCGTTATGAGAGGCAAACTTGGGAAACCCTTGGCAACAAACCCCAAAATATTCCATGGAATTGCCAAACAGCAATGCTTAGATTCATTTCTTGATGGACCACTAAAACATGCTTGGACAGTCGATAGATGGCCATGTTACATATCTTTTTTCCTCTCTCTCTCTCTCTCTCTCTCTCTCTCTCTCTCTCTCTCTCTCTCTCTCTCTCTCTCTCTCTCTCTCTCTCTCCCTCCCTCCCTCCCTTTAACCTATCCCACTCCTTCCCTCTCTTTCTATCTCCCTCCCTTTATATTATCTTTTCCCTAATTTCTTGTTTATTCTCTCTTTAATTTTTTTCTCTCTCTCTCTCTCTTTACATACACACACACACATACTCAAGTTATCAAAGTATCTCATCCAAATGTCAATGAACCATAAACATGATCAACTAACAACAAGTCTACTAACTGCAAGTCTATAAATCATGTTCCATCATCTAATGAGAGTTATTTAGCATGCATGTCCTCTATCTTGTCCTCTTGGGGCTACTAGTAGGAGCACTAGTACTATTGCTAGAGGAAGAGGAGGCATCATTATCATCATCATTTGTCATTGGATCTGTGGAGGTAGAAGCAGCTGCATGTCGAAGTTGAGCTCCTCTTGCTCTAGATGATGCATGGCATCTAATGTGTAGGTGCAGACATCTCCTCATAAAGCATGTTGTAGATGTCTATCTCCTCCTACAGAATGGTGGAAATGTCATTCACCTTCACTACTTCAATCTTATCTACATTTGCATGCTTTGATTCAAGTGTGTAACTTGAATTTTCAATCAAGCACAAGTTACAATAGCAAAAAACCAATCTCTCAAGCTGAGTGGTCTTTGACTTGTTTCTCTTTTTTGTGTGAAACAAGACCCATGTGCTCCAATTTCTCTGAACAACGAGAGTTGAGAACAAAATATTGACTATGATGGTTGACTGTTGGCAGTATGGGTTTGGCCTCCTTAATTGTCAATACCTTGCCTCCCCTACTAGGGTTACTCAATGGAGGTGTGAGGGTCTAAGTCTTTTTGAGTTTTGTGCCTTTGGCCTTTGATTTGAAACCAGTCTTCCTTCCGTGAGGATGGGTGGTGATTTCCTAGTTACAACTTAGCTACAGTAGCAATATTTATTACAAAACTAAGAAATGCAAATTAACTCACAATCTTGGACAACTGAAACTGGTGCCCCTTTCAGTACTTCTTTAACTTAATTGAACAAGAAGTTGATGTTCAATGGGATTTTCCCAAACCTTGTTGGTATTCCAAATCCCCTTATGTCCAAAATGACCAACAAGTTTTCAATCTAATTTTCCATTTGATTTAGGTAGTCAATTGGCCTTCGTCCGCTTTGATGGAGATGGAAAATGCCCCAAATTCATTGATTTGCTTGTCCCTCCACTTAAATTTGACTAAAAACAGCTTCAGGTCTATTAAATCCAAGACTTGGAGCTTCCAATTTCTGGCATGCTTCTCGAGGTTGCTACTAAACCTTGATTTCTACTAAAGAAGATTAGGGAGAAATCTGAAATTTCTTAGCCTTTGGTGATCTCGATGTTGTAATATTTGGAGCACGGCTGTAGAAAGACTAGGAGATGAGAGAGAATGTTGAGAAGAGAGAAAATTTAGACTTTCTTTACAAAGAACTAAAGAAAATCGGTCATTTACTGCTACCACCTTGTTTCAACAGCCTATAGATGCTATTGCGTGCTATTGATTGGTCTTCTTCTACCCTTGGCTACCTTAGAAGGTCCTCCAATGGCTCCGTAAATCAGACTAATAGCATCTCCTCCCTCTCTCTTGCAAGATGAATGCACTAAAATGCCTCTCTCCAACCTCTAAAGATGTTTTTCAATCTTAAATGGGTATTTTTTATAAGTGCTAGCCTTCCTTACTAAACGGTTTTTCCAACACTATCCATAATTAAATATTACTTTTTAGTCTTTAAATATTGAAAATTAATCTAATAATTATTTCAATGCCCAAAAAAATAATTTTAATTTTCAATAATTAAATTGGCCAAGAAAATTCCATTTTCAAGTGTCTCTATGCCATCTTTAACCATCAAATTGGCATTAGGTACCATTAAATGCCACTTCTCTAGTGTCACCAACAACTGATACTTATGGAAAAATGAATGGCCTAAGCCAACAATTGGCACCAGATACCACCAAGTACATGTGCAGCATAACTTATAGCAACTTTTGCCTTTGATATCTCGTGAATTTCTCAGGTCTTGGGCTCGTAGATATACTCTAACCCTAGTTACACCTCACATGTGTATCATTTACTTAACCATGTAATTAAAAATTAAATCCACATATAAAGTGAGGTTTCAAAAATACATATCTTCATGATATCCCTCCACCTTAAAATCCTTGCAATCGTCCTCGATTGCTAGATACATCAAAAGAAAAATAATGGATTGGAATTTCCACAAGGCAGCATAGTTGACACAACATTGTGTAGCACTGCTACTACTAAACATTCCATATGCCCAACACATGTTGAAAATTACCAACCAACATAACATAACATAATACTCTCAAAGAATCTCAAAAGCATTGCCAGATTATCATGCGACATGTCTATTCCTCATTAGCTTAACTCATCTAGCAAAACCAAACCATAGCATAGCATAAGCCAAGTATAAACCATGGCTAAAACATCAGTGGCATCATAACATATGCTGCTATCCACAAAACCAACTAAATACCACTGAATATCAATGATCATACATTGAAAACCAACATTTGTTAATCAGTCCTCGATGATCATTAATCAATGCAAATATATGGTTTCAAAGCTGCAATGAAAACCATACCCATTTGCATTCCAAACATAGTGACTAGTACACTGCATAGTGATCTCATGGAGGCAAACATACTAAAAGCTACAGTGTTAGAAGATAGAGAGAGAGATAGAGGCAACTGAGAGCAGTCGACTCTCAATATTCATCTTCATTATTATCACACTCAAAAGTACAAAATGCATCTAACTTAGGTCTAGTGACTAACCACTAACTTACTCTCTAACTCTCATTAAGTCAGCTACCGATTTATTTAAGACACACACATGATTGATAGATACACACACCCAGCTATCATGTCGATAGGTAGTAGGTAGACTAAGCTTGAATATCTCAACACTCCCTCTCAAGCTAAAGTCACTTATTGTATCCCAAGCAGCGATCTAAAATGAGTGAACTTATATCTATCAAGGGATTTGGTAAAGATATCTGCCAATTGGTCTTCAGTCTTCACATGTATGAGGTCTAGCCTACCTCCAAGTACCATTTTCCTGATGAAATGGTTATGTACATCCATGTGCTTTGACCTGGCATGATAAAGTGGATTTCTTGCGAGGAGCACACTGCTCATGTTATCACAGTATAGCTTGACTGGCTTATCCACACATGAGTCTCCAAGTCATCCATCAACTTAACCAGCCAAGCACCCTCACACATAGCCAATGCTGCATCCCTATATTCTGCTTATGTACTTGAGAGAACCACTGTAGGTTGTTTTTTACTACTCCAATTAACCATGCTACTTCTAAGACCAAATGCATATCCACTAGTTGATCTCCCATCATATATACAGCCAGCCCAATCTGCACCACAATAACCTATAAGCTCAACACACTTACCATGCTCATAGAATAGCCCATAAGGCAATGTACCCTTCCCATATCTCAAAATCCTCCTCACATCATCTAGGTGAGGTTTCCTTGGCCGCTACATAAACTGGCTTATCAAACCAAATGCATAACTCAAGTACCATCTAGTGATAGTGAGGTAGATCAGACTACCAACCATATTTCTATACATAGTCAAATCCTCTATCACATTTTGTGTACCAACACCTAGTTTTCAATTTTTATCCAGTGGTGTGTCCATGGTTTTGCATTCCAACGTGCCATACTTTTCCAACATATTCTATGCATACTATTTTTGTATCATCCATATCCCATGAGTTATACACATAATTTCCATGCCTAAGAAAAATTTCAGCTCTCCCAAGTCTATAATGTGAAATTCTTTTTGTAGAATAGATTTTATGTAATCAATGTCCTATATGTCTTCACCTATGATCACCACATCATCTACATGTAGAGCACCAAAATCACATATCCTATCTTTATTTTCTTGGTAAATAGGATGTGATCATGAAGTGGGAGCTCAAGCTTAATTGCCAAGACCCAAGGACTACTTATTGTTCAAGTATTTCAAGCAAGATCTAATGGCTATCTCTCACCTAGCCAACGCGTCTCCGATCTATGAGTGTAGTGATCTTACCTTGATGCACAAATGAGTAGCCTCCTCCCTCAAGCACTTCGATAGCTCCATGATCCGTGATGTGAGCTCAAGCAAACTCAACCCTCTACCGTCAAGCTTCATCCACCATAGCTTTGCACGCGAGACAAGAGAAGAGAAAGGAAAAGAAGAAGAGAGGTGAAGATGGAGAGCTTCTCAACCATGATCCCTCACCTTCACCCTCACCTTCACACACTCACTCCCTCACACTCTCACACTCCCTCTCTCGAGCACAAGCACAAGCACAAGCAAGAGAAGAAGAAGAAGAGAGCTACTCTTGCCACACACCAAGAATGAGCTTCTCCTTCACTTTTTGAGTTTTTATATACAAGCCCTAAATCCCTTAGGCACCCATCCCTGTTTTTACATAACCAGGTGTCTGGCCAAGGTCCTCCTTTCCTATTCCCTTCCCTTTACCTTATCCCTTCTCCTATGCCCATCTAGATTTTACAATTTGCACAGGAAGGCGCCTAGTGCTCTTTTACAAAATTTTAGGAGCATCTTTCATTTAAACTTGCACCTTCTGTCTTTTGCATCTTTTTGAGATTGCTTTTGCACCTTTTTGCATTTTCTCCTTCTTGTTGACTTCATTGGGTCTGCATTTTGGAGTTTTCTTGGATTTATTTTTGCTTTCCTTTTTTCTTGTCTTGCACTGGGGTTAACATTACCCCCCTCTTAGTCAAGTGTGAGTCCCATGGCACTTGCATTTCTTTGTTGATGAGGGATTGATGAGTTGAAGGGTGGTCACTTGGGTAACTAATGGGGCATTGTGTGGATTGGCCATGGAAGAGAAGCTTATCAAATGATTGAGGTGGTGGAGGCCAAGGGTATGCCAACTGGATGACGGGCCTCAAAGGTCAGTGCTTGGTCACCTTCGTCTATACCTGAAAGGAAAAGAGAAGGGCACTGCCTAGGGGGTTGTGTCTACCTTACAGTGTGGTGTAATGTATGTTGAGAATAGCAAATGATATTGGATGTATGCCTAAAAGAGGCTTTTCCATAAGTGACTTTGTATAGAAAATAGACATATCATGTATGGAGTCTCAAGAGAGACACCAAGGAAAAAGGGTTTCTACTGCAAGAAAATCTATCTTGTAACATCAACAAGCTTTTATTTCATCCTTTAGAGAACCAAAACAAGGAAAACAACAAATCTTCACGTAGCATCATAGAAGATATCTCCCACGGATTTGATAGAATCAACCATAATCTTCAACATCTTCACAGAATCCATCAATAAAACAAAGAACATAAAAGAATACGCCACTTTTGAGCGAAAATCAATCACATAGTATTCATCTTCATTGTCTTCATAGTTTTCTCTCTCAATCCCTCATAGAAAAATACATTGTTTTAATAGAATTGGCTATCTCTGACTCTCTCTCTCTCTCTCTCTCTCTCTCTCTCTCTCTCTCTCTCTCTCTCTCTCTCTCTCTCTCTCTCTCTCTCTCTCTCTCTCTCTATCAGTAGTACATCATCTCCTCACTAAAATACTCAATAATGGCACTTAATAATCCTTCTTAGGTCGTGGATGCACCTCCCAAGAGGCATGGGATGTTGGGGGCAAAGGCGCCTCCGCCTAGCCGCCTGTGTATTACTACACTGACAATCACCGCCACTGCACACTGCAGGTGGCGAGCGCCCGTCACTGTCACTTTATTCTTTATTCTTTTAGTGACAGTTTGAATAAAGGAAGGCCCGGTCACACATTGTGACTATTGGAGTTCCCATTTCTTGTCTCTCTCTTTCTTGCTCTTGCTCTCCCGCCATAGCTCTCGAGTGCAAGCTTCAATCCTTCTCACCTTTCAATTGGTATCAGAGCACGACTTCCCGACTCTTGAACTTGGCTCGTGGCATTCTCAGCTTCCACATTGTCGCTCCCGGGCTTCCCGAGCTTCTTCCCAGCCTATTGAGGCACCATCAGGGCATTGACATTGAGGTATTGCTTCATTATTTCAGAGTTTTATTTCAGTCCATAGGTCTACGCAAACAGGGCAGCCACCATTGAAGCTTCCAACCTTCATATCTCTTTGCTACTGGTTGTGGGCTGCTAGAGGCTTATTCCCATGCCCCCTTGGCTCATGTTTGAGCCTTCCAACCACTCCAAAGTTGCCATGTGGACCAGCAGGACCAGTAGCAACTCCACGTAGATTTGCATATGTTTTGTGGACAGCATCACATCAGTCACTCCATCCCCAGCTCCAGCTTCGCATTAAGCACTTGTTTGGGACTCCATTTCAGGACTTTTGCACATGTATTGATGCTTGGCATTGATCCTTTGGGATTAGTATTGGTTGATGGCTGAAAACAATGTTTCAGGACTATTATAAATAGTCCACAGGCATTTGATACTAGTGCTACATTCACAGTTTATGCCTATGCTTGTTTGGGCATGACTACATAACCGAATTGAAGATACATGGAATGCTATGATTTTGGCCTGATTGTAGGGCTAGAAATACTCAGTTTATAATAGTAAATGCATGCTGAATACTCTTGGGCTGAAGCTATCTTTCATGCTTTGACATATGCCTATTGGTTCTAGGTGTATGTCTTGGGTTATGCTACGATGTATTGATCATCGAGGGACAACTTCAAACTTGTCATTGGATCCGGATGATTTTGGAAGCTTGAGCTTATTTCAGCCCACACTTATTGACATCGATTTATACTTGATAGTGGTCAGTGCTTTGACAGTTACATGCTCTTTGGGTACATGCTTACCCGACGCCTACGGCTTGATGCATTTGTCTTGGCACAGTGTACCATGTACTTGTTGAGCTTTAGTGCTCTCTGAAGACTTGGCTTGGATTCTCGTTTGCTATTCCGGAATTTTGTATTGGATGCCATTTTGGTTGTCAGAGATATTTATTGGGATGTATATCTTGCTCATGGATGCTACATACAGTTGCCTTGTAGCTGTCATGCTCTTCAGATGCTATTAAGACATTGTCTTGGTTACCTATCTTTGGCACTTTGACTTGGTTTGATTGAGTTATTGAGCTCGTTTATCTGCCTCTTGTGCCAGTGGGAGCATCTTGTATGCTTGACTGCCATTGAGTAGGAAGTTTATGCTATTTTGAGCATTTTGCATATACTTGAGACTTTGGGATTTCTTACACTTAAATGTTGCATGGTTCATGCACTGATATCTTGGAGTTGCTTTTGACCTGAGCTTGGGCTTTGCACTCTTGTGAGCATACACCTACTGGTGTCAGGTCTTGCCAGTGTTATGTATTCTTTGCCCTATTGTCTAGGGGGTATGCCTACTCACACTGATGGATGCTTTGGTGACATGTTTGGGTATCTGCTCAAGGTCTTGATGATTGTTTGGTGCTGATTTATGCCCATTTATGGCTGGCCATGTCTTGGTTGTCATTTCTTGACTTGGTGCAGTGATTTGGTCAGCAATTGCATCTCATAGTACCCTGCTATCATTTTGGATTTTTCATGCTGAAATATTTTGAAATGATGTACTTTCACTAGTACTTGGTGGGCAGTAGCTTTGGTTACACTTTTCTTGCCATTTTCTCTCGATTTTGGTGATTTTTTGGTCATTTTCTGCAATAAATAGCAAGCAATTTTGAACTATCTACAGTCTTCTAGCCTGCATTATGGCGAGTTCGTCCACTGATCATGCTATTTTCAACATCACTAAGCTTGATTGTACGAATTACTCTTATTGGAAAAGCCAGATTTGGCAGGTATTGGTGCAAAAATCGTAGATCAAACCATTGAGGTTCAACGGGCAACCGCCTGCAACTATGCTACATGAGGAATGGCTTGAGCTTGATGAGTTATGCAAGTCCACTATTGTATTATCTCTCACAGAACAGGTTCATTACAATGTATTTGAGGAAAAACAGAGTGCATGGCAGTTGTGGAATAAAATCAAGAATCTCTATGACAAGAAAAGTCCAGTGAGTCAGATGTATTGGCTGAAGCAGCTTATGGATCTGTGCATGAAGGAGAATGTGACCATGTCTTCTCACTTGAGCCAGTTCCATGCTATACTCAAGAACTTGACTTTGCATGATATCACTTTTGTAGAGGATGTCACTCCTCTTTTCTTGCTTGGTACTCTTAATGAGTCATGGGATGTATTTTGCACTACATTATGTGCCTTTGCTGCTACCTTGAAATTATCTGATGTTGAGAGTGCCCTTCTGCAGGAAGAGGTTAACCGTAAGAATTTGGATGCCTCTCGTGTGTCGCATGCTATGACAGTTAGAGGCAGGAATGATGGATATGGAAAGCATGGCCATGGCAGTGGCCATGGACAGGATTCTCAAAAATCTCGATCCAAGTCTCATGGGAAGTCATGTAGCAAATCCCGTGGCAAGAATGCAGATGTTACTTGTCACCATTGTGGGAAAAAGGGCCATATTAGGCCATAATTCCATGAACTGTGCAATGAAAGGCACAAAGATAAGGGGAAAGACAAAGTGCAGGATAAGTCCTCTGATTACAGCATAGTGCCTGCAAAGTCCAGTGTTAAAATTGAAGAGATCAATGTTATGCAGCCTGAGGATGCTGATGATGATGATTATATTCTTGCAGCTTCTTCTAGTGCTTCGCAGATGACAGAGATACACTCTATGTATGCACAGTGTTGGTTGGCTCTTGGACTCAGGTGTGTCCTTTCATGTGACTCCTTGCCGAGAGTGGTTTCATTCATACCGTACTGTTTCGGGTTCTGTGCACTTGGGTGATGACAGCTCTCTTGACATTGTGGGCATTGGTGATGTTAGGCTACAGTTTCCTTCTGGCAGCAGTTTTGTTATGCACGATGTACGTCATGTACCTGCTTTGACACGCAGTCTCATGTCAGCTGGACAGCTTAATGACGCATGCTATCATGTATCTTTTGGAGACTCTGCATGGAAGATCACTCATGGCAGACTTGTGATTGCGAGAGGTGCCAAGGCTAGCAGCCTCTATCCCTTGATTGTATATGCTTCTTCCCTTGATCATGTTTTGTCTGTGGGTTCTATCCCACATGTATCTCTTTGGCATGTCAGTTTGGGCCATATGTCTTTGAAGGGAATGAAAATGCTTTCTGGTTTGCAGTACTTACCCCCCCTTGATTATGCATATTTTGATTCATGTGAGCATTGTCTTTATGGCAGGTAGACTAGGTCTACGCATAAGAAGTCTGGTAGGCCACGCATAAGTGAGCCCTTGGCATTGGTACATTCGGATGTCTGTGGGCAGATGCCTTGTCAATCTATGGGTGGTGCAAAGTATTTTGTTATGTTCATAGATGATTTTTCACGGAAAGTTTGGGCTTATTCCATTAAGCTGAAATCTGATATCTTGGCTGTGTTTCAAAGATGGCTTGAATTGGTTAAGAACCAGTCTGGGTATCGACTAAAATGCCTAAGGACAGATAATGGGGGTGAGTATGTCTCACGTGCTTTTGAGCAATTATGTGATGAGAGGGGTATTAACCATTAGTTGACCACCCCCTACACCTGCCCCCAAAATGGTTTGGCTGAGCGGATGAATAGAACCATCCAGGAGCGTATACGCAGTATTCTTAGCCATGCAGGCCTACCACAAAGCTTTTGGGCTGAGGCAGTTAGTACAGCTGTGCATGTCATAAACAGATCACCTTCTAGTGGTTTGGATTTCTAGGTTGCAGAGGAGGTATGGACTGGAAAACCTCCCTCTTATGTGCATCTCCATGTCTTTGGATGTGAGGCATTTCACCATGTGCCCACGGACAAGAGAAGTAAGCTGGATTCTAAGAGTGTCAAATGCATTTTCCTTGGTTATGGAGATGCAGGCGAGATGGGTTACCGTCTTTGGGATCCGCAGGCACAGAAAGTCATCTGCAATCATGATGTAGTCTTCCATGAAGACAAGATGCATAGGCAGCCTAAGAGAGTTGTTGAGATCCGCAGGGTCATATTTCAAGAGGAGCAGAGGACTCTCACACAGCCAGTTGGACAGCCTACAGCTGCAGCACATGCTCATGGTCAGGGTGTTGGACAGGCAGTTGGGCAAGCAGTAGAGCCTGTCATGAGACGGTCTACTAGAGACAGATGTCCACCTGATAGATTTTAGCCATAGATGCATTATGTCTTGGTTACAGATGCAGGAGAGCCTTTCACCTATGATGAGGCTATGCGCAAGGGTGACAGTCACTCCTGGGAGAGGGCTATGCAGTTTGAGATAGACTCCTTACATAAGAATGAGAGTTGGGATTTGGTTTCATTTCCTGAGGGCAAGAAGGCTTTACCATGCAAGTGGGTGTACAAGCTGAAAAGCACCCCTGGACACCCCAAGCTGGCATACAAGGCTAGACTGGTAGCAAAGGGTTTTAAGCAGGAGCATGGTGCAGACTTTGATGAGCTCTTTTCTCATGTGGTTAAGATGACCACCTTACACTTAGTCTTGGCTTTGGTTGCTCAGCTTGACTTGGATTTATGCCAGATGGATGTCAAGACGGCTTTCTTACATGGGGACTTGCATGACAAGATTTATATGGAGCAGCCTAAGGGCTTTGCAGAACATGACAGGGAGCACCTAGTGTGCAAATTGAAGAAAAGCCTTTATGGCTTGAAGCAAGCACCTAGGGAGTGGTATCATAAGTTTGATGCCTTTATGCAATCACAGGGCTACAACAGGAGTGCTATGGATCCGTGTCTTTAGACGAAGAATGTTAAGAATCGCGTGGTGGGGGGACTTGCTCAAGATGCTGCACCGAACACACACAGAATGCACAAGGAGAAACTCACTCAAGAGACAAGAAGAGAGATGGAGGCCAAAACGTTTTCTTGCTGGTTTCTTCTTCTTCTTCCACACACTTTACAATGTACATAAAGTATAGATAAGATACAACATAAAGAAAAGTGGCCTACTAAGTCAAATAATACATGACCGACTACACTTGTCGACTGGCGCTATAACTATACCATAGAGGCTGATTGTCTGCAAACAGATGAGCAGAGGACCGAGATGGCCAAGATTTCCTATGCATCTGCAGTGGGCCTTCTTATGTATACCATGATCGCCACTCGTCCAGATATTGCCTTTGCAGTTGGTGTTGTGGCACACTATATGGCTACACCTAGCAAGAAGCATTGGGATGCCATGAAGGGTATCATGAGGTACCTGAAGGGCACTGCAGATATGTGCATATGCTATGGCAGCCAGGGTATAGGAGTCATGGGGTACACTGACTCTGATTATGCAGGACATGCAGATAGTAGGAAGTCCACTTTCGGCTATGTATTCACCTATGCTGGAGGTGTTGTTTCTTGGATGTCCAGGGTGCAGAAATGCACGGCCCTTTCTACTACAGAGGCCGAGTATGTTGCAGCCACTGAGACTTGCAAGGAGGCCATTTGTTTGGGTTGTTTGGTTGCTGACCTTGGTATTGATGCTACCCCTACACTGCATTCGAATTCTATGAGTGCTATTCAGTTAGCCAAGAATCTGGTCTTCCATGCAAAGACGAAACACATTGAGGTGAGGTATCACTTCATACGTGGGGTCGTTGAGGACAAGTCTGTTGATCTTATCAAGATCTCGACTGTGACCAGAATCCTGCAGATCTACTCACGAAAAGCCTCTCTATAGAGTGCTTTGCCTTCCTCAGGAGGTTGATGGGCGTAGGATGAGATGACGTCTTTCCTCATCCTATTGTACATGTGTACATGTTGTACTATCTTTTTTTTCTTTTTCTTTCCACTCCTCACTAGGGTAGATTCGCCTTTAAGTGGGAGGTTGTTGGGGGTAAAGGCGCCTCTCCCTAGCCACCCGTGTATTACTACACTGACAATCACCGCCACTGCACACTACTGCAGGTAGCGGGCGCCCGTCACCATCACTTTATTCTTTATTCTTTTAGTGATAGTTTGAATAAAGGAAGGCCCGGTCACACATTGTGACTGTTGGAGTTCCCATTTCTTGTCTCTCTCTTTCTTGCTCTTGCTCTCCTGCCATAGCTCTCGAGTGCAAGCTTCGATCCTTCTCACCTTTCATGGGAGGTATGAAAGGGCACGAGAGCCACTACAGTGTCTCTTCATAGCTCACTGCTGTCACTGTCACTACAGTCTTCTCTTCAGTCTTCAGCAGCTGCTTCTTCCATTTGTTTTAGCTCTTTTGAACTTAGATTCATCCTTTCCAAAAGTAAAAAAACTTTCCCAAAGTCACACATACATTCTACAGAACACTAACAAAAGATCTATAGAACAAAACATAACAAGAACAAAGCAAAGACAGAGCCTCTACAGAAGGTCTACAAAGGGTTACATAAGGTCATCAAAGAACAGTAAATCCTCATAACTCATACTAAAACCATTCCAAACTATCAAAAACTATTCAATAAGCTTTCAAAATATTTCAACCTTCATCGATCATCAATCCATACTTCATATAGAAGAAAATCAGAACAAAACAAAAGCTAAATAGAAGGCATTAGAGCCAATCAGAACCTCAACAGAACCTATTAGAACATCACAAAGATTCATATTTCTACTAAGAATCATCATGAGCTTCCAAAACATAATCAATATCATCCAAATCACTCTCAAACACTTCCAAAAACAACCAAACATCACTAAAAATCCATTAAAAATCAACCATTCAGACCTCAAAAACAACAAAAATCAGTCAAAAATTCAGTCTTTTTTCACTCTCAACATATCTCCACACTTAGAAAGGAAGCGTCCTCGCAACCTAAGGAAAAGAAGAATGTAAGTTTAGTAAAGAGCTCAATTTGATATTCTTTAGTATCTTCAATAATCACCCCAAACTATGACCCCAACTTATCACCTGTATCTAGGAAATAATACTACTAAAGGAAAACATCGTTATTCAGTAACACATCTTATAAACCATAGAAAGTCATAACAAATTTGTAAAGGATATAAGAGGTTCTTCAGCTTTGCATCGTATGCTTGCCATCCACCATCACCATCAGTGTCAATAGTCGAAAAGAGAGCTCTCGAACAAATTATTCAGCCAACACGAACTCATCACATACAAATCAATACATCACAAACACAAAACAACCATCTGAATGGCACCTCCAAAAAATATATCATTTAGAAGCACAGAAGATACATTCAGGGGTATCAAGATGATCTCTCTTGAAAGCTTGATGCTCATCCACAAAAGATTTTGGAGGATTCTGAAAGAATTGAAGGCATCACATCCTTTCTAGCAAAATAAGGTATCTGCTAGGTAAACAAATGGCATGAAAATATAGGACATCCAAGTGTTGTGAATCAATGCTCACATTGATATTCATACAAAGCTTGGGAATGTCCTTTTGATCGTTATGGGAATGCCTATACATATATGCTAGGTACCAAGCAAAATGGGTTGTCAATCTCACTGAAGGATCGAGAGATAGTGAATATTGTTGAGAAAAATGGAGATAATTTTGGTACACTTGACTAGCAGTTGTCAAGTCCCCTGGAATTAATGGCCAATTAATCTGTGGTCCCGTGAGAGAATCAGTTGAGCTCCATCCTCTTCTTCTTGGAATCTACTGATCAAATCCTTCATACCCACTAACCAACTGAGGGGGTTTAGAAATAGAAGTGGTAGGAGATGGAAGAGGAATGAGTAAAAGAGGATGAAGAGATGGGTAGGCAAAAGCATAAAATGAGGAATAAGCTAAAGAAGGATTAGTTGAAAATTTAAGCGAATCAGTTAGGAAATGTGTTAATTGATAAGCAGGAAAAGTAGAAGGTATATGGATAGATAGGGAAGGACAAGGCGGAGAAGGGGAAAAGACTCGATCTTCAATGAAAGAACAATAGGTAAAGATTGGAATTTGAGGAAAACCTTGAGGTTGGAAAAGGAGAGGTAAGATGGCTGCTAAGTTGGATTGATAAAGGGAAAAATAAGCATCATAGCGATGGGCCATTTGTTGATAATACGATAAGCTAGGAACAGAGGGACCTAAAACAGATCATCGATGGTAGGCATCAAAGAAGTATGAATCAAATGGATGGTTCTTGGAAAGATAAGCTAGGAGATCCACCCTCGGTTAGTGTTGTGCACATGAGTAGAGATTGTATTCTGTCATTGGTTCAGGACTACAGAATCAATCATTGAATGCCATAAAGTGTCAGGGCAAGTAGCCACTTTATAAGAATAGCACTAGAAAATTTCATCTATCCTCAACTCCAAATGGTTGACATATAAGGCAGCTTGCAAGACCACATCCCCTACATACCAAGCCAGATCTACATCATCTAGAATTAACAGATCACCTCGTAGATACATTTAAGAAAGTAGCACGGTATCCATCATCACAGAATCTTCAAAGACCATATGGACAACTTATGTCAGCAAATCAGAAGACCAAGCTCCACTCCAACCATCCTCTGGAAGAGGGAGATCCATCGTTGAGAGGTTAATATAGAAGGCCAACTTCTGTAGCAGCTGATAGTGGAGAAAAAAGGAATGGTCAGGAGGAACATACTCCTGAAATTGCTCAAATGTAGACCATAATAAATCCATCCTGGACTGCAATATTTTCACTTTAACTTGAAACAACAGACATAACGTGGCATGTCTCTAAAGAATTGCCAAGAATTGCTGAGATATAAAAGGAAACATGGGGACTCTGGGGCTTGGAAGAATGGACCGTGACTGCACTAGTTGGTCCTTCAACTGTTTAATCTGGAAAGCTTGGGATTCCACTATATTATGAGCACTCTGCAAAGCTTACAGTTTCGTATCCAAAAGAGTCTTAAACTCTTGAGCTTCTTTGGACATTTTCTCTTTCTCTTCTAAAACTCTAGTGACCTCTGACTGAGTTTCTGCTAACTAAGTTTTCAAAGAAGATATTTCTTATCTCTGGGTCTCAATCATTTGTCTCTGTTGCTCCATCTGCTTAAACAAATCGAAAAGAGTGTCTTTAGCAGAGGCTAACTCTGTGGTTGCCTTATGCATTTGGTCTTTGGATTGTATCAATTCCTCATAGAAAGAAGGATATAATTGTTGAACACAAGTTGTCACTGAGAGTTCAATAGAACTCTGGATGTCATTACAAAGAAAAGGAATGGTATCCCCTGTCACTAAGCTATTCAGCGAAGGAAATGATATTTCCAAAGAACCCTCTTGATGTGCCCTGAATAAGTTGTTGCATGTGAGGTAGGCAGGGATGTCACTTCCAGAGGTAGCAGGAACTAACACTGAAGGAATGACTGGTGGAATTTTCTCTGCTACACGCTTCAAGCGCTTCTGCTGAATGACCAATGGAGGAGGGGAGTCAGTATCCTCTATGTCAATGGGTTCTGAATCTTTTGAAGGTGGAGAGGGAGGGACTGGATCAAATGGAGGAGGAGGTAAAACACCCTTCTTAAGGCCTAAATATATCATGAAAGCATATAAATATGAACCATAGGTTACATTAGTAAATTTCCTCTAGTCACCTTGACAAAATGCTGGTCCATCTTCGTAAGAAGGTAAGTACTCCAGTCAATGGCAACCCCTTTTAAAACCATCCTGGAGGCTGTGAAGAGCTCCTTGGACAAATAGTGAGATGGTGTCTTGGTAGGAATGAATCTATCCTGGAGAAATTGACAAACTAATGTCCAAAGAGGATCAATGATCATTGAGGAAGACAATCCTGAAGTGTTAATCACCTTCTTGACATCAAGGACCTCTTTAGTCTGCTTCTGTAACAACTTGAGGATCTCTTCATTTGAGAATAACTGTCTGGTTGTGATGAAGGGTTCTCCTTTGTAGGGAAGAGACAAAGCCTTCCCTAACCCTCTAAGTATCAGGACCATGGAAGTACCACAAACCAAGCCCTATTTCTTACTGTATGATGCAAGAAACTCATCACAAAGGACTGGATCGTCTGGAATCAAAGGGAGTAAAGCAACCACAAAAGATGCAAGACCAACTTTTGCAATAGGCTCAAAAGTCAGTAGAGAAGAATAATCCCTACTGATCAATGGGACATATTGAATAGAAGGAGGAGCTTGAGGTGCCATTCAGATGAAATATACACACAAACCACACACATAGACAATCACAGTGAATGCATGTAAAACAACAGAATATGTATAAAAAAGAAATCGAACAGAATAAGCACACACAGACGTGACTAACCAATTGACCGCCCCAAACAATCCACATCCTAGAAAAAATTCGGCATGACCCCTACACATATGTGACCGAAAGCTTCATGCTATGCAACAAACATGCACTCGAGACCCCGTATCAGGCAAAAAAGAAAACTACAGACCGCACCCGTAATTGTATCACACAATCAAACCATAATACCTCAATAACCTTCTCAGGACATGACCAGAACTTCTATAAGCAATAACAGCTTGAAAGACTGCACATGCCCATCCCACGAAGCATATTTATTGAAAAGGAAAAAAAGTGCAGTGAGGGGAATGATTTTAGTGAAGGGTTTGTTTTAATAAATTATTAACAATGGGTGAAATTTTATTAGGTTGTAAACCTTAATAAGAAAATGACGGTTCATTTTTAAATTATTAGTTACGATTTATTAATGTGAAACTGTGCTTTTAACGAATCCCGGACTTCGATACCTAGACTCAGGTCTCTAAATACATATTCATTATTAAAAATTTGATGTGTCTGAAGCGCTCTTCTTTTTCAGCGCGTGTATTTTTGTGACAACTAGTTCATTTTTATTTAAACTTAAGGTGCCTTTGAAGCGCACATAGCGCGTGCAAAGTGAAAGGTATGTTTATTTTAATTTATTAGAAAAAGGTGTTTTTGGCACTAGCTTGTGTGCCATGGTGGTGTTTAGGATTCATTGTAAGAATTAATCGTGAATTTTGGGGTAGCAAAAAATTTAAAAAAAATGGGAAAAAAATACATGGAAGTGGGTATATGTGTATACAATAAAATGGAATGTGCACGTCTCAATCCCAAGGTACAAGTCAGCAATCCAAAAAGAGAAAAAAAAACCACGAACTGAAAGTGATATGACACGTCAAGGCAAGGTTAGTGGAAGTATATTTGTTTGGTGTATGCAATTTATTTCTTTTTAATTAGATTTTTAGGTTATTTATTATTATTATTATTAGTTTTTTTTTTGTTTTTTTGTTTTTTTAATATGATTGAAATGGAATAAATGAGATACATGAATATATTGTAAATTTTGATGGTGAGATTTCAACAGTCCACCATGAATAAAAACTAGACCATCAAGTTTCAACAATGTTTCTGGATTTATCTAGTATTTTTTAGCTTATTTTCGGAATTGAAAATGATTTTTCCATGAATTTAGGTATTGAATTTAGCATTTTTACCTTAAAATAAAAGTTGGACCATTTGGCTAAGCATTTTCAGCATATGGAACATTCTAGAAATATTCACATGAGTTAGTGGATTTTTTAAAAAATTATTTCTAATTTTTATTTATTTTTAATGACTTTTATTCAATTTGTAATGCATTTTGAAGAATTTTTAATATTTATAACTTATCTGCAATTTATTTTATATATTTCAACCAAGAAAATAAACTAGAAAATTTTCCAATTCGGTAAAGGATTTTTTAGCTATTTTTATTTTTTTTAATTGAATTTTTTTATTATTTTTAAAGGAATTTTTAGGCTTTTAGGTGTTTTCTTGGGTTTTTAAGTGGGTTTTGAAATTTAAAATAGGTACCCGAGCTGCCTGTGAACAACTGCGTGGAAATGGCTAAGCACGCACCACCGCATGAACAAGGCTGGACGCGTCTCCTCGCGCGTGAACTCTTGCTGGAAAATTCCCACAAACGCACGCACCAACACACAATCACTCCGCAAGGCGCGAACAACAGCGAAGCATGAATGCACGAGCACGCCTCTACATGCGTGAGAGCGAAAGAGGGGGTGGGGGTTGTGTGTGCATGTGGTGGTCGCTGGTGGGAATGGGGGCAATGGGACAACGAGGGGAGAATGGGGGTTAGAGGGGCTTAGGAACGGCATAGGAAGGGGGGCTAGAAGGGGGGTAGGAGGAGGTCTTAGAAGGGGGGGACCAAATGTAGAAGGGGGGCGGGGGGGGCCAAGACGGGGCCTAGCGGCCGTGAAGGAGGGAAGGGAGGGCACGGCGAGGGCCCAGGGGGCGTGAAGGAGGGGGAGGGAGAAGGCGTGACGAAGGAGAGCGAGGGAGGGAAGGCATGACGAAGGAGGAAGAAGGCGCAGCAAAGGAGGGGGAGGGAGAAGGCGTGACAAAGGAGGGAGGGAGGGGAGGCGCAAGCGATGGGAGGAGAGGAAGGGAGTAGGCGTGATGAAGGAGGGAGGGAGGGGAGGTGCAGGCGATGGGAGGAGAGAAAGGGAGTAGGAGCAGGAAGGCAATGGGAGGAAGGAGGCGCTGGTGAACAGACGGTTGGTAAGTGGGTTTTTTTTTTGTTTGGTTTTTCGTTCATGATGGGTTTTTTTTTGTTTTTGTTTTTTTTGTCTTTTTTTTATTATTATTTTAAATGTTTTTTTTTGGAAATATTTTTTTTCACTTTTTTGTATGTTTGTTTTGTTTATTTTGGTTTTTTTTTGTGTTTTTGTTGTTTTGGTTTTTTTTAATTATTATGATTTTTTTTGTGTATGTGTGTGTTTTTTTTTGTTATTGGTTTGGTTTTTGTTTATTTTTTTGTTTTCCATCTTGTGTTTCTCTCTCTTTTTTTTGTTATTGTTTGTTTTTGTGTGTGTTTTGTTGTTGTTGTTTGTTTTTCTTGTTTTGTTTTTTGTTGTTTTTGTTTTTGTTTTCTATCAGATGGGGTTAGGACAGCGACACCCGAGGCACAGACGCCACAGTGGCATCCCGAGGCGCTTAAAATCGAAAACATGTGCGTACACGTGCGACACAAAAGACGCGGCCACACGTCGAGAGGAAGAAAATTTAATAAAACCCAAACCCCATATCGGATCGAAAGACCAGAAAAAGGAAAGTATCGTGAGACAAGGGGAAGATGATGGGAAAATGGGACATAGGTGCCGAGGCGAAAGTAGGGTGTTCACATGGGAAAAACACGAAAAACGGCTCAAAAAATATATACAGGGATGAATATTGGAAAATCCCCTTGCCAGAACATAGGGCGGAAAGAAAGAAAAATGTGCCAAATAATGTGTCCAACAGACCTATCACGTGAAAACATGGTTCCGACCGAGAGAGGATGCGTTCACATGGGAAAAACCCAAAAAAGAGACCCGAAAATGGGCTCAAAAAGTAATACGAAAAGAACCAAGCAACGAAACAAAGGGCAATAAAAAGGAAACATGTTCAAACGAAGGGGAATCACAAGACTATCATGTCAAAACTCACTTTCCGTGGAGTTAGAAGGGGTTCACATACGAAAAATACAAAAAAAAAACCGAAAACACATTGAAAAATTAATAACAAAAAATCCAACAGTCGAAATAGGGTGGAGAAAAAAGGAAAAATATGGGGAAAAGTTGGCGGGACACAGCGGTCAAATGAAACTAGAATGCCGATGAAAATAGGGCATATTCCCCATGGAAAAATGTGAAAAATATGCACAAAAATGGCCCGAAAATGCGCAAAAATCAAGATTGGATGAACCGTGCATCAGAAGGATACGAGGCAAAAATGATAAATGTCAAGGGGAAGATGGAGGGCAGGGTTGTCAGGTCAGATTGGTGTTTCGAAGTAATAAAGGCACATTCACATGGAAACACGTCAAAGTTACGAGAAATTCTTCAAAAATTAATAACTATTGAACCGGTGATCGGAACAAGGGGCTAGAAAAAGGAAAAGTGTACCATTCAAAGGGACGAACAAGGCGATAAGGGGGATGTGGATTCCGGTGAACGTAGGGTGCATTCACATGGAAAACCGTCAAAACAAGTAAGAAAGGAAAATAGAGAAGAAACGGCCCTAAGAGTGGGGTGAAAGTGGATGGGTGGATGGGGAAGGGACTCCATCAAGATAAAATCAAGTCATGGCATACATGCAAGATTAAAGTGAGGCATATGCAGGGGGTATGCATCATAGACGCACAGGGACGCGTCTCCACACTTAAAACCTTAACGAATAGGATTAGATGCATCAACACAGCCTAGGACTTATCAACTGACTGGGCTCTGGTGTCCCCACACTTAACACATAACATACACTTGCAATCATAAGGATAGGGTTAGAAAAACTTGGCCCGGTTCGTGTATGGCATTTGGTCCGGATTCTTCATCACAACCCTCCCCTTTCTCTCTTGAACTGATGCATATGAACAGTCGCTAAGAGGAGAGAGGAGAGAGAATGATAGGAAATCAAAATTCTAAATACTCCATTAAAATCAGCAAACTCACAATCATCTTCTCTCTCTCTATCTTGATCCGAGAATCTTCCTCTCTCTCTCCAGATTGAAGCGGTACCAAGCAGATTTGGAAGGGGCACAAAAAAATTTGCGCCCCCACCCCTCTTGTTCGTCAAATTTTTGTTAGTTTTTGGCTTTTAATAAGCCTAAGGTTTAAAACATTAAAATAACCAATTCAATTTTTTTGTGTTCACATTGTCCCACAAGTAGATATTTCGATTTTAAGTGGGCAAACAGACTCGTATTCGATCTGTTTCGATAGGTGGTTTCGCAGAATCGAAATCAATAAGCCTGGCGGGGATGAAATTGGGGATCAAATGACCTCTGATCGACAAACCGATACTTGTGTTGGATTCATGATATCAAAATGCATCTAGGAAAACTCCAACTTGGCCATCCACCACCATTTGATTTTTCATGAAAATTTGGTCTTTGGCGCTTCCCGTGCACTTCTTGCTCCAAAAATGGCCTCAAATTCTTCAAGCCCTGACTCATAATCGGCTCCTAAAATCCAACTCTCATTGGCGACCCCATAGGATAGGGCGACTCATCCCATCGAGTCCCATGAACAAATCTGCACATGCATAATCATAAAGAGCATCAAGTTGATATAAAACATATGATCAACAAAGCACAAGAACAACTCTCACCCTACCCCCTGACAAAATCAAGGCATGAAAATCCACAAGGGATAGGCCCATCATAATCTAACAGAAATCTAGAGCAAGTCTCTAACCAACTACTCCAACATGACTGGGCTAAAAAGCCTATCAAAGAGGTCATCCTAGTGGTGGTCTAACCTACCTACCTAACTTAGGACAACTGGACCAGGACTTCCTACTAGGCGAGGACTCCTATAGCCTGATCATCATAGTTTCTTCTTATAATACATTTTCTTCCCAAGGTTTCCATACTCACACCTGTAAAAAGAAGGGAGCTGAGCGTAGAGTGACCTAAGGAGAACAGGGCATCGGCCTCAAGTCCTAACTCAGTACCCAAGAACCTACCAAGCTCTCGCAAGGCGACAATGAATCCTTTTTAACGCTTACTTTTATTTTCGCTTCAACCTTCCTTTCTTTTCTTTTCAACTAGTTGCAACCCCTAGGTAGACAAGGCACATCGGTCCCCCTGACTCGTTCTTCCAAGAACCTACCATGCCTCCGCAAGGCAATAATTAACTACTTGTAGGAATTTTCTTCCTTTCTCTTTTCCTTTTCTTATTGAGGGGTTTTTTACACACCTCTGTAATTTTTTGTTTAGATAGATTTAGAACTTTCTCTTCTTTTAATATGTTGGCAGGCTTCACTAATAACTACCTTCACACTAACAGGGACTCCTAGGACAACTGCCTAGTAAGCAGGTAGGACAGGGTCAGAAGGACTACCCTCTAACACAGGTTTTCAATGCCAGACAATGTCCTTATAGGAGGTAGAAATTTTCTCAAATCTCCCCCAGATATACCTAACCAAACCCTAGGACTCCATGCCTTGATTTTCAGTCCCCAATAAATGAAAAGAAATTTACCCCGACATACACATATAACATTATCTGCTAAAGGGAAAAAACTCGAAAATGGGATGATACCACCTGGAATGGCCACAAGAAGCTCTTATGCACAGCAAAGGCTCCCTCCAATGACTTCCTCCAACCTGTGTGATGCAATCACTAAAACAGAAAACCGTTAAATGTACCTGCACCAAACAGAGATATGGCCCTCTTGGCCTAAAGAAATGTCACATTTCACATCCAACAAAACTAGCCCTCTTGGCCTAAATAAATCAAGCATTAAAACCCTAAAAACAGTCGGCCCTCTTGGCCTAATGGAATAAAACAAAACAGCCCGTATATATCCCCCCCGTTGGAATTTTGCTAATATACAACAAAATGCTCCATCTCAAGGAGGAAATAGGTCTCCTACCCTAAACTAAGTGCATCAAATTGCGACCCATACCTCTTGCATAAATAGCAAGAGGAGTACGCATAACGTGTCGTCTGACCAACCTCTAGGTCCAAGATAACAAAGGCAAATGGGTGTCGGCCACTCTTTGCATCACCCATACTAAACAGCGCATGCCATATAGGGCATGTTTAGATAGAAGCCCCCATAATCGATCGGGTCCTATCTCATCATTAATAGAGATATCCAAACTGGGACCACAGTTGAAGAAAAGGTCTTCTTCATAAGCAAAGTTTACTAGCGAGTCTGCCAACTGATTTCAATAGCATGGAACTAGCTGAAGGGACACTCTATCAAACCCATCGAACAGGGTCATAGCAATGTGATAATACATAGAAAGAATGGGATTTCATATTGTGTAAGTCCCATGCAGTTTTTCAACACCAATTGGAAATCCCCCTTCACTAACAATTAACGGATACCGCCCTTCTTAGCAATATTCAGGCCCATGATTAAAGCTTTGTATTCCGCCATATTATTGGTAAATCCATCCTCGAGATAAATAGCTAATTTCATCACAACTCTATGTCAGGGATCTCTAATAACTACCCCTATACTCTCTTTCTTGTTGGGATCCCTAGATGCTCCATCAAAGTACATTGTGTATGTCCACAATGGGTTCATACAGCTAGCCATCATCACTTCTACTCGTAATTATGATAATCAAAATTTAGCATATTTTCAGAGGACATAGTGAAGGCTCCATCCCACCTTCTTCATTGAATATAGTAGGGATGCTTGTCAAGATTCACAAGCAGTGTGATAACAGAAGACTTTGATTTCCCAGATAAATAATCCATCTTCTTGCTCAATCACTTTATAGCCTTTACTCCACCAAATAAGGTTCCCTTGATGATATCTTTGCTCCCAGTAAGGAATAAGACGCTCCATCAACCTCTTTCATCTCTTGCAAGTTCCTGATCAGCCTTGCATTGACCTGCAAGGTATTTATTTCATTAGTGCATTAAGAGATAATAAGGCTTAATCTTATTAAGATTAACCTTATTTTTAAATTCCATTCCCTCAAAATCAGCTAGTAATGTCATGGATTTATTCTTCCCTATTCTTACAGTCTTGTAGGTCCCATTTGGGCTCAAGTTTTCCTAGAAACATTTCTCTACGTGCATTATAATAAAGAACTAATTGCCCCTTCTTAAATGTATATTTCTTTGCTTTTAAATCATGTAGCTACTTCATCTTACACTTAGCTACTTCCTAGTGCAATAGACTCTGTAATTTGAGCTCATCCAAGTGGGATAGAGTTGTAAAGCTCTCAAAGAGTGCATCCTCATCACCCAAATAATGATTGATTGCAAATCTTATAATCAACAACTCAATCTCTAAGGGCAAAACACACTCCTCCCCATAGAAGACTATCTTGAATGGGGTGTGGCTAGTGGCTCATTTAAACATCATGTTATATGCCCACACCACCACATACAGCTTCTTATCCTAGTCTCGATTCTTTTAGGACACTATTTTTGATAAAATATCAACAATCTACTTGTTTATTACTTTCAACTTGCCCCTTTGCTTGTGGGTTATAAGGAGTTGTCTTATTGTACTTGATTTTCCATGCTTCAGTCAAGCTTTTAATCACCTTGTTCAGAAAATGGGTCCCACGGTCTGACACTAATTCTTTTGGCAGACCAAATCGGCATATAATCTACTCTAATAGGAAACTGGCAGTCTCTTATGCGTCGTCCTTCCTTGTTGCTTGTGCTTCTGACCACTTTGTAAAATAGTCAATCACCACTATGATATATCTCTTCTGTGTAGAAGACGACGGGGTAATAGGACCCACAAAATATATGCCCCTTCTCAAATGGAAGTATAGTCATAATCGCAATAAGTGGCTACTTCCGATTCTCCCTACTACTAGCATGTCGTTGACACGTATTGCATCTCGACATACTCGAAAGTGTCTTGGAAATGGACGGCCACCAATATCTAGCTCTTAAAGATTTTTGGGCAATCAGTGGTCCAACAAAATGCCCTCCACAAGTGAAGTCATGCTCTTCCAAAATGAATGGAACCTCGTTAGGCATCACACATCGATGCTAGATATCATCAACCCCCTACCGATATAGTGTTCCTATGATCAAAGAAAATTTCAAAGCCTGCTATCTAACTTTTCTCTTTTTTGATTTTGATAAATTAGCTCCAATCTCTCCTGTTGATAGGTAATGTGTGTGACAGCAGCATATCAAGATGGGATAGAGGCCGTATCAAGTCACTGACTTCTAATCTCATTGTCGAATTCGTGCAAAGTGATTAACCACTTTGCTAAACGACTAGGCAGTTGTACCTTGTTTATCAGTAATCTAAGCCCCTCTGCCTTTGTATAGAAAATTAGCTTCTCATAGAGAATGTAGTGCCTAAATTTTTTAGTCGCAAATACCATTGCAAGGCACAACTTCTCCATGTAGGTGTAGTTGATTTTTTATATGCCCAAGACTAGCAAAGGTATCAGGTGATACCATTTTTCCTCCCAAATTTGGGATAAACAATAGCTGATACTATGCATGGTGGCTGCCGAAAATATATAGGATACTTTGCCCCTTTTAGGTGCTTTCAAGTTCGAATAGATAGTTAAAGGATAATAGATTTGCTAGTGGCAATGTTCTTTCTACCAAGGCATTTATGAACCTTTAGTAGTACCCTATAGATGACAGAAAGCTTTGTACTTCTTTCAAAGTGTGTGACGGACTCGTGCCGACTATGGTGTTGATCTTTTCAAGGTTAATTCGCGATCCCTACTGAAATGACCACATGTCCAAGCAGTAGCCCATAAGTCACCCCAAAGATGCACTTTCGTGGGTTAAGAGCTATGCAAAATTTTATGTAGCACTCAAAACACTTCCTTAAAATAATCAACTACCTTTCTCTTGTGGTAGCTACCCCCAAGTCATCAATAAATACTTTCAACTCCTTTGGGGAGATGTCACCAAAGTTCTTGTCTATTGTTCGTTGCCATGAACCAGGTGCATTGCATAAACCAAAGGCCATCACATGGTACGCAAAGGTACCAAAGACAGTAATGAAAGTTGTTTTCAGCTTATTTTCTTCAACAATTTCCATCTAGTTGTATCCCACAAAGCAATCCATGAATGAATATATTTCCCTATCCGCTAACTAGTCTAAAATGTGGTCAATAAAGGGCAACATGTAGTAGTCCTTAACTATCTACTTATTTAGCTCTCTAAAGTCTACACAAAGCCAGATTTGATTATTTTTCTTCTTCTTAATAACAACAAGTGAATACCATTGAGTGTGCTGAACAGGGAAGATCAAACGAGCTTGTCGCAATTCCTGAAACTACTCAAACAACTTGTTCCTTAGTTTGAAAGGCATATGCCTTACTTTCTGATGGACAGGACAACTACCTTCCTTTAGAGGAATGGTATGAACAGCCAGGCTAGGAGGAATACCTCTTAGCTCATCATAACTCTAGGCAAAGATGTTGCAGAACTCTTGGATAAGGGATACATAGTCCTCCCTTTCTTCCACATTGAGCATGGATCCTACTTTAATTGGTCGCGGATCATTTGGCATACCAAGATTTAGCTCAATCACATTCGCATCTCTTATTCGATCTTGAGGCTGTATTGGCTCATTCAGAGTTATTTGATAGATATCCTTTGAAGTGGACCCTTCTTTCGAAGTCTCACTAGAGCAGATACATCTTCTAATGTCTCTAATTCCATAGAGGATACTTGTAGGCATCTCCCGGCAAATGCACCACATGTTGGGAACTAAAACAGGTCTGACACTAGCTATACGCATAGGTCATGTAATTTGCAATCAATTCCAGGAGTTACCATATCATGTTCAATGCAAATGTGGATGACCATTGTGCTCAAGCATTTTATGATAAAAGAAAACCAGCCATGTGAGGTGCAAAACCAATCCTTTAATGATTTCCAAGCTACTCGTAATTGCGGCGTTGCTAGAGACTAGCACCGAGTTTCCTCTGCTACTACTAGTCTCCTTAATTCAAACGATAATCCGTCCTATATGTTATGCATAGACAAAAAAATCAAAATTGAAATCATTTTCAGCAACTAACCACTTCCACAAACCCTCGTCCCTCTACTGTTTAGGTTTTGCTTTTGTTGGTTAGGTGTAGGGTTTATTTTCATGTAGTTTTCCATATAAAAATCAATAAAAACACAATATAACATAGAAACAAGGCTTGTTGTTCCTTATGTTCTAGCCTTGTAATACACTCACAGACATCAAATGTATTTTTTTCTAATTTTTTAGGTATAAAAACTACTTTTCTCCTATTTTTTTTATTTTTTTCATTTATTTCTTCATAAAAATGTGATATTTAAACATCATGAGTTCTTACTAATCAAGGACACTCAACATCATTTTCATATTCATTTTTTATCTCATTTGACCCCAAAACACTCAACAAAAATCCCGATTTCCATTATTTTCATAAAAATCGCAACTTGCAAATTTTGCATGTTTCGCGAGAAATTATTATGTAATTGTATTTTCTACATTTTTTTCATATTTCAGAGAGAATGCAACATGGGAAATCGAGAACAAACAAAATCAAACACTTTCTCCAACCATTTTCGTAAAATAAAAGAACCGCTCACTTACACATAGAAATCAGGATTCCGAGGCTCGTATCTCATAGATAAGAGGCCATTGATGCTTCTTCTTTGCTGCTAACACGCTCTCTCTGCCTGATCTAGGTCTCCATCGCTCCAACATCATCATTTGGTCTGGATTCTTCATCACAACCCTCCCCCTTCTCTCTTGAATTTATGCATATGAACAGCCACTAAGAGGAGAGAGGAGAGAGGAGAGAGGAGAGAGGAGAGAGGAGAGAGAAATACTAAAAAATCAGAATTCTTAATATTCCATTAAAATCAACAAACTCACAATCATCTTTTTCCTCTCTCTGTCCTGATTGAGAATCTCCCTCTCTCTCTCCGAACGAGTCAAGATTGGGAGTAGATTTGGAAGGGGCATAAAAAATTTTGCGCCCCCCCCATGTCCGTCAATTTTTTGTTAGTTTTAGGCTTCTTAATAAGCCTACAATTTAAAACATTAAAATAACCGGTTCAATTTTTTTTGTGTTCACACTATCTCGCAAGTGGATATTTCAATTTTGAGTGGGCAAATGGACTCAGATTCAAGATTTCTATGGATAGGCGACTTCAAAGAATCGAAATCTATTAGCCTAGCCTTCGTCGCACACTTTTCGACTCCCAAATCCAATAGTTTCTTTATAACGTCAAACCTTGGGGGGATTAAATAATTTCATGAAAATTTGGTCTTTAGTGCTTCCCCAGCACTTCTTGCTCCAAAAATGGCCTCAAAAGCTTCGAGCCCGAATCACAATTGGCTCCTAAAATCCAGCTCTCATGAGACATAATAGTTAAGCTTTTTTTTAGCATGAGCTTTAAAATCCATAAAGCTATCCAACACCTCATCTTTATGCTTTAAGATGTGTATCCATGTGTACCTGCTATAGTCATCCACAAATGTCACATAGTATCTAGACTCACCAAGTGATACATTATGAGTGGGTCTCCAAACATTTGAGTGCACAAGCTATAAAGGTCTGCTCCTATTTCGTGTATTCTTAGAAAATGGAAATCTGGCTTGTTACCCAAACTAACATGCCAAGTATACATGTCCCAAATCAGCATACTTAAACCTTGGTAGCCCTACAACAAGCTCCTTATGCTGCATAATTTTCAGCTTTTGAACATTTATATGTTCAATCACTTTGTGCCATAGATCAATGTCTTGGATACTTGCCCCATTATGAGCAAACATAGCAACATTCAATTCAAGTATGTTTTCATCTAGTGTAAACATCCTACCATGTCTCTAGCCTTAAGTAGCCAATCTACAACCTCTGCCATATTCCTCTATGAAGCAACCATCTCTATTAAATTGTACCTGCAGGAGACCTGCAAGTTCTGCTCAACCATTTGACCTACAAATAACAAATTCTTGGTGATCGATGGTATATGCAATACATTTGCAAGTGCTTTTTCCTGCCATCATGCATAAACAAGGGAACAATCCATGTCCATGTTATGTCATGTTGTGAATCATCTCGAGTATACATAGCCATTAGCACCTGTTTTCAGCTCATCAAACCACTCACCATGTGATTTCATGTGATTTGAGGCACCAAAATCTATGTATCAGACATCATCAGACTTTCCTTGCTACTTGCCTATGTTGCATACATAAATCATAGCAAACAATCTCTCACCAGTCTCAGGCTCTACATGACTAGAAGATGCATAGTGTCACTACTATCTACCCTTCTAATTAGCTTGCTTTTTCCAACACTCGTTTGCAATGTGGCCATGCTTGCCATAGTAATGGCAATCTTTATCCTTATCAGCATTTTCATGAGTAGACTGGGTATGCCATGATCCTCTACCCCTAAAATAAGATCCCTCCCTTACACAAGAGTATCCACCACCTCTACCAATAGATCCTTGTTGACCTTTTCCATGCTTATATGCATGCTAATGAGTTCCCCTGCCATGGCTACAACCTCTGCCACGATGACCACAACCTCTCTGATTAGAGTAAAAAGCTACATCTCTATTTTTAGAGCTACTCGAGCTTGTAGTCAACCTTAGTTTCACTTCTTCGTGGATAAGCAAGGATACAAGTCCATTAAAGTCAAGCATTTTAGCCCTGACTAAAATTAATGTATCAAAGGACTTGTATTCAGGCCCTAAACCATTCAAGGTCACAACCACCAAATCCTCATCATCTATCGCAGTCCCAATGGACACTAGCTTATCCACAATAACCTTGTTCTCAGTCACATAGTCCTAAATGGACTGTCCTTTCCTATCCATTGTGTTAAATTTTTGCTATAGTTGTATTTTTCTAGCACTAGTGGTAGTACCATAGTATCTCATCAAAATATACCATGCATTCTTTGGTGAGCTATTTGCATAGCCATAGCATCAGAGATACATAGGGATAGCCAATGCAGTACCCTATGAGCTCTCTCATTCCATGCTCAATGTGCCCTAAGCTGATTAGGAGTTGCATTTCTATCAAGAGTTTGGGCTTAGCCTCCGCATCTGTAACCAAGTCCCAGTAGCCCTTGCCAATGAGAAAATTCTCCATCCTGAACTTCTAGATAGCATAGTTGTTGTTGTCTAATTTGTCACCTATTATTTGAGTTATGTCATCAATCCTTTCAGCATTTTCCATCTTTGCAACTCTATGTATTCAATGTAGTCTGAATTAGACATTGTGTCCAACTCCTGTAGACCAAGTACACTTTGCATAAGATAGTTTTAGTCCTCATATTTATGACAGTAAGTTGACTACAAAAATCAATGATTTCTCAACTCAAAAACATGGCAAACATCTCAAAACATATGTCATAACAACCATATTCAGTAGAATGCTATGTAGGTTTCATTCACTGCGTGCAACACATATATGTATCTTCCCGAAACCATTTACAGATTACAGTTTGCAATTTCCACCAACAATTCTTTGTGTAAAACTAAAGCAATTCTAGGCCACAAACATCCTCAACTCTTGATTACTAAGGAGGCAAGTGTATCCATGATTATGAGCATTCGCTCTTCTAATGATTTCTTCTCCTTTGAGTTTGCTTTTTGGTTGGCCAAGCAGTGCTAGCCATATCACCAAGTGACTCCTCTATCTTTCTAGCTTTCTTATGCCACACACCTTGGGTGATCACTTGGTTTGGCATAGCCTTTGGAGGTTCATTTGAGGTAATGTCTTCTGAAACATTGGAACTTGGATCATTTGGGGATAGTTGTAGTGTTGTCCTCAAATGAAGAAACACCATTGATAGCTTTAGCATGTCCATCATAACAACATTGGCACAATTCCACATTTATTTTTCCACAAGATCATACCATTGGCAAGTGATCTTACGATCATTGCCTAGCACAGAATTATGTGCATTGTCCTTTCGGTAGGTCTCATTGACATGTCCCCAACGTTTCCTACATGCCTCACCATCTTTGTCAAACTTTGGAAATAGCAATGCTAGTTGTGTAGCCACCTTGGACCAAATATCCACTCCTTGCTTTGGTGGCTTGGAAAACTCTAGGCTCATCGCCCCCCTCGAATGTGAATGAGCTGAACTATTCAAGCATCTCCTTCCATTGAGAAAATTGTTTTTTTACCACTGTTTGATCATTCCAAACTTGTATGGGTATTTTTGACAAGTGGCATGCTTACCAAATGGTTTTTTTTAGCATTATCCAATATTAATACTTTTTTATTTTTAAATACTAAAAATTAATTTAATAATTATTTCAATAACCAAAAAATAATGTGACTGTCCCCAACAATTAAATTGGCTATGCAACTTCCATTCTTGAGTGTCTCTACACCATCTTTGACCATCAGATAGGCTTTAAGTACCATTAAACGTTACTTATCTAGTGTCACCAACAATAAAGACTTATGGCCAAATGAAAGATACCACCACCTACGCAGCATAACTTATAGCAACTTTTGCCTTTGACATCTCGTAATTTCCTCATGTCCCAAGCTTGTAGATTTACTCAAACCCTAGTTGCACCTCACATGTGCAACATTTATCTAACCATGTGATTAAAAATTAATCAACATGTTAAGTGAGGTTTCAAAAATACATGTCCTCATGACACACTTGTCAAAGTGGCTTGTCTTTTGACAATATCGGCAATAGCAATTTTTCTTTAGTATAATTTGCCATTCGGGTTTTAAGGATGATTGGGAGTTTCCTTCGGTCTCACTAGCTTGTGTTTTGATCTTATCTTTGAGTTTTATTTTGATTTTTCTTGCCTTGTTCTAGCTGCCCCCTCTAAGAGAAAACAAAAGAGCCTTCTCTATAGAGGAAGCACTATGAAAGTGATCAAACAACATAGTGTCACATTGTATCTGACACTCAAATTCATACAACGTAGGCATGGTGGGCTGTGAGGTCACTTGCTGCATAAAATGGAAGTATTTTCTAGGTAGCTTGTTTAGAGACAATGTGTTTTGGTCATCAGTTTTGAAAGTGGATGATGATGTAGAATGCAATGAAGAAGAAACACCATACTTGTTTAGACTTTGAGAAGTAAAATTAAAAGAAGAAAAGGATAAGGAAAAGTTACCAATCTTTTTCTTATAGTTACCCCTTCTTGTGTTAACATACATGAGTGGATCTTCAATGGGACTCTTACAATTATCAATATATGGCATCTATCTTCATCTTGATCTTAACCATAATGTTGCAAAGGTAGTAAGAGAGAAGAAATAGAAGAAACAAAAGTAATGTACCTTCCAAAGTAGGGGAGAGAGACTGAAAATAAGGACCATACTCTGGATGTATTTCTTTAAGAGAGGGCCCCATCCCTAATGGAGGTCTCAAAGAACCTAGAACATCATCAAATTTATGTGCAACATCTAACAAGAAAGAACTATTTATACCTTCTTGTTAGAAGTGGATGCAGTAATGGAAGCATTAAAAAGGGATGAAATCAACTTCTGAACACAAAGCAGAAGAGAGAAAGAAAAGAGAAACACAAGAACACTTCAAAGGACAACTTAGAGATATGCTTAGGAAATGGAATCCATATACCAAACACAAAATAATCACGTACAACTATGAGTCATTGGCTGCATGGGCACTAGCACCAACTCTATCTCTCCAACAAGGCATGCACTAGAATCTACAACTGATGAATGACTAGATTGTGGAAGAGGGAGCCAAATAAATAGACAAGAAATATGTGAATAATCTAATCAAGTGACCAGTAATGAATGCCCAAAACACCATGATAATGACATTCAAAAAGCCTTTAAAAAACACCAAAATGTGGGGCCCACTACTGCACATGCCTAGACTCACTCATGAACTGACTATATTGCTAACACCTCTCGGATCATGACTGATCTAATACAATACAAGGATGTGGTAGGGAAGTCTCTCTCTAGAACCTCTGCACTTGTATACCTATATAGATAAGGCACCCTTGCCCCACTTACCCTCTCACACTCCCTCTCTGGCATTGCAGAGTCATGAGGGATGGCCACATTTCCTAAAAGCAACAAAAGGAGGGGCTTGCCAAGCCCTTTTTGAGATTTGAAGAAGATGACCCCTTTCATTCCTTGGCCTTGGCCTTGGTCTAAGGATCTAAGTATGAGTCAAAGGCAGCGGATGACTCCACAAAGAAGTCCATATCCTACTTCTTCTTCTTCTCCTTCTTCTCTTGTGGAGCCGGTAACTCTTTGCAATAGTTGTGCAAATTTCCCTTCTAACCACAGTGATAACACTAGGCCTTTGACTTCTTCTTCTTGTCACCACTCTTTAAAGTTGCAAAAGCCTTAATGGAGCCACCATATTGGAATGGAAGCCACACAGGTGCCTTATGCTCAAGCAGCATGGAAGACATATGGGTAAAGATCACTAGTGCTAATGACATTTAGGCTTGCAAAGCATTGGTGACTCCATCAAACTCTAGAGGGAGCTTGTAGAGCAAAGTCCCTAGAAGCTGAGTATCTGGAAGGGTGGATTGCATGTGACAAAGCTGATCTTTACCTATGTAACATAAAGCAAGAATGATTGGATAGTATCATTCGGCTCAAACTTCATTTGTTAGAGTTGTCCATAAAGGATAATCATATGTGTGGTCAAGGGAGCCTCATACAACATCTGAAGCTTCGCCTAGATTGCTAAAGTGGTCTGGTAGGAGGTGACGATCGGAAGAACCTCTTTCGCGATACAACAAAGAATAGCAAAATATACACAGGCATCATTAGAATCCCATGTAAGCACAACTTCCTTGTGGTTGTCCTCATCAAAGTTAGTTGAAAGAGGAGTGGGGTGTTGAGGAGGCCCACTAGCACACACTATATTAGGGAATTTGTTGGGAATTCTTATATAGTTTGGGAATTCCCAATATAGTTAATATTTGGCCACATGATCAAATCTTATCCCCTTACTTGAAAGTGGAGTCTACTCTAATTACTATAAACACAATATTAGTGAGTTTGGAAATCTCCCAATTTCCATTTTTAAATACTAAAAAGGTGGCACCCAGATAACATGCCCATAAGTTTCTCAAAACCATATGACCACGTGTCTCAAACTTATGGAAATTTCCCATTTTCCCCAATATAGTGTTTATATAGATTGTCTTTCCAAGTCCCACTTGGAAGCATGGATTAAGATTTAGCCACATGGCCAAATCTTTACCCCTTATTTGAAAGTGGAACTTGGGAGATTCCCGAATTCTCTAATATAGTAATAGCACTAGAAATAATGTACCACAATCGCTTCTGCACAAACCATACTTTCATAATAGCACTCCATGCTAGGTAATCATGGCCACAAAGTTTGTCATTAGTAGAACAATAGGGAGGAGCCATTTGGAGAAGATAGAAAGAGAAGATAAGGAATAGAGAGAGAGAGAGAGAGAGAGAGAGAGAGAGAGAGAGAGAGTATACAACCAACAACACAAACAGCATAGTCAAGAGTACACACGCAATGTTAAGGGTAACTGATCACAAACTCTACAAAATCAAGAAGAATCAGTCAATCTAAGACTATTAGAGGCAAAAAACCCTGTTGCCCAGCCTACAAGAGTTGAAGATGCTGCTAATAAAGGAGGCTACAAGTCAAAATGAAGACAAAGAAGCATTAAAGGTAGTTGCCAGCATGAGAATAATGCAAAAAATCAAAAAATGCATATAGTAACAACATTAAATGCAATCAATGCAACTTGGAAGGTGATCGCAGCAGCAAAACATAGATATTTGAAGGCTGAAAGTCTTACTAATCACCTAGCAGACATAAATGATTAGTAATCAGCAGGAGACAACAATGCAAATGTAGGTCGTGAAATTTGATGCCATGTTAGAAGTAGCTGCAGCAATTGAAGCATAGAAGAATATTAAAATTAAGTGCTAAACACAAGACAGAAGAGAGAGAACATAAGAACATTGCAAAAGAAAACTCAGAGATATGCTTAAGAAATTAAATCCATATACCAAACATGAAACAATCGTATACAATAGTGAGACACTGGGTGGCTGCATGAGCATTGGCACTAGCTTTCTCTCGCCAACACGGCATGCACTAGAATCCATACTTTTTTCATATGGATATCATATCTCATACATGGATGGGTATGAAAGTGTGATTGGAGTATGATTCACACCTTGGGGCTGAATCATGTGTTGCCTTAATTTTACATTTTTTAAAACTAAAAAATCTAGATCTAGTATTTTATACTAAATTGAGTAAGTAAGCAAACAAAAAGCTGAATGAAAACTAGAATTCCATTGTTTCAATAGCTTTAGTCTACTAGTAAGTCATTCAATGATCAAGACACAAAATTGATTTGTGAAAACAAATTCAAATTCTCATTTTCAATTATTTGAGTCTAGACACAATTTAAGCACTAATAGTTGCAACCTACAAGTGAAAGAAATCCAAACAAGGACGTATAGGTCAAAAAAGACTCCCATAAAAGACAAAGGGTTGCATAATAGTAGAGTTTAGAATCTAAAGTCTAAATAGCAGTAGAAGATTGAAGCAAACTATGTGATCAAAAGAGTACAAATATTGATCATGGACAAGGTGCACCCTCCTCCTTCTCCACCTCAATGTCCTCATCCTCATCATCATCATCTTCCTTCTCATCTTTCTTATTATCATCATCATCCTCCTCTCTTTGCTCAACAGAACAAGCAATATTTGTTGTTGGATTTGCAATGTTCAACTCTTCAAGTTCCTCTTGTAGTTCTTGAAATGCAAGAAGCCGATCATCATCCTTTTCCTTATTAGTCATTTCCAAAATGACCTCAACCATCTCCCATCCTCTTTGTTTGATCTTAGAGGTAAGGCAAAGATTTGTATGGATATAAACAAGTGTATCCATATGCTTTGGAAGTAACTTGTTTCTTCTCTTTGTATGGATTAGAGAGAAGGTAATCCATTTCCTCTCACATGGAGATGCCCAAGTTCCTTGAGAAAGCATCTTAATAGGTAGTTGTTGCAAATGAGGTGTGCAAGCCCCAAATGTTTTCCACCACTTCACCCCTTGTTACATCCTTGCCACATCCTTTGCAACTAGGTATGTATATCCACCTACCTCATTCTTATACATGTCCAACACTCATCACCTATAAAACACCTTGCTTTGCAACATCATGAAGAGTTTACCTCTCAATCACATTCATCTAGCCTTCATGAACTTCACTATCACCACCTAGATTCTTTGCTCTCCATATTGGATGAAAAACATAAGCAGATGCGTGTAAAGTGAAATGCAACACATCCCATCTATCAACACGCATCCTTAACCTCTTGTAATTTGCTAGCATCCACACCCTCAATGCCCTCTATCTACTCAATCATACGATATGTCGTGACATAAGTGGCCATAGGTAATGCTTGCATGATGGTCAATGGGTCAGTCAATAGGCCGAAAGGCAATAATGTAGCAATAGGCAATCCTCAGTGGATAGACTTTGGATAGACAGCACTTCAAGTGTGATGTGATTTTTATTGGCACTAGAACTATCTAATCTAGGTAACATAATTAGGGTAGCGATCTATCCATTTTGACAAATGTTTACTACACGCAAGGTGTTACAATTGGGTAGACATGTCCTAAAGATTATTGGGGTGCTTCAAGCGAAGATCGAAGAGACCAAATGGTGGTGACAAAGGCTGAAATGATGACATGTGACTGTTAATCACCACTCTTAGGGTTTATTGAAGTTGACGTCATGGAAATGGCTTCAGGTGGTAGTTGACTGAGGTGTAGTGCTCAATGGCAATGGTTGTGTTGAAAAAGATCATGAGTGCGATGAAGGAACTTTGCTCTGATACCACTGTTGGCCCAAGCATGGAGCAATTTTGCGATTAATTTAATGGAAAATGAATGAGAATGAAAGACTTAATCAATGCATAACAATACTTGATCATGAATGAGAAGCTATTTATTAATGAGTAAGAGAGCACAACACTCAAGGCGATCACACTAAATAATGCCACACTTATGTGCTCATGAGGCACAAAGTGTCTATTTATAATAAAATGAAACTCTAACGACTTAACTGTAATAGGAAACCCTAACACTCAAGGCAACAATTGCATTTAATGATAGTTTCAATGCCTAAGGAGCCCAGATGATGGATCAAAGGGCATCAATGTGTAGCCCATGAGATGGCCTACAATACATTCATGTCTCTGGTTTTTTGGCATATGCTTTCATGCCATAGCCACAAAGACATGAATTGCAAGATGAGGCTACCAAATGCATTTTCATTGGTTGCAGCATAGAAAGTAAAGGGTACCGCTTGTAGCAACCCTCCACAAATTTCGTTGGCAAAGATGTGGTCTTTGCTGAACATGTTACTTAGCCTTCATGGACTACAAAAATTAGCCCAATATGGGGCCTATAGATATGTTTAATAGTTTCATGCCATTGTTTCAGCAAAATGCACCCAATTTCGGTGAATTTTAACAACCTATAGAGGGTTTATAATAGCAAAATCAATAGTAGACGTATATAAACAACAGTCTGATTTTCAGCCCATTGACCAAGGCATTGTTGATGATAAAGTGGCCGATGAGAGGATTCCTACTCTAGAAGCAAAAAACAATTCCTAGATGGCTGCTGGATCTATTATGGACAACAAATAGTCTGTTCCACCTCTCAATAGAACTAGAGTAGCCACTTGCCATGCACAAGGCAACTTGGTTGCAAAAGCACTTGTAGCTACTACATGCAATGAGGAATATATTTTTTATAGGATGCTTTAGAGGATGACCATCGAATGACACCTATGCAGACAAAGTCGGACTCCATCCATAAAAATGGCACATGGGAGTTATGTGACACTTGCTTGTTGGCAAGCATGCTAAAGGCACGAACTAGGTTTACAAATGAAGACATAGATCTTATGGGAGCATTGATCGCTACAAGGCATGCCTTGTTGCCAAAGGATGTGCCCAATAGCATGGGATTGATTATGAGGATATGTTTGCACCTACTTTATGTATAACCACTATTCACAATGTCATTGATTTGGTTGCATATTTTGATTGGCATGCACATCAATAGGATGTGAAGATTGCTTTTCTAAATGGTGATCTTCATGAGTTGATTTATGTCACTTAACCTCTTACCTTTGTTCAAAAAGGCTCATAGAGCAAAGTATGTCGGTTGCATAAGGCCTCTATGGTTTGAAATAGGTACCTAGGGCATGGTATGAAAAGATACATGAATACTTGATTGCTCTTGGCTTCAGGAATTCACACACTGAAAGCACGCGTTATATCCACACAGATGGGGATAATCTCTTGATTCTCATTCTTTATGTGGGTGTTATGCTTTTGATTGGATCTCATGAGATGCAGATTGTAGCCTTAAAGATTGAATTGTAACATGCATTTGATGCCCCACATATTGGCCATTTGCACTATCAACTTAGCATACAATTTATTGCATTTGAAAGGGGCATTATTTTGTCACTTTATGCATAGCCTTTGTATTATGCATTGGCAAGCAGTTAAACATGTCTTTCGCTATCATAAGGAACTTAGACATTGGATCTCTTCTATCCTAGAGGCACTTCTCTTTCTTTACTTGCATGCATGCACAAATAGCGACTAAGCTGGATGTTTTGACTTGTGGATGTCTACTAGCGATAATTGTTTCATGCTTGGTGATTCATATATCTCTTGGCTAAGCAAGAAGTAGTCTATTGGTCACATCCAGATTTGAAGCTTAATATAGGGCAGCATTTACAGCTACACTCGAATGTGTATGGCAGCTCAGATGCCTTTTGGTCAATCTTAGTTTGGGACGATAGTCGCCCACTCCTATTTATGTTGACAGTCACAGTAGCATGGTAATTGTGAGGAATCTAGTATATCATGCTTGCACTAAGCACATTGAGGTGCATTATCATTATGTCAAAGAGTGGCTCCATGTGTTGAGCTAAAAATGCATTAGGTTTATTGAAACAAGGTCAAATTTTTACTAATTAATGAATTAAACATTTTATTAAAAAGGAATGTGTTCCTAAAGAGTGTTTGTGTCCCATAAGCACAAACCCTAATTGGGAGGACCCAAATTTTCTATAAACAAACATGTTTCTCTCCACTTAACCACATTCTCTCTCTCTCTCTATCTATCTCATGTCCCATTCATTTATGGCATTAGTGGTGGTGTTTATGGTGCCATCTATGGTGTTGCTAGTGGCATTTGTGGTTGTTCTATGGTGTGGTCTGTAACATTATTGGTGGCATCTGTGGTGGTTTATGGCACATTCTATACATACATGCATACATACATGTGTGTGTGTGTGTGTGTGTGTGTGTGTGTGTGTGTGTGTGTGTGTGTGTGTGTGTGTGTGTGTGTGTGTGTGTGTGTGTGTGTGTGTGTGTGTGTGTGTGTGTGTGTGTGTGTGTGTGTGTGTGTGTGTGTGTGTGTGTGTGTGTGTGTGTGTGTGTGTGTGTGTGTGTGTGTGTGTGTGTGTGTGTGTGTGTGTGTGTGTGTGTGTGTGTGTGCACGCATTCGTGCGCGCGCACATGTATGTATGTATGTATGTATGTATGTATGTATGTATGTATGTATGTATGTATGTATGTATGTATGTATGTATGTATGTATGTATGTATGTATGTATGTATGTATGTATGTATGTATGTATGGAATGTGCCATAGACCACCACATATGCCACCAATAATTCTCTAGACCACACGATAGAACAACCACAAATGGCACTAGAAACATCATAGATGGCACCATAGACACCACCACTAATGCTACAAATGCATGGGGGAGAGAGAGAGAGAGAGAGAGAGAGAGAGCAAGTTCTCTACCCTTGTCTTAATAGTTGCCATTACTTTGTTATACAAGGCCCACAAAAGACACCACCACCGTGCTACAAGTGTGTGTGTGTGTGTGTGTGTGTGTGTGTGTGTGTGTGTGTGTGCACTCTCTCTGCCCATCTCACTCGCCACTTGTGTTGCCTGAGGTCTACTTGATGTGCGCCCTCCACTACTATTGAGCCGCCACCACTGCCCAGCCACTATAAGCACTCAGCTCTTTACCATTAGAGCCACTATCTTAACTCACTACCACAGATGCCACTAAAGACCACGATAGCTCTTGTTGTGTTGGGGGGAGAGAGAGAGAGAGAGAGAGAGAGAGAGAGAGAGAGAGAGAGAGAGAGAGAGAGAGATTTGGCCTCTTGTGGAAGGAAGAGGAAGAAAGAAGGTAGAAGAAGAGAGGGAGAAAGAAAAGTAGTCTAACAAAAGTATTAACACTAGTCTTGTAGCAAAAAAGCCACTTTGTGGCAATTTGGACCCTCTATAAAAAATTCCATTTGTCATCTACGAGAAAAATTAAGAAAAATTTGTTTTAGGTAAATGTGATCAACACAAGATTGTAGTTGAAAAAAAAATAAAAAGGGTCAAAATGAGCTAGCAAGTGAATATTTCTATGTCCATCATTAAGACCATTTTCACACAAAAAATCAAAAACTTTAAGTATTTCCAAATCAAAACCATCTCAAAATTTTTATTAAGCCAAAAATTTCATGAAATTTTCTTTGAGATATAGTATGTATTGTCATTAAGATATTTGGAATTAAATAAAAATTGTCAACTTTTTAAAGAGCTTGAAATAGCATTGTTAAGCACTATATGGAGCAATTTTCATGCACTTTTGAAAATCCAATTTTTGTAGGAAATGAATTTCCACTTGAAATTTGTTGCAAATCTTCTATAGTACCATCTTACAATGTTGGTAAAGTCCCATCCAATTTTGGTATCATATGCATATGTTATTTCAAATATAGTGAAATAGAACCTAAGCAACTAAAGTGACTTGTAGCCACTTTTGTGGCAAATTACAATACTAGTGTTAAAGAAGTTAAAGGAGGGAAATTTGAAATTAGGTTTGGGAGTTTCTTCATAGTTTGGAATTATCTTGGTGGTTCAAAAATTACCTTTGGGCTCAACCAAAATAATATAATAATATGGTCAACAACCCCATCATTCAAGCTAAATCTCATGCTATGGAGGGTAGTTCCAAGAAAGCTCCCTACTAAAGATAGAGTTTAAAACTTAACTTTTTCCCATGTATATCTTCTTTGCAAAGGGAGGATGAAACCATTAGGCACTTTCTTTGGGATTGAAGAGAGACAAAAAGATACTGGAAATCTATAATGATCTTGATGGATAAGGCTAGTCTACTCAATACAATTAGCTAGAAACAAGTCCTACTTAGGGATAAAGAATGTCTCAATTATGTTTGTTACTAATTGTGGGCTATGGTTAGGGCTATAATTATTGCATCAATTTGGCTATACAAGAATGCAACTCTTTTTTATAGAATCAATATCGTTAGTGTCTCTAAATTTGTAAGGAGGAGCTTTTTGCTAATGTAGCAATCATCTCTAAATAGTTAGTAGAAAAACTATAACTTTTAACGTGGCTACAAAACTTTTGAAGAAGTAGATTGCATCTATGTAAGGAAGTTGTTAATACTTGCTCACATAATGCTATAGTAGTGTTCCTTGCATGCTTCCCGCGTACACAATGCTATGCTACAAAGCAACATCTCTCTCTCTCTCTCTCTCTCTCTCTCTCTCTCTCTCTCTCTCTCTCTCTCTCTCTCTCTCTCTCTCTCTCTCTCTCTCTCTCTCTCTCTCTCTCTCTCGCAGTTAGACTAAACTTTCTAATTTAAACTTCCCTCTCTTTTTCTCTTTTTTTCCTCCTATTTTAATTAAATATTTTTAAAATCCTTTTTAAAAATTCATTTTCCTTTTGATTAAACATTTTTAAAAGTCATAGTTTGAGAGAGAGAGAGAGAGAATTATAGAGAGAGAAAAGAGAGAATTTAAAAAAGAAGAGAGAGAAAAAGAGAAAGAAAAGAGAGGAGAGGGGAGAGAAGAAAAGGGGAGAGAGACAGAGAAGAAGAAGAACAAGAGAGAGAATTATAGAGAGAGAAAATAGAACAATTAAAGAGAGAATGAAAAGGGGGAGAGAGAGAGAGAGAGAGAGAGTGTGTGTGTGTGTGTGTGTGTGTGTGAGAAGAAAAGCAAGGAAAGAAGAAAAGGAGAGTGAGAGAGATAAGAAGAAGAAGAAGAGAGAGGAATATGAACATAGAGAGAGAAAATATCAAATTTAAAAGAGAGAGAGAGGAGAGAGAGAGAAGAAGAAGAGGAAGGAAGGAAAAAATGAAAAAAGAGGAGGAAGAGAAGAAAAGCAGGAAGAGAGGGGGGAGAGAAGAAAATGTGTGTGTGTGTGTGTGTGTGTGTGTGTGTGTGTGTGTGTATGCAAATTTGTGTTTGATATGAGAGAGAGAGAAAGAATAAACTAAAATAAAAGGCAGACAAAAGGAGAGAGAGAGAGAGAGAGAGAGAAGAAGAAGAAGAAGAAGAAGAAGAAGAAGAAGAGGGGGGAATAGAGAGAGAGGGAGAGAGAGAGAATAAAAAAGGAAAAAAGAGGGGAGAGTGAGTGAGAGTGAGAGAAGGAAAAGAGAGGAGAGAGGGGGAGAAGAAAAGGAGAGAGAAAAAGAAGAAGAAGAAGAGAGAGAATTATAGAGAGAGAAAATATAAAATTTAAAAGAAAGAGAGAGAGAAAAAAAAATTAAAGAGAGAATGAAGAGAGAGAGAGTGAGAGAGAGTGAGAGAGAGAGAGAAAGAAGAAGAATAAGAAAAGTAAAAAAGAGGAGAGGGAGAGAGGAGAGAAGAGGGGAGAAGAGGGGGGAAGAAAGAGAAAGAGAGAAGAAAAGTGGGGAGAGAGAGAGAGAGAGAGAGATCTTTCTCCCCCTTTTTAAATCAAAAGTTTCTCTCTCTCTCTTCTCCCCCTTTATAAATCAAAAGAAAAAGAAGAAGAGAGAGGGGGGGAGAGAACACACACAGACAGAGAATTATAGAGAGAGGAATGATAACATTTAAGAGAAAGAGAGAGAGTAAAAACGGAAAAAATATAAGAGAGAAAGAGAGGGAAGGAAAAGAGAGGAGAGAGGGAGGAGGAAAAAGGGGGAGAATGAGAGAGAGAATATGAAGACAGAGAGTGAATTATAAAGAGAGGAAAGATAAAACTTAAGTGAGAGAGAAAGAGAGAAAAAAAATTAAAGATAATGATGATAAAATTTAAGTGAGAGAGTGAGAGAGAGAAAAGAAAAAAATTTAAAGAGAATGAAAAGAGAGAGAGAAGAAGAAGAAGATAAAAAGAGAAAAAGAAGAGAGGGAGAGAAAAGGAAAAGAGAGGAGAGAGGGGGAAAGAGAGAGAGAGAGAAGAAAAGTGGAAAGAGGAGGGAGAGAAGAAAAGGGGAGAGAGAGAGAGAATTTTACGTTTGATACGAGGGAGAGAGAGAGAGAGAACAAGGAGATGGGAGAAAATAAACTAAAATAAAAGTCAAAGAGAGAGAAAATTAGACATAGGGAATTGGGGGGAGAGAGAGAGAGAAGAAGAAGAAGAAGAAAATTAGAAATAGAGGGGAAAAAGAGGGGAGAGAAAGAGGAAAAATAGTTTGTCAAGCAAAGTTGCCGTGTAGACAACTTTGCTTGTCCTGCTGTGCAAAGCAGCCTGACGTTTTGTGCGTAGAATGGTACTATTTATTTGTTGTGAACAGTTGGAGGAAAAGTGTACAATGTCACATGCAATCATACATTACTCTTACCAAAATGAGTCATTTATGCAAATTAACTAAAGTATGCATTTAGCGCTTCAATCCACAAAAATAAAACTTACATTTTGGTGTTTGGTCCAATCACTTCCTCACTTCAATGTCCCTTCCAATGAGAATTCCAACTAAGAATCTTAAGACAAGCTATTGTGATCTTTATGACCTCATTCTGTAGACTTTGTGGAGTTCTTTTATTCTTTAGCTATATCTCCTTTCAATTGATTTGGTTGATTGGATTTTTTGACATGTTGAAGGGACTCTTAAAAGGTGTTGAAATGTGAGTTGAGTACATATAATCTTTTTGTTCCGATGGCTTTGATCCTTTAGTGCAATGTACTAACAATAGCTTCTCAACTACGACCTAAAGGTACATAAATTATGATAATGGTTGTGGTGTGTGCAATTGTGCGTAGATATTTGCTTCTTACATGCTAGTCACAGTACCATATGGAGGAATAATTTGAAGGTTTTCTTGGTGTCTCCTTGGAAGTAGTGACTTGAGTACAATAAAGATTCCTCAAAGGATGATTTCTACAAAGAATTGGTTATGACAAAAGGTGGATTGCCCATAATTTTCACCAACGTTTGAGAGTAATGTGGACAAGTGAAGAAAATGTGGCTTGAAATTTGAGAGCTATATTTTATGTGGCTGAGAATTGGAGAGCCACCTTTTATGCGGAGTGTCTACACAAGTTGTTATCGTAGAGAGGCGCCATTCCTGTACGAGGCAAGCTTGTGGGATGGGTGGGTAAGGCATGTAGGGTGGCATGATGGCTCGCATAATGTAATGGGTGACCTTTGGAGAGGGAAGGGATGAAACATATAATTTGGATGAGCTGAGGGGGAAAGGGATAGCAATTTAGCGCTAACTGAGTTGTTTGATGACACTGTCATTGTACCTAATGCCTATCGTAATCCCACCTACTCGGAATGGGAATGCCGAAAGGGGCTGGTCTAAATCAACGCGAGTCATGAAACGAAGCTTAATCTGCATTCCCGGAAAACCACCCCCCCCCCCCCCCCCCCAAAGACCTACGTTTGCACGAGTGCGACTAATAAGATCTAATGTTCAAGAATATATATATATATATATATATACTTAGAAAGTTCTCAAAATGGAGTCAAAGTTATATACATGGCTGGCACAAATTGGTCTTGGGATTATGCCCGGAATTCTAGGAAGGATAAACATACCATGTTATAAGCATAAGGACTTATGTACGTGTGTGTGTGTGTGTGCGTGCGTGTGCGTGTGCGTGTGCGTGTGCACGCATGCGTGTACTCATAAGCCATTTCACCTAAAGTACCCCCATATGACAATCTTGAATCACATGAATTCCAAGAAATGGAGACTCCAATTACTTGGAGCCTGGAGGCCATTTCCATGGTCAACTTGCATTTGGCACCATAGTAGACATGATCTTTTGATCCTTAATGGAGGATCTTATTCTTTGGTATTACTGAGATATCAACATAACTTTTACTGGAAAAAGAACAACTTAGCAGTGTTTGATCCTTTACTCTTAGCCCCTTGGTCATCATTGCATTTTACTTTTTAGTGGACACAGAACCTCGTCAGTAGCTATAGACATTGATGCTGTGCCTCGACGAGGAGGAGCCTCTCTTTGGTCACAAAAAAGTTGTAAAGCACATGCTTGTGAACCTCTCCTTCATCACCATACATGAAATGGCTGAGAGCACAATATTTGCTGGTGAGGGTGTGTGGGGGGTGCTTCTAAGTACTCATGTTTCCTATTCTTTCTATGCCTTGGGTGGCTTTCAGCGAAGGGCCCCTAAAGGAAAGAAACTCGTGGGTGAGTGTGGTGGGTAGAGAAGCATGCGACGCCCTAGTAAGCTGGCGTGCATTTGCAGGATACGACCGACAGGCGTCGGTTGAGAAACAGGGGAAACGGTCTACGTCTGGTTATTCTGACGCGGGCATATGAAGGACTAGCATCACATGAGTGGGGAGCTTTTGGTTGGTTGGACGTTAGCTTTGGGTTGGTGGCGCACAACCATCCGAGAGAGAGAGAGAGAGAGAGAGAGAGGGCTCTCAGAGTCTCTGCCTCACACGCTTTTACTTGCCTTTGGCTTAGACCCGCACGTGTGTGCCCACCCCACCTCACTCCATCACCTCCTACTACCTAGCCCTCCTCTCCATCAACCCACACGTTAACCCATTCTTAACCCACTATGGCTACCCCTCCCCCCTAGGGTAAACACCCTAGTCCCTCATTCTTTTCTTTAATTATATAGCTTTGGAATGTTTTGTATAGTAGCAAAAGCATGGCACTAGGCCCTCCCTCCCTTGGGCATCCCACCAAGAGTAGAACAAAATGGAATATTGTACTCTAGGCACAACATGGGGCTACAAAGTAATTATAAGAAGCTAATTTGTAGATCTATCCGACCCTTCGCTCTATAATTCAAAAGGGTCGGAGTGGTAATCCCACCCACTCATATAGCCTATACAAATTGAAGTGGTTTTGGGGTGTCGCATGTAAACTAGGTAAATTCAAAGAAAGGCATTAGTCAGTGGATCCTAGCATGATCAATTTGATGAGAATCTATCACACAAGAGAATACAAAGCTATCAATCTATCATTACAGGATTCCAAACTTCGAATCAAGCTCCACAAGCCCTCCCAATAAACAAAAGAAACAAAACCTTGTCCTTTCTCATTATCCAACCCTTGTAAAGTCAAAATTTATATGTTGAAAGCTACCCACATTCCAAACTTTTAAAAATAACAAATGGCAAAAATATACAAGGTAAGGTACAGGAATGGTTCTTAAAGAATGGGTTCTCAAACTTGAACATTTTTAAATATCGAAGCCACCTAGCATGACACTACATTGGAAGATGTTACAACCAATTTTAGCCTGCTACATTGGAAGATGTTACATTACATTGTGTTACGTTATATTGAGTTAGTGAGGGTTGGTTTTATACCTGCTAGAAACTCAACCTCCTTAGAGTTATAGGAAGTTCTCACTTTAGTGCACTTTAAATGAGAATGAGCATTTTGACAAGCAATGCATGTCCTCAATAATATGTCTAATCATGTGTTTTCAAACATATAACCAATGATGGAAACATCACAAGTGAGACTAGCTTCAAAGCATATTGACTTTACCCTAAGTTATTATTAATCTCTCATATTGTTGTAGTGTATAGCTAGTATATACACACAACAAAGATTATCCAACATTTGGATTGTTGATCTAGTGAAAAACACATACAAACCAAAATTTACACATAAAATATGCAACATACCAGCATGAAAATACCATTTAATAGTATTTTTTAGACAAATTTGAACACATCAAAGAAAAGAAATAAAATCTTTAACGTACACTTCTTTATTCCTCTTGTTGAGCATGATGTTTTACTAAGGCCCCTCTCAAACACCTTTTCGTTAGTCAACGTGTTCCTCTTTCCCTTTAAGTGAGGTAGACTCTATGTATTTGCATGTCATTTCCAAGTATGTACTATGAGTTATAAATCATAATGCAAGCCACATAGAAAATAATTGATCATACAGGAACAATTGTTAAGTTGTACTCATGAAAATTCTTGTCGGATTGCCTCGAGATTACACCCTATCTCGTTCATTCCGAAATTTTATGTTGGACCTTGGTTGTCAAAGTTGTGTTGTTGTGGGTGAACCTAAGTATGTACACGGTGTGATGATAATTACTAAAATACATAAAATTAATGTATGCCAAGCACAATCAAATTCATGACCATTGCATTGTGAATGTTCTAATGTATCTAGTTGTATTCTTGATATAGGAATGATAGGTGGCACCTATATACCACTTGAAGTCTTATGTAATTACTTAGCACATCTTGCTAAAAGAAAGATGGCCATGATCATATAATTATATATTGGTGTAGGAGTGATGAATGATGTCGCTAAAGTTCAAAGCATAGTTATTCTAGGTACGAGCTCACAAGAAATATCATAAATTGTAGAAAGTTTTGGATGAATAGTAGCACTTGTAACATGCATGCACATAATTTTATACTAAAAAGTTGAAAACATTCTAAAAATGAAAACACTAGGGACTTAACATAGAATAAAATATTGTGTGTTCTTCCATCTTCAAGGAGCCCAACTTTTAGTACTGTGACATAAGCCCTTTTTTCAGGCAATAGCTCTTAACAATGGTGACATATTCAATTCTAGATGAAACTCTGAACTTCACTTTATGTGATAGTATTATAAGTTGGAAAGTCGAGCTATAACAAAATTTAGTTCAAATGTTGGTGTATTAGAGGGTTGCTCACATCTCGCCATCACGTGAAACTTCCATTTTGGACATTGATAGATTTGTGTTATGCCTTTAAGTATGAGTTTACAAAAAATCACCCTATCACTCCCTTCACAACATATTGGTTTTAGAACCTGGAGGACCCATTAAGCAAACTTGCAGAACTTATTTTGCGAAGAGAAGTCTCAACTGCAGCGCATTGCTGTAATTACGAAATCAACATTCAAGAAAATTTTGAAATTAAAAGGAAATTCCTTTTAAAAGCCTACACTTGGTTAGAAAAAATATTTTCACAAGGAGGAGCCAATTGGTAGTACAAGGTTTGTATGAAGTACTAAAAAGGATATTGTGCCCACCATGAATAGAACCCATTAGGGTAAAGTAGGCACACCCCCGCACGTGCACAATACCATTTAAAATTGGCATTCTATCATATTGGTGTTAGAGAACAAAATATCCACATAGAAACTTTCAAAAAACACACACAATGTGGGAATAATTAGTTTCTTGGTAAATTTATGCGATGAAAGTGATAATTCTAGCACAATCGGAAGGGTGGTATCTTTAGTATGAAGTTTAGTTAGTACTTTGGTAGGGTGTACTTATAAAATTTGAATTTTAATTAGTATTCTGGTTTATACATACATACATATATATATACATATACATATATATGTATATATATATCTATATATGTATATGTATATATATATGTACATTATATATACATATACGTATGTACATATATATATATACATATACATACATACATATATATATATATATCCGTTTCAGTGAAAATAATCGAATTGGACGGACGACCGCCGTCAACAGCGACGGATTTTCACGCCCAAAATCGAATGAAAATTGCAGCTTAAATATAATGCCTCGGTAATAATACGGCGCCGGCCAATCGGATCATGATTATCGCCACACACGTGCGCCCGAGCATGCATATATATAAATGTGATCGATCCTTGCTCCTAATTATGGTAATTATCAGGATCTCATTACCATCCCTCGTGATCATCAGCTCATGATTAGCAGCCGCAATTTAACGTTTACTTCTGGCCTGAGATTAGAACTTTGGTTGCATTATTCCCCTTCTCCTCCACCCCTTTCTTGTACATTGATTCGCAATTACTGCTGCATTAAGCGCCCCTTTTGATCTGATAATTCTGATTGGTCGATTATTAATTCCTCCTGAACGTTGCATTGTCATCTGATCAGCCACACAGCATGCATCCTGACACCAGCTCAGCAACCCCTTCATGCACCTGCAGTAATATTGTAGCAGCTGCTGCGCCATTGAGTAATGATACTGATCATGAGAGTTCCAATCCTTCCGATTATCAATCTAAATATTGGGATTGCATGCCTCATCCCATGATTTGCCGACAGATGCAACAGGCTGACGATCATAATTCTGGCAGTGGTCCATTGAATCGTATTGCAAGTCCCTACAGCAAATCATCAGTGTTGCTCCGAGAGAGCTTCTTGAGCCAGCTCAAGGATTTGGAGCTGGGCTTCACATTGGATATGGATGATAATTATAATGATGCAAACACCTGCATCAATCATGATTACCATGAGTATGATGATAATCACGCTATCTATGGCAATAATGGCAGCAAGGATCATAGATCAGTGGTGCTGGAGCTCACACTGGGAGTGCATAAGGATTCTGTCAGCTTGACCAGCATCAAAAAGGCCGCTGCAAGCCATGGCACAAGAGTAGCTCTGGTTCATGATTCATATTCAACACCATCATCAGTAATGGGATCATCGTTCACACATCAGCAGCTGCAGTATCATAACCATGCTTCAATTGCACCAAATGCAGTGTCCTCATTAATCACAAGATCTCACAGCTATGGGCAGGCTTACAGCTATTCTTCCAGCTGCAATTCTACTAATCCAATTATAATTCATCAACTATGTCCCAATTATTCAACCGATCAACCACTGAACAGTTGCTACCTGACCAATATGAACCTTATGCAAGATAAATTGCGGCTGTCTAAGAGCAATTCTGCAGCTAGAAGAGTGGTTCCCGTCACTAACTATGCTGGTGCAGATACTGATTGTTCTTCTAATGTCGATGAGGCCACAATTGATATGAGCACCTGTGGATCATTATTATCTGCTCAATCAGAAAGCAATCCTGCATTGGGGCTCACCAAGTCTGTGTCGAGGACCGAGCATGCCCTCGATTGCCTGCGCTTCATCAACAAGGCCACTGATTATAACATGAATAAGGATCCCCAATGCTTGTGGACAGAGGTGGAGGCTCGATTCCACCAGCTTGCCTCCCCGCAAGGCTTCATCTCACGCTCTAACTTCGCCTGTTGCATTGGTAATATATCTATTTCTTTATCACCACACACCATTCAATTTGACTTCATTTCCTGTTAGACTTCTTCAAACACATTGTGTTTTATACCAAAGAATGGGTTATTAACTCATCATTCAGACATTTGATTGATTTGCCTCTGCAGATTGTAGTTTTTCACTGCATTTAATTTGTCTGATTATTGTTGTGGCCACGTACTGCATTTACTTGTCTGATTATTGTTGTTACTCATCCGATATTGTAAAACTGATTGTCATGATTGTGGATTGTTGTTAATTGAATCAGATACTGGCTGCCTGAATATTTTCTTACATGTTGATTGAACCATATGTCGATCAAACCTTTGATTAGTTGCTCCTGATCACTTCCTTCCCTCATGCAATTTGATTAGTTGCTCCTGATCACTTCCTTCCCTCATGCAATTTGACCTGCTGAAAATAATTCTGCCTTTCAAAATTTAATGGACATGCTTATGAGTAGAGCACTATGGTACTCAAATCTCTTCACAAAGAAATTCAGGCTTTAATTGCTAGCTATAGAGGCCTTCAAATGAACAATTCGAGGTTGCCCTCCGGCCTAACGCTACTGAATTCATGAATATGGCCGCCATTCATAATCCAACATGTTAGGCCTGCAGTTCAGATAACCCAACTGCATGTTTATACACATTGCTTATGTTGACCAATATTGATCATAATAACTTGCTAGCATCATAATTAACCCGAATTTTCTCAGAAATTTGCGGGCATCATAATTATCTCAAATGTTCTCAGAAACTTGCTAGCATCACAACTACCTCAAACTTACCCAGAAATGCTTGGTTTCCTCTCTCTGAGGAATTGGCTAAGGATAGGGTAGGCTTAGTGCTGGTACCAGTTGAATGCCTAGTTGCTGCAGGATTTAACGGTAAACCATGTTTTGTCAGTAATGCACAAATTATAATTTGTCTACTGTGGGTGATGATGATGATGATGTCCAGGAATGAAGGATTCCAAAGAATTTGCTCTGGAGCTGCTGGATGCCCTGGCTCGCAGGAGGGGCCTGCAACCCCAGCAATTCATCAGCAAAGAAGACCTTCACCATTACTGGATGCAAATCTCAGACAAAAGCTTCCGCTCCAGAACCCAAATCTTTTTCGACCTGTGAGGATTTTTGACTACCCTCAGTGAATTCCCTTTCCTTTAATGAATTTGCATCAAAATCGCCCTTATAATATTTTGGCCTGCTTTAAGCGAATTCGCTGATTAAATTTATATAACTTCCGCCATGACCAGATGCGACAAGGATGCAGACGGACGAATAGCCGAAGAAGAAGTAAAAGAGGTCTGCGTTTGCTGCTTGATTAATCAGGGTGTAATTATTCTCGCTAAATTGATGCCATGGATTTGAATCGGTATCAATCGAATTGATTTGTTATTAGCGATACCACGGAATTGAATTGATATAACTTGAATTGACATGTATTGAATGAGAATTGTAAAATTCATTGAATCGGCACTCATTGATATCCCATGGTGTCAATTCTTGAATTGGGTTACTTGAACAAGCAATTTGATCAATCAATGTGTCGCTCGTTGAATGAAAGTAACATCAATCGCTATTATAACTAACGTGGATTGGTATGTCATATAATCCACTGTATTAGTTGTTAAATTTCAACTTCTGAAACAATCAATTTGATCTCTGAAACCATCAATTTGCGCAGATAATCTTGCTCAGTGCATCAGCAAACAAGCTATCGATCTTGAGAGAGCAGGCAGAAGAATACGCAGCTCTAATTATGGAAGAGCTCGATCGAGATAACCAAGGGTACATCGAGGTCGGAATTTTTGCTACACCTCACGCAATTGATTCAACCCATTTCTGCTTTGTTTACTTCTACTTGATTTGTCACGATTTATATTATAATGCCCTTATCAACGTGTAATCCAAAGGCTTTCACGAAACTAAGCGTGTTGCACATCCTACTTCGGTGATTTTGCATAGCTATCACATTAGCATTGCATGCTATTCTTGTCATGCATTTGCACTCTTGCTTAGAGCATTCCAAATTAATTAAAATCTATGTGCAATGTGTGGATTTTTAACTTTAATCGTTCCTCTTTTTACTATCATTTTGGTTCTACAAGAAAGGCAATGGCACAACATGCATTGAGCATGCTTGCACACGTACACACACAGAGTGTGTGTCCCATCCCAAGTCTAGGGCAACAATCTAACACATTTTTGGAAGCCCTTATTTATTATTGTGTGGATGTTTGTAATTAAGCATATAACATTCTTTATAATCATGCAGTTGTGCCAACTTGAGGCTTTATTCAGAGGAGGTTTTGAGAAGGAGGCCTCGAGAAATTATACTCAAATGTTGATGAGCATGCAACAAGTCTCAAAGAGGAGGTGTGCATGCTTTCAAGAGCTTTGGAGAAAGGCTATGGTCCACATAAGGAACTATTGGCAACGTTTATGGCTTATAGGGCTATGGATGACTATAATGATTGTTCTTTTCACATGGAAGTTTTTGCAATACAAAGATCGATCTGCAACAAAAATTATGGGGTATTGCTTGTGCACAGCCAAAGGTGCAGCCGAGATACTCAAGATGAACATGGCACTTATCCTGCTTCCTGTATGTAGAAACACCATTACTTGGTTTCGTTCCACGTTCCTCGGAAACATTCTTCCTTTTGATGATAACATCAATTTTCACAAGGTACGTGTTTCATTTGAAGGAAATAATTGATAGGTCATATATATGGACATAGGCTCTTTGTTACAAGAATAGAGCTTGAAATTCCAACCTTGTCATGTGTACATGCACATGAGTTATGGCTACCTAATGCCCCTTTATGTTGTGAAATCAGGTGATCGCAATGGCAATTGCTATTGGTGTAGCTTTACATGGTGGAACACACTTGGCATGTGATTTCCCAAGGATCGCAAATGCTGATAAAGTCATGTTTCAGTCCACCATATATAATAACTTCCAAGAATATCATGGGGAACCCCCTTCTTATGTTGACCTCATAATGTCAATGGAAGTTCTCTCGGGATTGTTAATGGTGTTTCTCATGTCTATTGCCTTCCTTCTTGCCATGCATTTATTTAGGAGAAATGACATTAGACTTCCTTGTCCCTTGCAAAGGCTCACTGGATTCAATGCATTTTGGTATTCACACCACCTCTTCGTGATTGTATATGGCTTGCTTATCTTCCACTCACTCAATTTGTTCCTATCCCATGATTGGAAGGAGAAGACAGTAAGTTTGCTACTCCATACGTTTTCCAATGTTGAAATGTCAATATCATTCATGATCTAATTTGTTGTTTGAGTTCCCCCCCCCCCCCCCCCAAACACACACACACATGCACACATATGCATGCACACAAAAGTTATCAAATGTGTTGGAAAACCTCAAAACATGGAAGAAATATTTACAATATAATGTTCAAAATCTTTTAATGCAAATTGCACGCATTCAGTGCACACAAGAATGTCATACATAGGTTATCAACTTTTGTCGACTTTGGCTAAATTAGCATTCTAATGGTGCATAGTTCTCACTTTCTAGCAATTTAAAGTAGCAGTAGTAGCAAACCTATAACATTCAATAGAGTTTGGCATTGCAATTTAAAGTAGTAGTAGTATAAGATTCATTAGAATTTGACACTGCACATATTAATCTCTAAATTTATTTGTTAAAATTACTTTTAACCTAATGCAAGAGCCATGTGCAGACATGGATGTATATTACTATCCCCCTCATGCTCTATTGTTTGGAAAGGACACTTCGCATATTTAGGTCAAGTCATCTACACAAAGTGGATGTGATCAAGGTAATTTATGCCTTGAATTTTCATGGAGACTATGCTTACAAAATTGTGACAACTTTGATTGTATTATTTGTAATATGCTAAGCATATGAAAACCTGTTGAAGGCTTCTGAAACTTCTTAATGTGCATACTATATTTTCGCAAAGGCTGAGGTATATCATGGAGATGTATTAGCAATTTATACAACAAAGCCTCTTGGACTAAAGTACCAAAGTGGGATGTATATCTTCCTAAGGTGTCCCGACATCTCTTCCTTCGAATGGTGAGTAGTCATCAAAAATATCAATGTTTTAATATGGATTGTTGACTATTTAATTGCCTCCTAGATTATTTTATATCTTATTGAATTCTTTTTTTCTTTTCTATAGGCATCCATTTTCACTCACATCAGCCCCTGATGATGACTACTTAAGCGTACATATTCGAGGTTGTGGGGATTGGACTCGAGAATTGATCAAACTCTTCTCTCAGGCATATGTTTAATCAAAAACATGTCATTTAATAAAATATCTTCATGAACATTTTACCATATTCATTCCATAGTTTTTATTAACAATTTATTTTAACATGCAACATATTTTCATAAATAGCACATCAATTTTTCATGTTCTTTCTGCCCTTTTTGTTTTACTGTTATAGAATGTCCTTGTAAATTTTCACATGGTTTTTGTTTCCATTTCAAACTAACCCCAACTATCAAATCTATTTGTAGGTCCCTAATATTGAAGAGAAGCTTTGTGTCCAAAGAAGGTAAATGATCTCTATTCATGTGTATATGTCTTAATCATTTCCCTTTTGAAAGTCTCAAAGTTGAGTTGTTCTTGACATGTTTTAAGAGGAAAACAGATTTCCAAGGCTTTTTGTGGATGGGCCATATGGTGCTCCAACTCAAGACTATAAAAAGTATGACATTATGTTGTTAGTTGGTCTTGGCATCGGTGCAACCCCATTTATAAGTGTCCTAAAAGACTTGGTAAATGGCTTGAAGACTACCACAAGTCACAAACAGGTAGATATGTTTTATACTAAGGTTGTGTTGTGATCTTATCAACAACAAATCTAATATAACTTCTTTTATCTTCTAGGGGTTATTAGAGTTGAATAGGCACAAATTTATATTTAACACATTTCCACATCATAGGAGGGTCATCATAAGATCAAAAGAGTGCGAAATGCATATTTCTATTGGGTGACAAGGGAGCAAAGCTCTTTTGAGTGGTTCAAAGATGTGATGAATGAAGTTGCGGAACTTGATCGTAAGGTAAAGAAAGCTACAACATCAATCTAGAGCTTGTACCATTTCTTTCTATTCTTAAATGTTATCACCATGGTGTTTTGGAAGTAAATCCAACTAAATGGTACAAATAAGGTATAATTAAAACATAAAAGTTGGGAACTATTGCAAAGACCAAAATTATACAACATGAACATGGATGTTAGAGAATATAATGCATAAAAAGTCAAAAGGGTGCAATTACTTGATTACACAAACGATCAAAATTGCAACCATCATGATCCATGCACTTAATAGAGAGTTAATCTCAAGCTAATAGATAAGATAGCTACATTTGTGGAGCCACAAATCTCCCATTAGTCATTCAAGTGTTTGACTATGTAAGTTTCTCATAAAGTCACGTGACAAAGGTTATTGTCAACAATACCTAAATCCTTGCTTACTATGACAAAAAAGATGTAAGCATAGAGGTAACCAATCACAGAAGTGTGTGTATAAATGCTTCCACTCTTAGAGACATACTCAAGTGACATATGTATGTACAAGAATATGAGTATACACACACACACACACACACACACACACACACACACACGTGTGTGTGTGTGTGTGTGTGTGTGTGTGTGTGTGTGTGTGTGTGTGTGTGTGTGTGTGTGTGTGTGTGTGTGTGTGTGTGTGTGTGTGTGTGTGTGTGTGTGTGTGTGTGTGTGTGTGTGTGTGTGTGTGTGTGTGTGTGTGTGTGTGTGTGTGTGTGTGTGTGTGTGTGTGTGTGTGTGTGTGTGTGTGTGTGTGTGTGTGTGTGTGTGTGTGTGTGTGTGTGTGTGTGTGTGTGTGTGTGTGTGTGTGTGTGTGTGTGTGTGTGTGTGTGTGTGTGTGTGTGTGTGTGTGTGTGTGTGTGTGTGTGTGTGTGTGTGTGTGTGTGTGTGTGTGTGTGTGTGTGTGTGTGTGTGTGTGTGTGTGTGTGTGTGTGTGTGTGTGTGTGTGTGTGTGTGTGTGTGTGTGTGTGTGTGTGTGTGTGTGTGTGTGTGTGTGTGTGTGTGTGTGTGTGTGTGTGTGTGTGTGTGTGTGTGTGTGTGTGTGTGTGTGTGTGTGTGTGTGTGTGTGTGTGTGTGTGTGTGTGTGTGTGTGTGTGTGTGTGTGCGCGCGCTCATATGTACCTATATACATTAGTCGAAAGACTACAAAGTCTATTATGGATAGATAAAATATACACAAAGATACATACTTAATGAATATGTATCAATGTATTTATGTACATATGAGTTGAAAGACTAGAAACATTATTATGGATAGATATATTACAAAATAATATAAACTTATTACACAAAATAAAATTATGTGCAATGTGTGAGTCAAAACATTACAAATGTATTATGCTCAAGCCATCGAATACTCAATGTTGTCTTATTATGCCACACAAAAGACCTACATAATGTGCATGTGTTTAGAATTGTCATTATATTGTGATGTACCATAATTCTCCATACACAAAAACCAAATAACTTATGTAGGCCAACAAAAACACAAAGTTTAGTTAGGGTGCCCTTTTCACAACCACGTGGGACTTTTAGGAAATTAATTGACTAGTGGCATTATAAAGGGCATGATAAATGATCTCATATTGTCTCATTCATACCAAATTCATCCTTATTTGATTTCATAAGAGATCTAGATGAGGTGGCAATTTGGCAAGCATCATAAACAAAGCCTATTTTTTTGCATAGTACATGGTTTCATTATTTTCTTCATGTTATGAGTTCCCTAGAGTATTTACAACCATGTTTTTATTAATGAGTATAAATTCATAAAACACAAAAATTGTCTTATTTGGATGGGTAGAATTTTATGTAATAGAAACCTTTTTCAAGATATGTGTAATTGAGATGCCAATTCTCTTGAACAAACTACCAGTATGGAGTAGTTGCCTATTATAATGAAGATGCACTATGTAATCCTAATAATATACCTTCTAAGTTTGTTAGAAAGACTTATCTAAATCCAAACATTAAATGTGAATTAAAAAGGATTATATAATGCAATGAAATTTTTAATCAAAATAAGAAACCTTGTAAATTCATTAGTCTTTAGAAAAGGGGTCATTTTGTTTATCACAATATGTTACTATAAGGGCATTTTTTAATTACTCCTTGAACACACTTTTCTATGTAAAATCTCTTTATACCAAGCATATTATCAAGTTACATGAAGCGCACTTTGTTTTTTAATGGCATATGGCAACAATTTGTTTGTGTTCTTAGGCTGCCATTGAGATGCACAACCATCTAACAAGCGTGTATGAAGAGGGTGATGCACGATCAGCACTTATCACAATGGTGCAAGCTTTACATCATGCAAGAAATGGTGTGGACATTGTATCAGGAACACGGGTTAGTGATATGAGTAATAATAGTTACAATCTAACTTGTATAATGCTTCAAAAAAATAATTTTGAAAGGTATATTGAGGAAAACATGAGTATTGATGCTTAGAACTATTTTGTACATGTTGAAAATTTTGTGATTTCAAAATTTCCTGCCATGCTATCAACAAAAGGACATGTATACATGCAACATCTAAGTATATACTTGTTCATGCCAATATGTTCATCAAAAGAATGGTGGTTCTATACAAAACTCTACACAAATATTTTAAAGGATTTTTAAGTGTTACATGTAAGACTTGATTAGTTCTATGTAAGTGTGTTCATTTCATTATTGATGTGATTTGTGTATGCAAGGTACATGTTTGACTTGCTTGTTCTATCTACATATGTGAATATAATCTATTTATGTATGTATGTGATTGTGTGCACCCTAAGTATCTATGTATATGGATGCATGTGTATACATAGCTACACATATACATATAAATATTCATATACTTGCATGTACTTATGCATGCATACATATTTATGCAATGTGCATATGTGTCTATATGGTTGTATATTTTTATACATATATATGTCTATGTACATTTATTTATTTATTTATTTTTATATATGCATGTATTTTGTGCACATTGTGGTGCATTCGTTACAAAGGAAAATGAAGTTACATGCATGCATGCACACACACACACACACATCTGCATACACATACATGCAAGTTGGAGATAGATTCTATATTATTGAAAACGCAATAGAAACTAGGCACTCATTTTCTAGAAGCAAAACACTAAATGGAAAAGAATTAGCAAACATAATTTATTTGGCTTGTTATGGGTAGGTTCGCACACATTTTGCAAGGCCAAACTGGCGAAAGGTCTTTGCTAGGCTTGCAGCTAGACATCCTGGAGCAACCATTGGTAAGAAATTCTACTACAATACTTGTGTAATTCTACTCTTTGAGATTTAACAGTGTATAAAATAATCTACACAAACTATATGTGCGGTTTGATGGTTCGCAGGGGTTTTCTATTGTGGACCTACTGTCCTTACACAAGAATTGGCTTCTCTCTCATTGAAATTCACACAAACATCTAAGACTAGATTTGAGTTTCACAAGGAGAACTTCTAACAGTAGATGATCCAAAGCTTGAACCTCATCTGAAGGTGTAAGTCCACAATTGAGGTTCACAAGGAAAGCTACTCCAATTGAGACCAAGTTTTAAGTTCACCAAATTGTTATATTCATATGATCTAGGTAAAGCTCCATTCAAAATATTTGTTCAATTGAATGGCATGCCTACATAGATCTCTAATCAAGCATGACAATAAAATACATTTTACTGTAGATGCTCACTAAATATTACATTATTTTGGGATAGCTCAATCCATGCATATATAAAACACATATTGTATTATCAAACATAGCAAAATTGGTATACATTACATTTTATCCAATATCTTTTCAAAAAGTAGTATTTGTATATTTCCCTTCATGAAGTCATATTAAGATTTTGCGGAGGATTATCAACCATTAGGAATGATACAAAATGCCATGCTGAAGACATAGGTACTATCACCTTTGTTACTACAAATGGTGAACTCAATATTACTTTTGCCAGCACAAGGAGCAAGAGTTGTGGCCAATATTAAATTTTGATATAAGCATGTTGGCCATGTAAATGTGCAAGGTTGAAGAATATACAGTCACGTGAAATTATGATAGGCTTGCCTAAGTTTGTCTGAGTTCAAAGTGATTGAAATGTAAAAAGTCTGTGAAGTATGCCAATTTGAAAAATAGGCAAGGCATGCATTTCCTCCTAATAAATATGTAAGCATACATTTCCTTGATGTTATATATTCAAATGTGTGGAATCCTATGGATATTGCATCAATGGTTGTATATAAGTATCATGTAGCCTTTATTGATGATCATACAAGGAAGGTATGGATGTATTTTATGAAGGAGATAAGTAAGATATTCTCTCACTATTAGGATTTTAAAAATCTAGTTGAGAAACAAGCATGTGTGTAGACTAATGTCAAATGGAGGGGGAGAGTATCTTTCTAATTAATCCATTAATTTTCTAAAACAATATGGAATTTAGAGGCAACTCACATGCATGTATGCTCTGCAACAAAATGGTATTGCTAAAAGAAAGAATAGACACATTACAAAAATTGCACATGCCTTAATGGTGAAAAGAACATACATCATTATATTGGGCTAAAGCTTTCTCTACGGTTGTATATATTATAAACAAGACTCCCACTATTGCAAAGCATGATGTGATACCAAAGGAGAAGTTTACTAGCAAGAAACTAAATTTGTCACATATTAAGAATTTGAATGCATTGCATATGTATATGTGCCTAACTAGCTAAGGAAGAGTTGGATCCAAAATTTGAAAAGTGTGAATTTATTGGCCTTGAGCAAAAGGGTTATAAGTGTTATAATCCACTTATATGCAAGACACCAATGAGTAAAGATATGGTATTTAATGAGATAAGTAGTTGGTATACTATTGAAAAACATATTATTATAGGCATCTAAATACAAGTATAGAAAATGGAGGACAAAAGGGAAAAGAAAAAGTGATTGAGTCACTTGGTGTAGCACATATTTCTACGAGTTATTGACAAGTAGATGGTAAGCCCTCGAGGGACTTACTCATGAATATATGTGTGGATCATGTGGATTTAAAATAAAGGATTATTTTTAAATATTTTTTACATACAAAATGGTGTCATATAAAGGGAGTATTTACAAATTGAATAGAAAATGATTGTGTTTTATTCAAGGAAAATTTACATCTAAGGGTATTTATAAATATGCTGTGAATGATGAGTGGAACTTCAATGGGAGATTTGTCATGATCAATATATGGCACTCTTGCTTCAACTTGTTCTTTATCGACATGTTGCACACACATACATACATGTGTGTGTGTGTGTGTGTGTGTGTGTGTGTGTGTGTGTGTGTGTGTGTGTGTGTGTGTGTGTGTGTGTGTGTGTGTGTGTGTGTGTGTGTGTGTGTGTGTGTGTGTGTGTGTGTGTGTGTGTGTGTGTGTGTGTGTGTGTGTGTGTGTGTGTGTGTGTGTGTGTGTGTGTGTGTGTGTGTGTGTGTGTGTGTGTGTGTGTGTGCATATATATATATAAAGTAACCCATTGATACAGATGGCTCATATTAGAGTATGGATCAAGAGTTTGATATTCTAATTGCTCACACACCTGATATAAAGAAAACTAGGGCGAGAATATGCCTAATGTAAAGGGATCATAGAGTAAGTATGCAAGTCAATGAGAGAAAGGTATAATGTGAATAGGTTGATATATGATGGTTATATTGCTCGCCATTATGCATATATTGCAAATATTATAAAAATAGCTAAGGCCACTTGTTTTGAGGAAGCTATTAGGCATGCATATCGGGAGAAAAACATGCATGAAAAATGGCTACATTTGATGTAAATCAAACTTGGGATTTGGTACCATTGCTTGAGGGAAAGAAAGATATAGACTACAAGTGGATTTAAAAAGTAAAACATAAGGTAGATAGAAGTGTGAGTAGGTACAAAGCAAGATTGATTGCCAAAGGTTATGCACAGACTTATGGGATTGATTATGAGGAGAAATTTGCTCCAATAGCAAAGAGGGCAATATCAAGAGGTATCATTGCAATGGCTACAACAAAAGGTTAACTCTAGCATCAAATGGATGTAAACAATGCATTCTTCATAGTGAGTTGTAATAAGGAATGTATATGGAGTAGCCACAAGATTACAAGAGTATATGTAGGAGAGTTGTCATTTAACAACATAAGTAGCATAAAATTGGTGAGGAACCTAGTGTTTCATATACACACAAAAATACATGAGGTTCATCACCATTTCATCAAAGAGTAGGATGTCGCAAGTGACACTGATCTCATATATGAGCATAGAGGAGCAAGCTGTAGATATTTTCATGAAGACCCTAGAAGTAGAGAAGCTTTAATGATTTCGAAGCTTACTTGGGGTTGATCTTGAGGGGGAGTGTTGAGAAGTCAAGCTCTACATGAGCTAATACTCATGTACCTGGATGACCATTTCCACATTCATATTACTCGTGTAGTTGGTATATGCATTGGCAAATGCTTCCAGTGCTACTTTATAGCTAGACGTCAATTAGTCCACCCACCCAAATTACGAGGTTTTTATCTACTCATCTTTCTAGTTTGCATGTTCACACTATGGACCACTTGTATATTATGTATGTTATACTCTCTCTTTATTCTTAGTAGATTGTTATAGTGGAGAAGAAGAAGAAGAAGAAATGTTAGGGTTTTCATTTTCCTATCTTGTATACATTCTCTATGTATTGCGTGCCCTGAAGAGCTCAAGATCCCTCTCTCTCTTCCTATCTTTTCATGAAAATCTATTTGTCTTCTCCAAAACAAGCTTTTGAAATTTTTCTTTGTGATATAGAATAACAAAAAGGCTTAACTTGATGGTTAGTAACCTTATAATCAAGTGCACTTGGGTGATGATAATACCAAGACAGGTGACCTCTAAGGAACTTTTCCTTTAAGCAAACAATTGCACCTCACATGCAACCAATGATGCCAACAAAGCCGTCCTAGCCACATTTCCAAGTATACCAAGGTCTATGCCTTTGTCCCCACCTTGTTCATAAGGCATAGAATAATGTCAATCATTCTACCATTACTTACTATGCATGGCAATACCATCTCAGCAATGTCTAACCGCCGTTATCAAGCCAACATGCTTATCACTTCAACATCTCAAAATAAAACCCTCTCCCTCTATATCATCCTCAATGATTTAAGGTCTAAAGATGGTCCTCTAAGTGTTTTTTACCAAAATATTCCCTCAAACAATGGGGACATGGCAAAAAATTTTCAAATGAACTAAGTTGTTATAGATTGTGTTTTTAGAATTTTCTCTTCAGAGCTTTCCATTGACTTTAGATTTTGCAAGTGAAATAATGAAGCTCTTGAAGAGCTAATTCTAAAAATACAATCTCCAACTAGTTTGGACCATTTGTAAGATTTTCATTGCACATTCATTTTTTGATAGGATATTTTGGTCAAACTCCCTTAGAGGGAAATTTTTTACCTCAATTTTCCCCTAACACTGCAAACGCTAAGAAAGAATTGCCTCCCCTCTCTCTCCTAAAAAATCTCACCCCCCCATACCATCCCTCAAAAATTATATAAATCCCCTACCCCCTCTCTTACCGTCTTGATACACATATACACACAGCGAGCACAAGATAAGACTCTAATGCATAGAGAGAAGAGAGATGTTGAGATCTTTACCAACCTCGAATAGATCTCCCCTACCTTGGGTGTAGCTCTCCAATGTATTGAACACAACCTCTTTATTGACCTTAGACTAAAATCCTTGATCGTTAGGTGTAGCTCTTTACTAGAAATCTTTTCTATGACAACACTCTCATATCTAACCTTCCCCATCTTGCTCTCTTTCCCCCATCATCACCCTAATGTCCTTGGACCCAAGAACCCTACTTCTAATCATTACCAATCTTTTTCCATCACTTTCTTTCAATTAAGCTTACTATCATCTACTTTACTTCAAGAGCTAATCAAGATTGTGGCTCGGAGTATTATAACATGATGTTCCTAAGAAAAAGACGAGTAGTTATAGTGGAGCCAATCCCAACAATGACAAAAGAGTAGAGCAAGTGGTTGCAATGATGGATACAACTCCTTTTTCATGTCCCCACCCTCAGTTCACCATGTGACTCTAGTCAAGTTGTTTTGCTAGAAATTAGTTTATTAGAACTCAAGGTAAAGTTAAAAGAATATCCCTTTTCGAAACTACTAGACATTGAGACATATTTTGAGACACTTAGTGATTTTATAATTATGAAAACATAGTATACTTTTGCAGTTATGAAACTTACTATTTGCTTTATTAGATGTAACTATGAAAAGCATTGTTTGGAAAGAATTGTTTACAAGCATTGTTCTTAAGTGAATATTGATTGCCTTGTTTGTACAAGTTTTTTCAAAGAAAGCTACTTATGGATTGAGTTTGTACAAAGGCATTCAAGGAGCAAGAGTGGCTATCATCAAGCACACCGTTAAGTTCTTCCACCTAAAATATATTGGATTTGCTAGGATTGGCATTGCATATGAAAGGCCTCTCCACAAGGTATGACTAATCAGTCCAAGACCATGAGAATTAGTGGGGACTCTAGTGAACCTTCGCAAATCCACAATGGGATCGATGATTTGCAAGCCCAGATGTGTTCTAAAATGTGTCTATACTAGCTAGGGGATGGTTTGTTGGGGAAGGCCTGATACCAATAGTTCCAATCTAGTGTGGTTTTTGCTCGGTATCAAACAATCTATCCAAGGTGGTTTATGCTTAATACAATGCATTTTTAGCCCAAAATAGTTTTGGCCTAATCCAGGATGGTTTTAGCCTAAGGTAGTTTAGCCAATGGTTTTAGCCCAAGGTAGTTTAGCCAATAGTCACCATTGTATTTACCTTATTTGCAATTTAAAAAACATTTTTACTTGTTTTCATGTATGTGATCTAAACTTATGAATGGAATATGTGCTAAAGGGTTAATTAAGGAAGCTGATTTTGAATATCCCAATTAACTATACTAGGACCCTAATTAGAAAAGTAAAGATGATTTGGGCGTGTGTATGGGAAGTAGGAGATTGACTTTCCCAATATGAGTTCTTTTATGACTAGGTGGACTTGATTAGTTGAGTGGCCTCTCAACAATTAGATTTAGAGTAAAGCATTGACTTCCTCGCAATCCAAATCTTAAATCTCTACATAACATTGTTTTAGGGGGGACTAGTGTGAGAGTATGGCTTATGTGTAGAGGGGTTGATGTTCTACTCCCCCTTGTTTCTCATACTTATTGCACTAAATGTGGTGCTTGCTACTTCAAGTTTTGATTGATCACAAAGTTGGCCTTCTTAACTCAATGCTAGGATGCTATTTTGCAAGTCGGACACTCCCCTACAAGGTAGACCTAGAAGCAACCTTACTATCTAAAGTTGCTCATTCTATAGAACTCAAATGGTGATACATAGGACAAGAAATTGGGTGACTACCAAATGTTACTCCTTGGATTTTCCAAGGGAGTATGTCTCGTGTGATTTCAAAGCCTAATCACTTAAAAAATTACATTAAGTAAACAAAAGTAACAACAAGGCTTAGGAATTGTTTATTGTCTCTATTTTAATTTAATGTGAAAAAAGTATATTTTGCAAAGTGATAACCTAGAGGATCATTTTTCCTCTCAGGTCATTCTCGATTGGCTTATGGAGGAAGAGATCTTTGACACTATATATAATTTAACTTATGATCAAGTGATTATGAGTTTTTCCATTCCATCATCTTGATGATGTTCAAGGTGATCTTTGGCACCCAAAACTTTTGGAGACCCAAAGGAAAGGATGGCAATGATAGCATGGATAACTTCTAGTTGATGCTAAGAATGACATTTATATTGAGAGGGACCTTAAGAGAGCTAAGATCCTAAGTAGCTTCATCTTATTTAAGTATTTTGGTTCTTTGAGACTAAAGAGTCTAGAACATATATCCTTGTCAATGGATTGTTGCCCGACATGACAGCTATGTGTCCAACTGTCTCTAGCATATGTGTGTCACTGAATAAGTTGGGTCATGACTTATCTGAAGTTAGTATATCAATATGATTTTGGTCACTTAGACCTAGATGTATTAGGTTACTAAGGCTATGTGTGTGTACTTGAATAATTATGAAGAAAATGTGAGCAGCTAGCTCTGTGTGGCCTCATCTCTCTCTCTCTCTCTGTTTCTTAACATGGTATCAAAGCATGGTCTTGCTGAGCATAAGCATAAGTGGGAGTTGAATGTGGACTGTAGTCAATGACAATCTCAAGCAAGAGGCATCTAGCTTATATGTCTTCTAATCAGGGCATGTTTGAGGCATTCAAGGGAGTCCCAACAGCAAACATGTGTGCTTTCTAACTAGCATGGACAGTCCTAAGATTGTGCATGTTTCTGGCTGACAACATGGACAACATTTGAGCTATGATAAGTATTGTCATACTTGATTGCATTACTCCAAGGTATTACTCCTATGGTTGGTGTGATTGGATCTTGCCAAGGCCTTCTAAAGAGTAGTCAATGGCATATGACAAAGCACTTGGGTGTGCCCATTGAGGTCAAGGTCAAGCAAGAATAGATTTACATTTTTTTAGTTGTTGTTGGCATCGGGTTGTTCAGAGGTAGTTTATACCTGCAAATCACAGCTTGTCTAATGCTTGGTGAGTAATAAAGATACAATGCTTGTCAAGCAAATAATTCTTAAGGGATATGCCACTTGCAATGGCCAATGGCCATGGACTAAAATGTATACTTGTCAGAGCTGAATTTGAGCTAGAGTTCAACGTGGCATTAGATCTGTAGATTTGCAAGCTCGAGCAATCATGAATGGTACTATACCTTAGGATCATAAGGCACAAATTTTATGGAGCTCTTCTGCATAGGATTGAGAGCCCATATTTTACCGAAATACTAAGTAAGTGATCAGCCTGTGAACTGCAACAACATGCTTTTTTGATGTATGTGAATCATCCTGAGTACTGAATACTATCTGAGAATACTCTACTTGCATCCTAGAGGTTGTAGTTGTGATGTCTCCAATGTATGGGAAGCATTGTTGTTAACAAGTCAAGCTCCCTCTTGGTCTACATTGGGTAGATGTGGGTTGGCATCATTGTATTCTTGTTAGAGTTTGATGGCTACAATTCAGTAGAGTGACATGATCAGAATCTTCTCTTATGTATGACTAAAAGGACCAATCATATTCAGTGATTAGTGAAAAAAAGAATAGAACTTAGACATTGAGCAAAATGTTTGGCATTGAACTTGTCATGCAACTTATGGACTTGAATACTTGCGCAAACAAATTAGAGGAATAGTTGCATGTCATATATTATAGGGAAGTATGGACAAGTTTTTTTCTACTGGCAATAGCTCATTGAAGCATGAGTTGATGCTCATACATGCCTAGGTCTTACTATATGATTATGTCATGTTATTTGAGTTGTTATGAGCACAAACTAAAAAGGTTGTACTGAACACTGCAACTCCTTGCAATTTTTGATTGTTGGAAGTTTTTCTTACGTGAATATGAGAAGCTTGTATTACTATTATGACTATAATTCTTATGTGTGATGCTCAGCTGGAAGTATACATGTTGAAACATATTTGAACAAGTTTGGAAGTTGAGATATTGTACATACTACAATGAATTTACTGCTAAAAACTAAAGGACTAAAATTGTCCTAAATATACAGTGAATAGAAGATATTGTTATGAACAAAGTGTATCTTGGTTTGCAGGGTGTCAGGCAATGATAGTTTATTATTGCATTGAATATACAGAGTTGTTAAGATGGCAAATGCAGAGAGAATAGATAATATAACTCAAATAGTGGGCGACAAACTTGATAATAATAGTTATGCTATTTGGAAGTTTCAGATGGAGAACTTCATGATCGAAAAGGGTTATTGGGATTTAGTTACGGATATTGAAGCCGAAACCCGAACTTCCAAACAAAAATCTTACAACTGAACAGAGATGAGAACATCGAGCATGGATGGAAAGAGCCCGAGAAGTGTTGCACTGGTTGTTTTTGTGCATCTCTGATGCAATGGTCATGCAGATAATGAACTGCAAGTCACCAAAAGACACTTGGAATATTTTGATGTGGTATTATGGCTGAAAGGTGAGAAGGATCGAAGCTTTCTTGGAAGTGAGCTATGGCAGAGAGCAAAAGCAAGAAGAGAGAGAGACACAAATGGGAACTCCAATAGTCACTATGTGTGATTGGGCCTTCCTTTATTCAAACTATCACTAAAAGAATAAAGAATAAAGTGATGGTGACGGACGCCCGCCACCTAGAGTGTGCAGTGGTGGATACTGTCAGTGTAGTAATACACGAGTGGCTAGGCAGAGGTGCCTTTACTCCCAACAACCTCCCACTTATTAAAGGTGAATCTGCCCTAGTGAGGAGTGAAAAGAAAAGGAAAAGATAGTACAATGTACACATGCACAACAAGATAAGAAAAAACTTCATCTCATCCAATGCCCATCAATCTCCTAAGGAAGGCAAAGTGCTCGGTAGTGAGGCTTTTCATGAGCAGATCTGTAAGCTTTTTGTCAGTGGAGATATTAACAAGGTCAACAGACTTGTCCTCCACGACCCAACATATGAAGTGATACCTCACCTCAATGTGTTTCATCTTCACATGGAAGACTAGATTCTTAGCTAGCTGAATAGCACTCATAAAATCCGAATGCAATGTAGGTATAGCATCAATCCCAAGGTCATGAACCAAATGGTCTAACCATATGGCCTCCTTGCAGTCCTCGGTGGTTGCAACATACTCGGCCTCAGTGGTAGATTGAGTCGTACAATTCTGAATCTTGGACATCCAAGAGACAGTACCTCTAGCATAGGTGAATACATAGCCAGAAGTGGACTTCCTACTATTTGCATGTCTTGCATAATCAAAGTATGTGTATCCCATAACTCATGTATCATGGCTGCCATAGCAAATAGACATATATGTTGTGCCCTTCAGGTATCTCATGATACCCTTCACGGCATCCCAATGCTTCTTGCCAGGTGTAGCTATATAGTGTGCCACAACACCAATTGCAAAGGCAATATCTAGACGAGTGGCTATCATGGCATACATCAAACTGCCCACGGCTGATGCATAAGGTATCTTGGTCATCTCGACTCTCTACTCATCTAACTGCAAAAAATCCGCCTATGAAACCTTCACATAAGAAGGTAATGGACAGCCAATAGGCTTCACGTCCTGCATGCAGAAACACTCAAGGACTTTATGAATGTACTCCCTCTATGAGAGGTAGAGTAGTCCCTGATGTCTATCGCGCTTAATGCGCATACCAAGAATGTGAGAGGCCTATCCCAAATCCTTCATCTCAAAGCTCTTCTTCAGCTGAGATTTAAGAGCATCTAGCTCATCATGAGTTGTCCCTACTATCTACATATCATCCACATAAAGTACCAAAATAAGCAATGACCCATCATGGGCTTTCTTCGTGTAAAGACATGGATCCATAGCACTCCTATGGTAGCCCTATGACTGCATAAAGGCATCAATCTTATGATACCACTCCCTAGGTGCTTGCTTCAAGCCATAAAGACTTTTCTTTAACTTGCACACTAGGTGCTCCTTGCCAAGTTCTACAAAGCCCTTAGGCTGCACCATGAAAATCTCATCGTGCAAGTCCCATGTAAGAAATCCATCTTGACATCCATCTCATACAAGTCCAAGTCAAGCTATGCAACCAAAGACAAGACTAAGCCCAATGTGGTCATTTGAACCTCAAGAGAGAAGACCTCATCAAAGTCAACACCATGCTCCTACTTAAAACCCTTTGCTACCAATCTAGCCTTGTTTGCCGGCTTGGGGTGTCCAGGTGTACCTTTCAGCTTGTACACCCACTTGCATGGTAGAGCCTTCTTACCCTTAGGCAATGCAACCAAATCCCAAGTCATATTCTTATGCAAGGAGTCTATCTCAAACTGCATAGCCCTCTCTCAGGAGTGATTGTCACCCCTACGCATAGCCTCATTATAGGTGAGAGGCTCTCCTACATTTGTAACCAAGACATAATGCATCAAGGGCTCAAATCGATTAGGTGGATGTCTATCTCTAGTAGGCCGTCTTGCAGCAAGCTTTGTTGCGTGTCCAACACCCTGGGCCATGTGTACCAACTGCTACTGCAGGTTGTCCAACTGGCTGTGCAGGAGCACATGGCTCCTCCTGGAATATAACCTTGTGTATCTCTACCACCTTCTCATGTTGTCTATGCATCTTGTCTTCATGGAAGACTACATCATGGCTGCGGATGGCTTTTCGCGCCTGCGGATCCCAGATGCGGTAACCCATCTCGCCTACATCTCCATAGCCAAGGAAAATACATTTGACACTCTTAGGATCCAGCTTTCTACGCTTTTCCTTAGGCACATGGCAGTATGCCTCACATCCAAAGACACATAGATGTGCATAAGACGAAGGTTTCCCAATCCATACCTCCTCTGCAACCTGGAAATCTAAACCACTAGAAGGTGATCTGTTTATGATATGCATAACTGTACTGACTGCCTCAGCCCAAAAGCTCTATGGTAGGCCTGCATGGCTAAGCATACTACGTATATGCTCCTGGATGGTTCTATTCATCCACTCAGCCAAACAATTTTGGGGTGGGGTATAGGGGGCGGTCAACTGACACTTAATATCCCTCTCAACACATAGCTGCTCAAAGGCATGTGATACATATTCTCCCCCATTGTCAATCCTAAGGCATTTTAGCCTATGCCCAGTTTGGTTCTCAACCAATGCAAGCCATCTCTGAAATACATCCAAGACATCTTATTTAAGCTTAATGGTATAAGCCCAGACTTTACACAAAAAAATTTCGATAAATGTCACAAAATACTTTGCACCACCCATAGACTGACAGGGCATGGACCCACAAACATCCGAATGTACCAATGCCAAGGGCTCACTCATGCGTGTCCTACTAGACTTCTTATGCATATTCCTAGTCCATCTACTATAAAGACAATGCTCACATGAATCGAAACATGCATAGTCAAGGGGTGGTAAGTACTACAAATTTCAAGGGCATATGGCCCAAATGGGCATGCCAAAGAGATACATGTGGGATGAAACACCCACTGACAAAACATGGTCAACAGAGGACCCATCAACTACAAGAGGATAGAGGCTACCAGCTTTGGCACCTCTAGCAAGCACAAGTTTTCCACGGGTGATCTTCCAGGCAGAATCCCCAAATGAAACATGAAACCCAGCATCATCAAGCTGCCTTGCAGACATAAGACTACGTGTAAGCGCAGGTACATGACGTACATCCTGTAACTGAAAAGTACTACTAGTAGAGAACTGCAGTCGTACATCCCCAACACTGGCAATAGCAAGTGACCTGTCATCACCCAAGAAAACTAAACCAGAGACAGTGCGATAGGAGTGGAACCACTCATGGCATGGTGTAACATGAAATGAAGCACCAGAATCCAAAATCCAACACTGCACATATGTAGAGTAAACCTTGGTCAATGACGTAGCATCACAAGAACTAGCTGCAAGTATGTACTCCCCATCAGAGTCATCAGTCTACATAACATTTATCTCCTCTATTTTCACACTGGATTTTGCAAGTACCATGCTGCGATCAGAGGACTTTTCCTGTGCTTGTCTTTCCTCTTCTCTTTGCGCCTCTCATTGCACAACTCATGACATTGTGGGCATATATGACCCTTTTTGCCACAATGATGACATGTCACATTAGCATTTCTCCCTCCCATGAGACTTGCTACATAACTTACCACGTGACATAGTCCTAGACTTCTGCGAGTCTCTACCATGGCCATTCCCATGGTCATTCTTTCCAGTACCATCTCTACCTCTAACAGTCAAAACATGCGACACACGAGAGGCATCCAAGTTCTTACAGTTAATCCCATGACTCACTCAGAGTCCCAAGAAAAAACAACGAAGTAACCGTATCATTAAAGGTAATATCCCCTACGAAGTCAAATTCTTGAGAATAGCACGGAACTAGCTCAAATGAGCAGACATCGTCATATTCTCCTTCATACATAGGTCCATAAGTTGCTTCAACCAATACATCTGACTTGCTGGACTTTTCTTGTCATAGAGATTCTTGATTTTATCCCAAAGCTGCCAAGCACTCTATGCTTCCTCAACCACATTGTAATGGACCTGTTCAGTGAGAGACAAGATGAGAGTGGACTTGTATAACTCATCAAGCTCATTCCATTCGTCATCAGTCATAGTTTCAGGCTGCTTGCCATGCATCGTTAGTGGATTTATCATGACTTTTGTACCAATACCTTCCAAACTTGGCTCTTCCGATATGCATAATTTGTACCATCAAGCTTAGTGATGCTGAAGATAGCACTGTCAGTGGAAGAAGATGCCATAATACTGCAGTCCAAAATGGTGCAAATAGTTCAAAACTACTTGTTGTTTTCTGTTGTAAATAACCAAAATACCACCAAAACCAAGGCAAAATGACCATGAACTGATAACTAATGATGTTGTCCACCAAGTACCATCAAAAGTACATAAAATCAAGATGACTTAGCATTAAAATTCCACATCAGTCCGTGCATAACTGCTTGTTGTAATAAATTACAGTCAGGTACAATGAGAGCAAACTCTAGCCAAAATAAATGCACCAAGGTAACCACTGACTGTCAAAGCATAACCAGCATCAAGTAGGCATAAATCAGCATGTAACAATCAAACTGACATGAGCCGACACCCAAGCATGTCAGACAAAGTCCGTTAGTAAAGTCAATACACCCCCAATCAACAAGGCAAAATGTGCATGCCACTGCCAAGACCTGACACAAGTCGATGTCTGCTCAATGAATACAAAATCAAATCAACCCAAGCACATCTACACGGACCAAGGTATATCAACCATCGATCATCCACGAGGAGATCCCAGTCTCAAAGATCCAAAGCTCAATAGCATAAACCACCTACTCAATGTGTATCAAGCATCCAAAGATGCTCTCACTGGCACAAAAGCCATATGGATCAAGCCAAGAAGCTCAAGAAAGGCATATGATAGCACTAGTGACAAAAGATCCAAGACCAAGTATCAATAAGACATCATGAGCATATAGGCTCTATAGCCTCCAATTATAGCATCCATAGGCATCAACTGTATCCCAAATACAACTCTAACAAGCTAAGAAATATCCCAAGTAACTTCTGGGAATCCAAATGCAAGCCAAGACAATGCTCTAGTAGCAATCAGCTCCAAACAATGTAACTAGCATGTAGTAGTGGCATAGGCCAAGCATGTCAAGACCGGTCACATAGGTAACATACATGTCATATGTACATCCAAGAAGGTGCATCAAATGCATTCCAAAGCCAATCTCAAGCTCAAATGAAGATCCAGAACCAAAGACAAGCTCGATGTCGTACCCCAAAGGTCAATACTTCATTGCATATCCCAAAGACATAACTTGAAACCAATAGGCATAACCAAAGGCATGTAAGATAGCTTCAGCCCACTCTATTACAGCAAATATTTAATGTTAAAACTTAGTATTTTTAGCAAGAAAATTAGTCCAAAATGATATCCAATCAATAGGCATACATACCCCAAACATTCGGGAACCACTCGGGACCACCAATTGAGCATAATCGGGCATCAAATGGCCATGTAGCATAAGTATAAAGTGTAATGACAGGGGGCTGCCCTATTTTGGGCTGCCTATGGACTATGTAAAATAGTCAATGACTGAGCAAATTCAGCCCCAAAATCATCTCACATCATAGGCATACATTCCCCTGGCATTTGGGACCAACCGGGCATCAAATGTCAATGCCAAAGTGATCCAAACATAAAATGCTAATGTAGCACTATTGTGGGTTGCCTATCAACTGTATATAACAGTCCCAAACATGAAGTAAATCACATCAATGCTCAATGTCAAGGCTCGAGATCAAATGCCAAGCATAAACCAAGTGTATAGTGCCCAAATGAGGCTGCCAATGAGTGCCAAGGGAGGGTTGAAGTAATAAAAGATTTTTAATTTTTTTTACAGGCCCTTCCTACTATACCCTAAAAACTAAAATAAGCACTCAAAAGAATGCTTCAATACCTCTGAACGAATGCCCTAAGGGTGCCCAAATGGATCGGGTAGGTGCTGGTGGGAAGTTGGGGAGTGACAGGAGCTCGAGAGAGTTGGCTATGGCTATCGAGAAGGAGACCCAATGAGTGTAGGTAATCAATAGGAAGTTGAAGGAGTCACAAACCAATCTCGAATGCTCAAGCAATCACTCTCTGATATCAGTTGAAAGGTGAGAAGGATCGAAGCTTGCTTGGAAGTGAGCTATGGCGGCGGAGAGCAAGAGCAAGAAGAGAGAGAGAGACACAAATGGGAACTCCAACTGTCACAATGTGTAACCAGGCCTTCCTTTAATCAAACTGTCACTAAAAGAATAAAGAATAAAGTGATAGTGATGGGCGGCCGCCACCTACAAGTGTGCAGTGGCGGGTACTGTCATTGTAGTAATATACAGGCAGCTAGGCAGAGACGCCTTTACCCCCAACAATGGCATGACCACTAGTGCTCACAAAATCCAACTAAAGCAAAAGTTCAACAATATGGACAGGAAAGTATCGATGCATACAGGACTATGTGACCGAAATTAAGACCATTGCAGATCAACTAGCACTAGTTGGAGGAGTTGATGTTGATGATAAGGATTTAGTGGCTATTACCCTGAGTGATTTGGGACCTGAGTACAAATCTTTTGACACCTCTATATCTGTGTGGGCTGATATGCTAGACTTCAATGAGCTTGTGCCATTCCTAATTCATGAAGAAGTCAAATTGGGGTTAGCTACAGGATCAAGTAGCTCTAAAAGCAAAGATGTTACGGTTCTATTCTGATCAATGAGGTCATGGCACTCAAGAAAGAGGGTTTCCTTATGGACGAGGAACACAGCATAATGCATCTCGTAGTAGCAATACCCTGCAGGGTCAGAATGCAAGTGGTGGTGGACATTTTAGAGTGAGGGGGAGATCCAACCCTAGGGGCAGAGCATCCTGGCAGTCACAGCATACTCATGAATTTGAATAAAGATAAGGATTGTCATTATTGTGGCAAGTATGGCCGCATTGCCAAAGAGTTCTGGAAAAAGTAGGCTAACCAAAAAGGCAAACAACAAGGACACTATGCATCATCAAGTCATTCAGAGGATGCTTCCACTAACAGACTGTTTGCCATGACGTATGTTAGAAATCATGCAGCTAAGGATGCTAAAACAAATAATGTCTAGTACACTGATTTTGGAGCTTCAAATCACATGATACCTCATGGTAATTGGTTTACAGAGACATGGTTTCTAAAAAAAATGGATATGTGTGTACAAGGGATGATACTCAGCACACCATTGAGAATAAGGGTGCAGTACCCTTCATCATTCATGATGGGCAGAAGAAAAGTTTGCATGATGTGTTGCATATGCCCTCCATTACAAAAAAAAAATTATCAATTGGTCAAATGACTAAGCAAAACTTGCAGGTCCCTTTTAATAAGCATGGCTACTTTATAGAAGAGTTTGGTAACGGTTGTAAACTCATTGCTCGAGATCACAGACGTGGTAGAATGTTCACATTGGATGCAACATTACCTCAGCTAAAATCAGCTATGTTTGTGCAGGGATAGGCACTATTAGAGATTTGGAAATATGGCACAAAAGGGTTGGTCATGTAAATATTCAACGACTGCAAACTATGCAGAGAAAGCAGCTCGTGACACGTTTGCCAAAATTTGCATACAATGAGATCAGACATGTATGTGATGCATGCTAGTTTGGCAAACAATCTCACTTTCTATTTATAAAGCATGTCTGGAATAGTACGAGACCATTACAGTTGATACATTTTGATGTATGGGGACCAGGCCATAATGCCTCTCTAGGAGGATCTAAATATTATGTGACTTTCATAAATGATTTTAGCCGATATACTTGGGTGTATATCTTGAAACACAAGGATGAAGTGTTTGTTGTTTTTAAAGAGTTCAAGAGGCAAGTTGAAAAGGAATTCGATTGCTGCATCTCATGCTTGAGATCCAACACAGTGGTGGGGAATATGTATCTAATGAGTTTGATAGATACTTAGTTAAAAATGGCATTCGCAGGCAACTCACATGTAGTTACACTCCAGGGGCAGAATGGAGTGGCTAAAAGAAAGAACATAGTGCTTATGGAGACAGCTCGTACAATGTTGAATGAAAAAAGCATGCCACTGTACTATTGGGCTGAGGCCATTATGATAGCCATGTATGTGTTGAAGTGAACCCCCACTATAGGTGTACATGACATGACTCCATACCAAAAACTCTATGGGCACAAGCAGCCTAAACATAAGTCACATGAAAGTTTTTGGCTATATTGCCTATGTTCGTATCCTTGATGAGAAATGTAAGAAATTGGATCCTAAAGCACACAAGTGTGTGTTCATTGGTTATGCACAGGAGAGGAAGGCATATAAATGTTATGATCCATCTACTAGAGAGACACACTTCAACAAAGATGTCATATTTGATGAAATGGCTTCATGGTATGTATCATCTACTATTGCGCCTACTGATATGCCTTTAAACACTAGTTCTCATGTTATTTCACAGCAGAGTGCTTCTTTGTCAAGGCCTATAGGTGGTGTATCTTCCAGTGTATCTCCATGGACTGCCAGATTGAGAAGCTTTGCATCACCATCCACTAACACCACTATGTCAATGAGGGGGAGAAATGAGGTAGAAAGCAAAGGAAAAGAAAAAGTTTCTGATGATATTTCTGGCATGATGACTCCTAGTATGATGACTTCCAGTTATGATTCGGTTGATAACCTTGATAGTGAACTTGGCATTCCATCTGTGTCTATGCCTCTTTGATGGTTGCCAAAGGATATGTTCGACAATATGGTTTAGATTATAAAGAAACTTTCAGTCATGTTGCCAAGATGGCAACCATTAGAACTGTAATTGCTTTGGTGGCAACAAAGGGCTAGAAATTGTAGCAGATGGATGTAAAGAATGCATTCTTGAATGGTGACTTGGAAGAGGATGTATTCATGGATCAACTTGAAGGGTATGCACACCCATGGTTTCCTCATTATGTTTAGAAGCTAAAGAAAACTTTGTAGCTGAAACAAGCTCCAAGAGCTTGGCATGCACAAATTAGCAATTATTTGTAGTCTTGGTTTTATGGTTGGAAGGGCTGATCACAGTTTGTTTACTAAAAAGACAAAAAGAGGATTGGTTGTGCTTGTCATCTACGTGGATGATCTCATCATTACAGGTGATGATGACATTGGGATACCGAATGTAATGCAAATGTTGAAATCTGAATTTGACATGAAAGATTTAGGTGAGCTAAATTTTTTCTTGGGCATTGAAGTGATAAATTCAGCCAATGGACTATGACTTATGCAAAAACTTTATACTTTGGAAATGCTGAAAAAATATGGGATGATAGAGTGTAAACCACAATACACCGTTTGATCATAATATCAAACTAGACATAGACACTAGAGATGAGATTACATATGTCACTATGTATAGGCATATTGGCCAGAAGTTTGATTTACTTGACTATCACAAGGCCTGATCTGAGTTATGTAGTTGGGCTTATAAGTCAGTTTATGCAAAAGCCCAGGAAACCACATCTCGATGTTGTAAGAAGGACTATACGATATGTAAGGCAATGGTAGACCATGCACTATTTTATGAGAAAGACAAGGCCCTGAAGCTCACTGGCTACACTAATGCAGACTAGGTAGGATGTCCTTATAATCACAAGTCTATTCATGGCTATGCATTTAGCCTTAGCAGTGGGATGATCAGCTGGAGTAGTAAGAAGCAACCAACTGTTGCAATTAGCATTGAGGCAGATTATAGAGGTGTTACGTTGGCTACATGTGAGATTGCTTGGTTGTGCTGAAGTTGATGGTTGATTTGGATATCCAAGTAGAGGCTCCAGTGACACTATACTATGGTAATCTGAGTAGTGTACTTCTAGCAATAAATCATATTTACCATGCCAAAATGAAACATATAGAATCACACTATCATTTCATACGTGAGATTGTACTTGCAAGAAAGGTGGATCTCCTACATGTGAAGATAGATCAACAAGTAGCAAATATCTTTACCAAGTCCTTAGGTAAAGATAAGTTCACTCACTTCAAACAGCTACTTGGTGTACAGTTATTGTCTTGAACTTGAGGGGGAGTGTTGAGACTTCAAGATCAAGCTGCATGTATGCCCAGCATGACAACTATGTGTCTAGCTTTCTCTACCATGTGTGTCATTAAATAAGTCGGGTCATGACTTATCTGTAGTTAGTAGATCAATATGATTTTGGTCACTTAGACCTAGATGTATTAGATTATTAAGGTTGTGTGTGTGTCCTTGAATAATTATGAAGAAAATGTGAGCAGCTAGCTCTATAAGGCCTCATCTCTCTCTCTCTCTCTCTCTCTCTCTCTCTCTCTCTCTCTCTCTCTCTCTCTCTCTCTCTCTCTCTCTCTCTCTCTCTCTCTCTCTCTCTCTCAACATGGACAAGAGGTGAACTAGAACTAGTATGTGTAGGATCAATTTGTGAGGGTTATTGCCCCTAACCACATTGGGGTTTGACCTTATAAGTCCTAAGTCCAAAACCTAAAAATTTCGAGTGCATTGGATTATCCAATCATAGTCATTAATCTATATGGAATGCCTCCCAAGGTACAAATAATTTAACCTGGTGTATTACTAACTCAACTTATGTATTACTTATGTCCTATCTAATCTCTATAAAAGATTTTAAATAATTTTTAAAAATTGGACTCTTAAACTTGTTCTCAAGGATTGGATTGAGTTTTGAATTAAGATTGAAATTGGGTTAAGTCCAATGTGTAGAACTAATTCCCCATTGTGTGATGAGAAAGAACTAATCATTGGTTCCAACTCTTAGTATTTTGGACCATGTATGTATTAATAAGGTTCTCTATAGATTTCAATTAGAGAGACCTAGTCATGATGATTCTTCAATAGATCTATAATCTATTGCATCTCTATGTCACAAGCGATGATGGACATGGTCAAGAACTTATTACTTCATTGATGGGAGCCACTTAGCATATCTTGAAAACAAACATTAAGAAAATCCATTGGATGGAGGACCCTAAGCTAGCCACAATCTTCCTCTTTAGAGAGGTGAGAATAAACTCTCTTTTGTACTTTAGTGGCTAGTGGTTTCATCTAGCCACAATCTTCCTCTTTAGAGAGGTGAGAATAAACTTTCTTTTGTACTTTAGTGGCTAGTGGTTCCATCAAACTACTACTACATCTATGATCAAATAATCCATCAACTTTTCCTAGATAGAGTTGTAGTAATAGGGAGATCTTGATTAAATAATTAACGTATCTTGAAATGAACATTAAGAAAATCCATTGGATGGAGAAGCTTAAGCTAGTCACAATCTTCATCTTTCGACATGCAAGAATAAACTCTCTTATGTACTTTAGTGTCCAGTGGTTCCATTAAACTACTATAGCTACAAGCAAATAATCCATCTGCTTTTCCTAGATAAAGTTGTAGTGAAAGGGAGATCTGTTAACCCTTGGACGAACAAGGTGGAAAATCAAGAAACTCTAAAGCAGAGGACAAGGCCAAGGTAAAAGTGAAACGGAAGACGAAGGTGCACCAAGAATAATATGGAAACACAAGAAGTACAAAAAAGTTCTAAATCAAGGAGAAAGACACACAAGAAAAAGCGCAAGTCAATACTTTTGTAAAAGAGCACAAGGCGCACCATATTTATTTTAAGAGCGACAAGCTCTCACCCGTGCAAATTGTAAAGGTAGATAGGCAATAGGAAGGAAGCTAGGAAGATCAAAGGACAATGGAAAAAAGGGCCTATGATTGGCCATGTAAAAATGAGATGACCACCCAAATGGGATTTAGGGCTTTGTATATAAAGTTCAAAAGAAGAATGAGAGCTCATTCTTTGGTGTGTGGCAAAGTGGACTCTTCTTCTTCTCTCCTTCTCTTCTCTTTGCTTGCTTCTGTGTGCTTGAGGGAGGGAGTGTGAGAGTGTGAGGGAGTGAGTGTGTGAGGGTGAGAGATCAAGGAGGTGAAGCTCTCTACCATCCCCTCTCTTCTTCTAAACTCCTCTTCTCTTCTCTTCTCTTATCTCGCATGCAGTTATGGAGGATGGAGCTTGGAGGTGGAGATTTGAGGATGCTTGATACTACATCAAGAATCATGGAGCTATCGGATTGCTTGAGAGAGAAAGCAACTCAATCGGGCATCAAGGTAAGCTCACTACACTCCTAGAGAGGGATGGCACATCGGCTATGTGAGAGGTAGCCATTAGTGCTCGCTTGAAATGTTTGAAAAATATGTGGTCCGTGGGTCTTGACGGTAGAGCTTGTGCTCGCCCCGACATTTTGGTTCCATTGCCGGAACCAACGGATTCAAGCTTGAGCGCTTATGCGCTTCAAATCGAGCATCGAAGTAAGGGTCTCGTCCTTGAATCGAAGCTTGAGGTAGATAGGAGGTTTTGGGATGTTTAGGGGGTTCAGAGCTTGAGGTAAATGGGAGGTTTCGGGGATGTTCAGGGATGAGACCCTAACTTTGATGCTCGATTTGAAGCGTGCAAGTGCTCAAGCTTGAATCCATGGTCAACGGAATCAAAATGTCAAGGCAAGCACGAGCTCTACCGCCAAGACCCATGGACCGCTTATTGCTCAAGTGTTTCAAGAGAGCACTAATGGCTACCTGTCACATAGCCAATGCGCCATCCCTGTCTACGAGTGTAGTGAGCTTACCTTGATGCCTGATTGAGTTGCTTCCTCTCTCAAGCACTCTGATAGCTCCACGATTCTTAATGCAAGCTCGAGCATCCTCAAACCTCCACCTCCAAGCTCCATCCTCCATAGCCGCACGCGAGACAAGAGAAGAGAAGAGGAGAGGAGATTAGAAGAAGAGAGGGGATGGTGGAGAGCTTCACCTCCTTGATTTCTCAACCTCACACACTCACTCCCTCACACTCTCACACTCCCTCCCTCAAGCACCTAGGAGGATAGGTGTAGGATAGTTGAGTAGTAAGAATAAAGTCAGTGTCATTATAAGTATTCTTTGGACTGCTTAGTGTGGCAGGCTGCATACCTATTAAATGATTGTATTTGTTTGTATCAGTTAGGGTGAATAAAGACTTGAGTTGAGGATCTTATAATGCTAAGGCAAGGAGTTTGGATGGATCATGAAGATCCCAATTCTTTTGTTGGTATAGCAAGTAACATGACATGACTAGCATTAATTCAAGTCTATGAGCAAACAAAGAGAAGAGAAGGAGAGAAGAAGAAGAGTCCACTTTGCCACACACCAAAGAATGAGCTCTCATTCATCTTTTGAATTTTATGTACGAAGCTCTAAATCCCATTTGGATAGTCATCCCCTTTTTACATGGCCGGTCATAGCCTAGGTCGTTTTTTCAATTGTCCTCCTATCTTCCTAGCTTCCTTCCTACCGCCCATCTACCTTTACAATTTCGGCACTCTTAAAATAAATCATGGTACGCCTTGCACTCCTTAACAAAAGTATTGGCTTGCGCTTTTTCTTGTGCTCCTTTCTCCTTGATTTAGGATACTTCTTGTGTTTCCATATTTTTCTGGCGCGCCTTCATCTTTCATTTCACTTTTGCCTTGGCCTTGTCCTCTACTTTAGAGTTTCTTGATTTTCCACCTTGTTCGTCTGAGGGTTAACATTACCCCCCTCCTAGACAAGTGCCAGTCCCATGGCACTTTGCTGGTGGTGAGGGGGACGATGGTGATGGGTGGCCAGGGGCTTCTTGAGGTTGTGGACATACCGTGTTGAGGGTGTGCTGGAGGGATTTATGGAACTAAAAGGCTCTTGAGTTTGGAATGAGCCCTAGTATTGGATGGATTTATGGACCTATTGGAGGGATTTATGGAACTAAAAGGCTCATAAGTTTGGAATGAGCCCTGGAATTGGAGGGATTTATGGAATTGGAAGGCCCTAGAGTTGAGTATAATCTCTGGTGTTGGAGGGATGTTAAGGGACAGGTCCATCTTTGAAATTCAAAATGGTGTTAGATGGATCCACACTTGGAGGATGGCGTATGGACAGATCTTTCTTTGAAATTTAAGATGGTGTTAGACAGATCCATCATTTAACTCTCCGTGGCTGAGTTCGCCCTTGCGATATTCCAAATGAGCTTCTTCATTCACTTTCTGATCGGGGCTGTCGCATCCACCTCTTGCTTGGGTATGCTTTGCCTGATGGCACAGGGCATAGGATGGGGAGTGCATTGCATGGATGATGAGGTCTCTGAAGCTAGTAGTGGGGCCTTTGCTTATACCTGGAAAGAAAAGAAAGGTGCATTACATGTGGGTGTGCGCCCTTATCATGTGGTGCATTGTGCACATGCTAGTGGGGTGGAGCTTAGGGTGACAGGTCTAACCATAGGTGAGTGTTACCTCCCTAGGTGTGTCCTACCGTCGATGTGCCCTAGGTGTAATGTGGGGGGTCAAAATGAGGCTAGGGGGTTAGAGATAGAGCCGTCCGACTAAAGCCACTGATACTACCTAACTTGAGGACCCCTAGGTGCAATGGTTGTGATCGATGTGCAACTTGCGATGGCTATGTGTGATATCTTTTTCTTTTTCTTTTTCTTTTCTTTTTTTTCTTTTTTATTTTTTAAAATATACTAATATAAAGTTACATAGTCATGATAAGAGTTTAATCTTCATCGTCGGAGTGAGGTGGAGAAGGAGACTTGATAGATTTACTAAGGAATCGGTAGCTTTGGAGATACCCCTTGAGGTTTAGGCAGACTTGAAGGGTGGTGGTGGAGCGAAAGGGATGATTGCAGTGGGTGAAGAGGCTATCATTCATGTCCTCTAGCAGAGCTAAGTATCTCTCTTTGTATCTGTGTTTACCTTCTTGTAATTGACACACACGCTAATCTTCCCATTCTTCTTTAGTATGATGAGTATGGGCGAGACCCAGTCCATGTGTTCAATTTCGTAGATAAATCATGCTCTCATTAGCTTGTCAATTTCTTCCTTGATAGCATGGGTGTGCTTTGGATTCATGGGATACAGTCGTTGCTTGGCTGGTATTGCGTCAGGTATCATAGGTATGTTGTGAGTCATAATCATGCTCTCATTAGCTTGTCAATTTCTTCCTTGATAGCATGGGTGTGCTTTGGATTCATGGGATACAGTCGTTGCTTGGTTGGTATTGCGTCAGGTATCATAGGTATGTTGTGAGTCACCACACTCGGATCTACCCCTTTAAGTTCTTCTAGGGACCAAGCAAACATGTCTATATACTCTCATAGGAGAGTAACGAGGCTTGCTTCATCTTACTTAGCCAAGTCAACCACTATAACGATAGGTTTTGGTGTCTCCCCTTCCTTAGCTAAATTGACCTCTTTGACCTTGGCGGGTCCCTCGATTGGTTCACTTGCTTGCCCTGTCGTTTGGCTCCACCCTATCTTCCTTTTTGAACTTTGTGAATCGTTTTGATAGGTCTTACAGTTTTCGTTGTTCTTCTATCCGCATTTCTCTTCTCAACATTTTTTGTTCCTCCCTTAATCGTTGGCGTCGTAGATGAACGGGTAGGTCCCCCTTAGTGTGTCTAGTCTTGGGAGGCCGGGGTATTTCAGGGTCACTATCTAAGCTGACTTCTGATTTGGAATCAAACTCTCCATCTTTGCTAGAAGAGGGGTTCTCTCTTAGTGATCATAGCTCAGAAGGTGAATTCGTTCACAGTAGTGCCGTGTCACTCAATTGGGCTAGGCCTGCCTGCTCGTAGTCGATTGCACCCATGTGCTCCAAACAAGTTCAATCACAACCCTTGTGTCTGACTCCTTTCTCTACTCTGAGTATACTCTACTTGTGTGGTCTGGGGTCTACTTGTATTTGTTCCATCATATGCCTCCCCCCCCAGTGTGGTACTCTAGGCTATCGACTTCCTTTTCACTCTCATCACTGAAGAAACAACTGTCCTCATATTTGTCATCGGAGTTGTCTTTGTCCAGTTGCTCCTAATTCTCCTGGTTCTGACTATTCCCTTCTTGTTAGTCGAGAAGTAAGGCCCAATTGTACTTCAAGTTCAAATTGTGCACCTTGAATGATCGCCATTCAGGCTCATCCAAGAGATCTTGGAGTGGCTTAAGGTTCGTCATTAGATTGCCAACCAACTTGTTGGTTAAGTATCCTAGGATTCCCTAGAGCTCGCGTCTACTCAAAATGCAACATGAGTGGATCTTCCATGTAGAGTCCTGGGCATCATGCAGATTGGTACTGAAGGTGTATCCTTGAACTTATTTGTTGCCTTGACGGCTTGTTTGCACTCCTCAGTATCTGAGAATAGTAGGTCAATGGTAGCTAGAACGTGCATCCAGTCTTGTTCGTCCTCACGGCATGGGATATACTTGGTAAGAGCTCCATAGGATCCCCTAGTCTTTCCATCACACTTCAGCATGGTGGAGATGGCATCTAGGTTGGCTTGCATAGTCTTCCAAGCGTCCATCTCCACTCTCACAGCTTCTGTTTGATTGCCTAAGAAGGTAAAACCATTGCCCCAGTCTTCTACAACTCTCATGTTGCGCATCCAGGGTCGGCCTAGCAAGATGTCATAGTCCACTCCCTTCATGACTATGATGAAGTCAACAGAGAACTAGATCCCTGCGATCTTTATTAGCCAATTTTTTAACACTCCAAACGGCTTCACCTTCATTCCATTTGCTACTGTGACGTTAAATCTAGCAATCTCGACCGATGGGTTGCCCCAAGTTTGGAGTACCACATGACTTAGCACACTCACTCCTACCCCTATGTCCACGATCCCCTTTCTGGTGATGTTCCCCAGTGCTAAGATTGGTAGGGTTGCATGCATTTTCGTGCCTTCCCAGGAGTGCAGCGTCAAACTCGGTATTTGAGTTTCTGCATCATGCTCATGAAAATTTGTGGCAACTGGCTCATTTGGTTCTTCAACCCATTGCTTAAGCTCCTGCCATAGCGTTGGGTGTTGCCTAAGCAAGTCGCCTAAGCTTAGAGTTATCGGGGTGGTCACCAGTGTATTGAGGAGGTTGCCAGTCACTTGCCTCTCTTCTAGGTATGTGGTTCTTGGCCAATGGACTTGATTATTTTGATGGCCTAAGGTAATTAGACTAGGCAGCCCAACTTGTGGTTCCATCACCTTCCTTGATTTTGGCTGTGGGAGAGAAATTGGGGTGTATATGCTTGAGAGATCGTCGATCTCATCCTCCAGTATGGGCTCAATGTCCTTTAGGTGCTCTTGGGCCTCCCTCACCCACTCTTTCACCTTTCTGATGGCTTCGAGTTGGCTCTTCGAGTTGGGGTAATCTCTGCCCTTAGCACTTCCTTTTTCAATCATTTGAGGTGCCGACGTCTCTTCTTCTACATCAATGACTTTCCCTCTGACCAGCAGAGTCGTGGCACTTCCGGTTTTGAGGGTGACCTTAGCGTCTGGTCTCTTCCTCCTTCGTCTCCGACTCTTCTTTCCAACTAAGGTTGCATGAAGGTTGCTAGGCCCTGGAAATGATATGTCGGTCTGCTTCGTTTGTGCACGGGTCATGACATGCAACGAGATAGGTGTGGCCTTCCTGTCAAGTGTCTCCACACCGAACAACCCCAATGGAACATATGGCTCATTTGCCGAAGCCAAACTAGAGAATGGTCTCCCCATCAAGTGTCTCAACACTGAACAACCCCAATGGAATCGATGGCTCATTTTTTGAACTAGAGAATGGTCTCCGCCTAGGGCAATCGACAAAGAGATGAGTGATTCCACACTCAACACATCTCAGGTCAGTCTTATCTCTATTTACTTGCTCCCTTTCTCGAGGCAGCACCAAGAAATGTGTCCTGGGTGACCGCAACTCCAACACATGATTGGTTCTTGGGTTTGCCCTCCTAGGCCTCTGCCTCTGCCTCTCCCTCCACCTAATGCCATCACCGGTACTAGTCGATAGTCCATGAGGATAATGTTGTCTTCCTCATCGTATGACATGTACGGGTTTACATAAGGCTCATCATTGCTAGGCTCATCCACATAGTGGATTGGAGCGTCACTCGGTGGATGGGTCACATAGGGTCCAGGGCGGTCTAGGGATACCCGTAGAATTTATTTCCATCCTAGGGATGGTCAGTTTAGCGTCATTCGGTGCCGAAAGAGCCAACGGGGCTCCCCTTCCAAAGAAGTTTGGTGGCTTGTTCGCAAGGTGGGGTTGACCGTAAGGCTGCAAGTATGGAAGCCTCCGACGTAATCGACAATGCATGGTGTCATGGCCAAACCTACCACAATTAGCACAATGTCGTGACCTAGGGTCCTGACACTCAGTTGGCAAGTGGGTTTTGCCACAATGCACACATTAGACGTGTGGGCGTGTTGGTCGTCTCATCATCTCCTATAGTTTTGGCTATGTCCATACTAATCTCTGCTAGCTCTTGTCCCTACTCAGTATCCTTCCCTTTGTCTTGTGTGCTTGGGTCTGCTCTCTCACTCAGCATTGAGGCTCTCTCACAACTCCTGGCACTAGACTCTTCTTGATTCAAGCCTCTAGAGTCTCTTTCCTTGAGCTAGTCATCCACTCTAATAGCTTCTTCACTAAGACCCTTGCCAGTGCATCTCGCTGCAAGCTTGAGTTGCCGGCCAAGGCTTTGTAGAGCTCTTCGGTTTGTATTTCGTTGATGAATACCGTGCATATCGCCCTTTCAATGGGTCTCTCATCCATGGAAATTCTCTTGAAGAGGCTCCTCACGTAGGTGACATAATCTTGAATATCCTCCCTCTCTTTCTCCTTGACGTTCATAAGTCGCACTAGCAGGTTATCGAAGTATCCAGGTTCATAAAATCTCTTAATGAAGAGATTTTTCAAGCCATGGAAATCAGCATGCTTTATAGCATCTAGACTTGTGTACCAATTGCAACCCTTGTTGCCTAAGCACAATCTGAAGGCTTGGGAACGTTGAGTAGAATCGGTGAGGCTGTTGGACTCGCAGACCTGCTCAAAATGCTCCACAAAACTATATGGGTCGTCAGTTGCTTGGTATTTATCCAACTGCTTTACTACCACAAGGATTTTCGATTGGCTCCTAGAGCCTTGGTTGACTCCCAATCCTGTTAGTAGCAATGTTGCCAGAGCTGTGGCACTTTGTTCTAGAGCCGTGTTATCTAGCAATCTCTTCGTCAGAAGCTCACTCAGCATAAGTTCTCCTTCTAGCACTCTCTCACTCTCTAAACGATTTCTGCCTACAAGGGCTAGCACTCTCTAGATCTCTCACATTTCTAAACTCTGGCGTAAGTTCCTAGTTTGCTAATCCTGGTTGCACACATCTAGGTGCCTTACAGAGGTCTACGAGCCAATTTTATTTCCTCCTCCAAGTCTACTAAAATGTCCTCGACTGATCTACCGTGGTGTTCTATCCGAGTTTGACTGTCATATTTTTACACTAACTGTTGGACAACCTCGAGAAAGTCTCCTAGGTTAAGCTCCTCGTCTCTTCTATGGCCTGAGCTGCCCTCTTCCATGTCTTGGACTTCCTCTTCTACCAAGTCATTGATCAAGTCGATAAGGCCGGGTAGATCCACCTCCATAATAGAACGCATATGGTTTTCAGCTGTATTCCTCGCTTGGTCCTACCTTCGGGGATTCGATCACTCGCCTATGTCTTTGGGTCTTCTCCTACTGGTGGGTTCCTTCAAGCTCTTATGTCTGGGTGAGTTCCTTATTAATTACAACTAGTCCTCAACTTACCCTCACTCTGTGCGCGTGTGTGTGCTCTTTTATGTGCACTATGCGAAGTCAGGCTTTTAACTTTTCTCGGTTGTGCTCAGAGGACTAGAATTTAGAGTGAGTGAGAAGACAAGTGCCTAGACGACTCCATCATTCTCGTCATGGGCTTAGCCTAATAGGCTTGCATGCCCGGCTTTTGTTTTTGAACGTCCTCGCTAGTTTATAGGGTTCTCTGTTGTTCTCCTTACTCTGTCATCATTTGATAGTGCTCTAAGACTCCACTTGATGCTACTGTTGGGCTAAAGTGCTAGATGGTCGACTAGCGTCGCCTCTACGCTCAAGTCTCGTTGATCCCTTTGTTCCTTGTGCCAGAAAGGTTTCTCTAGCATGTGTATGGCCTTTGGATGTTCGGACAGCCGATGTCTAGATGGTCTGGTCCAATGTTCAAAAAATTCTGAAAAATTAGACTCAACCCAGCAAGTCCGAATTGTAGGGGCGGTCGAATGTCCAATTCGGCCCATCCGAATGACCGAAGGCCGAATGAGAAAGGGCCGAACGGAATTGGTCCGAGTGTCAAATTCGGCTAGTCCAAACGAGGTTGTCTGAGGGGCTAAGTGGCCAAATGGTAGTGGGCCAAATTTACTGGTCTGAGGGTCAAGTGGACAGGACCGAGGGCTGAATTTTTTAGTGTTCGAGTAAGATGGGCTGAATGCCAAATTGGTCCAAATGGTTGACTTGGACAATGGGCCGAGAGGTGGGTGTCTGAGTCAAGTGGGCTAAATTTCCGAATACAGGGTGGACCGAGGGCCGAGGGCCGATTCTGGGACTCGGCCTTGAATCATCGTCACTTTGACTAGTCGAACGCAATGTGTTTTTGCCGAGCTAACATAAAATTTTCCGCGCCAAGCGATCGAAGCCACGCACTGCTCAAGCACATCCAAATCCTAACTACACATGCTGGAGAAGGTGTGAGAATACATGTAGTGGGAAATGAACTTGTCAACGATGAGATTGAAGCAGGTCCACACCATGAAGCTCTCTCTCTCTCTCTCTCTCTCTCTCTCTCTCTCTCTCTCTCTCTCTCTCTCTCTCTCTCTCTCTCTCTCTCTCTCTCTCTCTCTCTCTCTCTCTCTCTCTCTCTCTCTCTCTCTCTCTCTCTCTCTCTCTCTCTCTCTCTCTCTCTCTCTCTCTCTCTCTCTCAAGCAACCAGGGTTTGAAATGAGCTCCCCTTGGTCCCCTGGCTATTAAACCCCTCCTTCACAAAGTTCTTCCCACTCTTGTCCCCTCGCTTGTCGGTCTCCATTTCCTTTAGCTCTCCTTACTCTCGTTTTTCACAGATCTATGCCTTGTTTGGCATATTTTATAGCAGCAAATCCTATACTTTTCCAACTGATTTTCTAACCTTAACCTACTCTAAATGCAATAAGAATCAAAAGCAAGGTACTGAACTAATTTTTCCTACTAAACTAACCATCAAAGATCAAACAAACTTACTTGTAGCACGGATTAGAGAATCAAAACCTCCTATCTACCTCAAGCTTCGGTTCGGGGATGAGACCCTTACTTCGATGCTCGATTTGAAGCGTGCAAGCGCTCAAGCTTGAATCTGTTGGTACCAGCAATGGAACCAAAATGTTTGTGCGAGCACAAGCTCTACTGCCAAGACCCACAAACCGCTTATTATTCAAGTGTTTCAAGCAAGCACTAATGGCTACCTCTCACATAGCTGACACGACATCCCTCTCTACGAGTGTAGTGAGCTTACCTTGATGCCTGATTGAGTTGCTCCCTCTCTCAAGCACTCTGATAGCTCCATGATTCTTGATGCAAGCTCAAGCATCCTCAAACCTCCACCCCCAAGCTCCATCCTCCACAACCGCACGCGAGACAAGAGAAGAGAAGAGGAGAGAAGAATAAGAGAGGGGATAGTGGAGAGCTTCACCTCCTTGATCTCTCACCCTCACACACTCACTCCCTCACACTCTCACACTCCCTCCCTCAAGCACACACAAGCAAGAAAAGAGAAGAGAAGAAGAGAAGAAGAGAAGAAGAAGAGTCCACTTTGCCACACACCAAAGAATGAGCTCTCATTCATCTTTTGAACTTTATATACAAATCCCTAAATCCCATTTGGGTGGTCATCCCCTTTTTACATGGCCAGTCATAGCCTAGGCCCTTTTTTCCATTGTTCTCCTATTTTCCTAGCTTCCTTCCTACCGCACATCTACCTTTACGATTTGCATGGCACTCTTAAAACAAATCATGGTGAGAGCCCGGCACTCTTAAAATAAATCATGGTGCGCCTTGCGCTCTTTTACAAAAGTATTGTTCTCCTTGATTTAGGACTTTTCTGCACTTCTTGTGTTTCCATATTTTTCTTGGCACACCTTCGTCTTCCATTTCACTTTTGCCTTGGCCTTGTCCTCTACTTTAGAGTTTCCCGATTTTTCACCTTATTCATCTGAGGGTTAACAAGATCTCTATGAAATAATTATATCAAGGAGGGATTTCTCGACTTGCTAACCTAATAAAGCATTCTTGAATCTTTGTCAAACCATCTACCTTTAGGATTATACACATTAGCAAGTTTGACAAACAAATTCTTTGTATCTCATTTGCATATCAATAATATGACTCTGTAAGTATTTTTGTATTTTTTATTAGATGACAGTAAAATGACTATTTATTATTCATGCATTGTCTCTTGTATTATAAATTCCTTGTATCAAGTTACAATTGATTAGTTGAGGGACATAAAGAAATCCTAATAGACATTTTAAATCTCACTAGGATAATCATTAGGCTACTAAACTTGTACTACAAGAGAAGAAGTTCCTCTTAGAGTGAGTTAAACCTCATGAGTTCAACAAAAACAAAAAGGATGTGGAGTCCAATGTTGAGATTTGGATTGAGTCCATGGAGGACTAATTTATTATTGTAGGAACAAATGTCGTAAACCAAGAGATGATTGCTAAGCTTAAATTGATCAATAAAGCACACCTCTAGCGGAAGTAATGATGCAAAAATCATGGCACCCCTAAAGCCATAATTACATTGAAGATATTAAAAAGGCTCCACACAAAATATATCTATCTACCACATATAGAATTCAATCAAGATGACTAAGTTGGTCAACCTAAAGCAACATCCCTAGAAGTACTATTCTTGCTTCGTAATGGATATAGAAGACCCAAGTGGCAAGGTGTTGTGTCAAGGTCTTAATCATCCCTTGAGTGCATAATTATTATCCATGCAACCAAGTGACTTATAATATGCACTTTTTTTACCAAAGACTTTAATAAGATCCTCACAACCAGCACTATTGGGACAAAAGAACTTGTGCCATGGGCAAAAATAATACATTAAGAGACGTCAATTAAATTAACAAGACATCCAAAAGAATAAGGTCAATTCAATCTTTCAAAACACTCTAAAGAGACCAGTTAAAGCAATAATATGGCCAAAGGAATAAGAACCAAGCCAATCTTGTAAACACTTCATCCTAGCCCAACAAAACTAATGATGGGTGAAGGTGATTGAACTCTAATATGACCAAGATAGAGGACATGTAGTAATGCAAGCCCACCTTAAGGAGCTAGATGAAGAAGAGAATCCAACCATCAAAGAAGAAATTGAAAGAGAAAATGTGCATGAAACTCTAGACAATAAGGGTTCAAATCACCAATATTTCATAATCCAAACACCAACAAGTCAAAAAGGTATTCCCTTTAATGTTTTGATTGATTGTGATAGTACCTACTCTTTCATCTCTCAAAGTGTGCTAATAAGTCATAGCTAGGACTTGAGCATGCTACAAAGTTACTAATGGAACCAACTAACAAAAAGGAAGTTCTATCTACCCACTCACATACTAAAGCAATCAATTTGAGCAAGAAACAAAGCAAACCAAAGTGAAATTCAAGGTTATGAAATTGGAAGCATATAATTGCCTATTCAGAATGAATTGGCTTATACCAAACAATTCAATGGTAATGTTCATTGTGACAAAGGATTGACATCCCAAGGTAATTGAATTGAAGAAACAATTCAAATAATTGTTAGATCAAGGGTTTATCCATCTCAATAGCAATAAGGATTTATCTGGCTCAACAATTCTCCTTTGGGTGCACCGGTTCTATTCTAGAAAAAGAACGATGGATTGCTTAAATTGTGCATTGACTATAGAGGCCTAAATCAAGTCAGAGTCAAAAATAAGTACCTTATTTCTCGGATCAATGAGATCTTGGATCTGTTGTAGAAAAAATTTCTTCGAGATAGATCTCAAATTTGGTTATTATCACATCAAGATTAAGTCTAACAAAGATATGCCAAAGATACCATTCAACGATAGATACAAATATTATGAATTTCTTGTTATGTCCTTTGGTCTGGACTAATGTCCCCCAATACCTTCAATAGGTTAATCCAAGACATCTATATTAGTCTTCTTTGATAATATATTGGCATACTCAAAGGAAGACTAAGAACATTCAGGGCACTTGTGAATTGTCCTAGGGATGATAAGAGAAAATAAGTCATATGATAAGAAGAGCATGGACATTAGTCAGCCCTAGATTGCCTGATCGAGAAGTGGCTGGCTAAAGCTAAAATGAGGGGTGGTGCTCTAGCAAGGTTGATTTTGGTGGTTATGCGTAAAACCAAAATATCAAAATTCCAAAGTTAATAGTGGCTCAAGCCAAGGCTAATACATGGGGAGAACTCCTGAATAAGACTAAGTGGAATGAGTTGATGGTGGCTTAAGCCATGGGCGACATAGGGGGAGAGCTCTTGAATAAGGCTAAGTGGACAATGCAAAGGACAGCAAGGATGACCCATTTCTATTACAAGCAATCCAAACGTTTCAATAGCCTCTGACCCCCAATGCTCCCGAGCGAGGGTGACCCATCTCTATTACAAGCAATCTAAACATTTCAATAGCTTTGACCCCCAATCATCCCCTTTAAAGGAAAACTCGAAGTTGGTTGAAAAGAATGGAGGTTAAGGGGTAATTCTTAGCTAGGAGAACATTTGGAATTTGCAAAAACATTGGACTTCTTACTCCAAAGGAGATGGCACAAAGTATCGACTTATAACAAGGTCCATTGGCTACCTCAAGTCTGAAGCAAGACAAATCTAGCAAGCTAACCGCAACAATGAATAATCAAGACAATCTAGGCAAGTTCTTGGCCACCCCAATTGATGTTGTTCTATGGAGACACGAGAGAAAGAACTTCAATCACGACACATAGCACATTGCTAAAATGATCCTTGCTTGGCAAAAATGGTTCCCTAGAACCAAAAGCTAAGATATGGAAAAGAAGAGAGCAAAGAGTATGGAAACCAGCTCCATCAAAGAGATTATATCTGTTGTTATGGACGGCATTAAAAGAATATATATTTTCTACCAAAAATGGAGTTGAGGATGGCAATGGATGTTTCTCCCTTATGACACCCCCCTCCCCCCAACATTGTAAAAGAGGAAACTTTTCATGATTGGCCTTAAAGATATATTAGTATAAAGGGGATACAAATGTAAGGTTTAAAAGGCAAAGAATCAATTTTTAAGATTGTTTCTCTGCTTCTAGCTCTAGGCTTTAGAGTGCAGTGCCACTCCACTTCCTCAGAAGGGTAGGTAAGTGTTTCAAATTAATAGTATGTTTTTTCATTATCACAAAACTTTAGTTTTTACGCAGTGCACGCTCAAAAGCGCATGCTTACAAGAGACCGTGCACTTCAAGTAAGCCAATTATAATGCTATTTCGTTTATGTTTAAACACTTTCAAATGTTGAAGGACTATACATATTCAAAATTATTCAAATGCTCATCTAAGGGCCATTACGCACAAGGATGCGGCCGCCCAAGTCGACGAGCCCAGGCCAATAGGAGACGACAAAATGAAAAACAAGGGTCCTCCAGGGCGGGGGGCGGGGGGTTGTTATTGCATGATCCCCCCAGTGCCCCCACCACCCTGTTTCGGCCTTCCATGGAATGTGTGTCAAGCCCCGTCCAAATTCGCCTGCACTAAGAGTGTGTCAGGCCCCTCCATCTCTCACCAATCACCTGCAGCGTGCCGAGTCCCTCCATCTCTCTCCCGTTGCGAAGAAGCCATTGTCCATCTGCTGCATTATAAGCAGGTTGTCTCCATGCATCACGTTGTTGCATCCAATGCTCATCAGGTGGGTAGCCATGCCTGTGATTTTTTTTTTGTGTTGCTTGTGCAGTCCATCTCTATTGAGCTAATGCATGGCTTGATTTTTTGTGCTTGATCTCATCTATCACAGGTATGTGCTCTCTCTCTCTCTCTCTCTCTCTCTCTCTCTCTCTCTCTCTCTCTCTCTCTCTCTCTCTCTCTCTCTCTCTCTCTCTCTCTCTCTCTCTCTCTCTCTCTCTCTCTCTCTCTCTCTCTCTCTCTCTCTCTCTCTCTCTCTCTCTCTCTCTCTCTCTCTCTCTCTCTCTCTCTCTCTCTCTCTCTCTCTCTCTCATGCATCATGCTTAGATTATGTTTTGAATCCCTCCAAGGACAACATCTATCAAGTAAGGCATCCATTTCAAGTAATGTACTTGCAAGATTTCCATCGGTCCCTCTCCATCATGTAGATTTATGAGCTGCCTTTTCTAACAAGGCATCCCTTGTCATCTCATTTGCACTTAGCCCCTATCAAAATTTTGAAAATAACAATAGGAAACCATTTTGTAATGAATGTAATAGTGAGAATATATGAATAATACTTCTATTATTCCCAAATTTAGGACATGTAATGGATGTAATAAGACTTAAGACCAAATTTTTCCTACTTATTTCAAAATCTAGATTGCCTTGTAGTGGTGCTACCTTTGCTAGAAGTCTATTTGATTCATATTGAAAGAGCCACCTTGCCTTAACACTAGGTAGATTGCTATTTGACTTCCTTTTAGCTGATGAATATGTTTTTAATCTTTTGTAGCTCAAAGTTGAGTTTGGAATTCATGATGACTGAAATTTATCCCCCAGTCTTTGTATTTTTAGAGATATAATAAGTATTCTGCTATTCACTGAATTTAGCACATGTAATGGATGTAATAAGACTTAAGACCAGATTTTGCCTGCTTATTTCAAAATCTAGATTGCCTTGTAGTGGTGCACCTTTGCTAAAAGTCTATTTGATTCATATTGAAAAAGAGCCATCCTACTTTAACACTAGATAGATTGCCCTTTGATTTCCCTTGAGCTAATAAATATGTTTTTAATTTTTCATAGCTCAAAGTTCAGTTCAAAATTCATGATGACTAGAATTTATGCCCACATCTTTGCATCTTTCGAGATATAATTGCTACCACCATCATGGACTGAATTCGACAGTGTTACAATTGTTTCAAAATAGTATGTACATGTTCCAAGCCTGGCTTTGTTGGATATCTTTATCTATCCTAAGCTAGGAATTACATCATTTGTACTTATGGATAGGTAAGCCATGCTTCGAAATATGACACTTCACATTCCTCCTCAGCTTGCATGGAATTGATTATTTCATAGCAGTTTTTAATTCCAAGATGCAAATATTGCAATCAACTTACTGGTGAAGACTTCAATTTTACTCTCTCTCTCTCTCTCTCTCTCTCTCTCTCTCTCTCTCTCTCTCTCTCTCTCTCTCTCTCTCTCTCTCTCTCTCTCTCTCTCTCTCTCTCTCTCTCTCTCTCTCTCTCTCTCTCTCTCTCTCTCTCTCTCTCTCTCTCTCTCTCTCTACATTGAGAAATTGCACATGTTTACTAGTATTTGGTGTCTCAATCTAAGTAGCACCACAAACTGAAAGCATTCAATTCACAAGTATCCCATGGACCTTTTCAATTCTTCTTACAGATGATCTGAAAGTGTTGCTCCAAAATTAGTTCTTTCATGTAGGTTGTGCCCTCTCCATAGTTCCCTCTGTATAGTAGGCCATTTTCTAATCGAGTTGGCCCCTCCCTCCATCCATAGTGATCAACCCCTCTCCCTTGCATTGGGGTTATTGGATTGCATGACCGATCCATACATATCTGCTTTTCAAGTATTAAGCAATCTATATGTATTGTCCCCCATTTTTTCTCTTACATTAGGGTTAATGGATTGCATGGCCGATCCATTAATGAATTGATTAATGCCCAATCTATAAATTGAATGTTGTCAAATTGGTCATGCATATACTGATTATACATATATTGATATTGTACAAACGGGTTATGCTTCATTTGATTATGTTTAGACTAATCTTCCATGATTTGAATATGTATACACCGATTATGTATAAATTAATTATGTATAGATTATCATACATGATTTGAATATGTATACACTGATTATGTATAAACTGATTATGTACTAATTATGTATAGATTATCGTACATGATTTGAATTACGTATACACTAATTATACATTATGTATACAAGTTGTCTTGTAAAGTTATGCATACACGTATTATACATATATTGATATTGTCTTGTAAAGTTATGCATACATTGATTATGCATACACATATTGTCTCATAAATCTATGCATACAATGATCTTGTATACAGATTGTCTCATAAAATTATGTATAAAATTGTTTTAGTTTAAGCATGTTTATTCATGTAGACATTACGATCAATGTTAGCAATGCTCGATCTATAAATTGAATTGTTCCAATTTGGTTATGCATACACCGATTATGCATGATTTGAATATGTGTCTCATAAAGTTATGCATACACTACTTATGCATGCATAGATTGTCTCATAAAGTTATGCACACAATGATCATGTATATAGATTGTCTCATAAAGTTATACATACATTGATTATGCATACACAGATTGTCTCATAAAGTTATGTATACATAGACTGTCTCGTAAAGTTATGCAGTTAGAAAACCGACGTGGAAGACTTTCATATTAGATCGACCATGTAAAGAATAATAAATCTCTTAGTCCATCCGCATATTGTAAATAACAATATTGATCAAAGACAAGTGAATGCACGAAGCGTAGTAACGCACTACAAGTCATTCCTTTGTAATGAGTTTCAACTATACTTTCCACATGACAAGCAACTTTTAAAAATCGTTTTGTTATTTTCTTGCATAAGGTGGAGCTCAATGGATTCACAAGAAAGCACTCCCATGGAGGATTTTCAACAGTTCATGTCTCAAATAAGCCAGGATGCAATATGCAGTAATGACTATGTATTTTCAAGCCAAATTGTGGGTGTTTCAAGCCACATTCCAAACCATAGTGTGGGTAAGGGTATTCCTCTGGATGTGTTTCCAAACCGTTCTTTGTCCAACTCCACATAGTCCTCAACAAGGCCTCTTGACACCACCTCAACAAGAACCGCAAGCAATAAGTTCATGTGATGCGGTCTAGGACACGTGACGAGGTTGATGTAGTTCAAACCCAAGTACCAATGGTGTAGCATTCTGAAAATGCCAATAAGCAACATCCACAGTGAACTTCATCCAAGTCTAATGCGCCAAAACCTCCTAAACCAAAGAGGGTGCGAAAAGGAAAGAATCAAGAAGATGCACTTGAGACAAGAAGATCATGCAACAACCACAAAAAAACAATTTACTCAGTGGAAGGATGCATGGACAATACAGCTCATTCACATCCGAGGATCCATGAGTGCGGAGTTCTCAAAGCCATCGAAGCAAGGAGTGGACATATGGTCCAAGGTAGCCACACAATTAGCATCCTTATTTCTGGAGTTTGACAAAGATGGTGAGGCATGCAAAAAACGTTGGGGACGCATCTATGAGTCATATAGAAAGGACAAGGCCCACAATGCCATATCAGGCAATGATCACAAGATCACTTGCCAATGGTATGATCTTGTGGATGAATGTATGTGGAATCATGCCAATGTTATTAGTGATGCACATGCCTTATCTGATGAAGACAAACATCATTCTCCAACGATCCAACTGAACACACTCAAGAAGACATTGGCTCCAATGAGCCTCCAAAGATCAGGCAAGACAAACGACCACCCAAGGTGTGGCTCTACATCGCCTTGCAAGCGGCTCAAATTTGGAACTTATAGCTCATTTGTACAAGGTCTCATGCACTGGCTACATCTGGATCACATGGTATGTACATAAAGTGGCCAACATCACAACAAATGCAAAAATATATAGATACATTTCACACCCTTCAAGGTATACAGTATGTTGTTACGAGTTAGTAGGAGTACATTTGAATATCTTGTTGTGAAGTTAGCACCACAAATGTGATGCAAGAACACGAACTATCGAAGAGCAATACATGTCAAGAAGTGGGAGTGTGTGGCTCTGCATCGCCTAGCGAGCAACTCAAATTTGGAACTTTTAGCTAAAGTGGCCAATATCACAACAAATGCAAAAATATATAGATGCATTCCAAGCCCTCTGAAGTATATCGTATATTGTTACAAGTTAGCAAGAGTACAATTGAATATCTCGTCACAAACTTAACATCACAAATGCAACGCAAAAACACGAACGAAGAGCAATATCTCTGAAGGAGTCTGTGTGGCTCTGAATGGCCGAGTGAGCAACTCAAATTTAAAACTTACAACTAATTTGTACGAGGTCTCATCTTCATTTACACATTTGGTTGATCTAGACTTTAGCAATGCACTAGTTGCATATGGATCGCAAGGTATGTACATAAAGTGACCAACATCACAACAAATGCAAAAATATACAGATGCATTTTAGGCCCTCCAAGGTATGCATTGTACAAAGAAATAGTTTTAATGATGCATGGAAAGATGAAGTGACAACAAAACTTGAGAGAGAGTGATACACCTCATCAAGACATGGACCAGCAAAGAGTTTGAGAATTAGCAAATGTTGCTATGCTAACTAACATAAATACCATGCAAGCGATTCAAAGAGCTCAATGAATGAAATCAACATCGGGGGCAAACCATGGGGGGGCAACTCAAAGAGACAGCATTGCTGGAGCTATGTTTGGAGAGAGGGCGAACACAAATGTGAGAAAAGTCTTTGGTGATTCTAACATTGCAAAAGAGATCGACGACAAAGATAATGGTGAGTAAATTTCTATACCGTCTACATTGCAGATGGCAGATGGAAAGGTCGAAACAATGTAGGTGGGAACAACAAAGGCCAAGAAGAGTGTTGTCTACCGCCAAGTGTAGGAAGGTGGCAAACAAGTGACCAAGCCCAAGTACTTTTCCTATGCCCACCAATTGGGCACAAATTCAGCGGGCGAGTCAGACTTTTCTTGCGCCCACCAATTGGGCACAAACTGGGTAGGCAATCGCGGTGTGTAACCAGACTCAAAAGTATCTTCAGGCTGGTTACGCATGTAGACAGACAAGTTCACACCAAAAAAAGACCCCGCAAGGCTATACGTCACATTCAAACGGGCTCCACATTTCACGCTAAAAGGAGCCACACAACAGAAGACATAAAAGTTTTTCGCACAGGCACTGCGATTCACTGGCAAGGGTTGAACCTTCACCAATCGACTCAACCAGTGGACCAACTCAGTGGGACTCCTCCTTAACTGATAAAATAAGCGCACCTTCTGTGTACTAATAAAATCTTCGGACAGATTTCAGGGCGGGCCGGGACTTTCACCCCATGTGTAATCACCTTTATGCTCCATCTTCTGAACCAATCTTCACAAAGACTGTTCCATCTCTTCTCAACCAGTGGTCGCGAGACCAACGTTCATTCTCGATAAATTGCACAGTATTTTTAAATAGATTTTCAAATTTCGTAGGTAACTTAAAATCTCAACTTCAAATTTTTTAAGATATAAAAGTGACAAAAACCAGCATTATTTAAAAAGTGCTATTCGTAAAAGCTGTTGAGACTTATTAACGCGCGCACAAAGAGCATGCAGAATCATTATTACTCCGCAATATAAATGGACTGAGAACACAGCCTGGACAGTCCTGATCACAAAGATGAAAAATCACTACTATCAGGTCAGGTTTACTTTCTACAGAACCAGAGAATTTTAAAATAATAGACACAATAGTTGCTATTGGGCAGCAGGTAGAAAACCATTAGTAGAAGATTTATAGCTTAACTCATAAAATCAGAAATTAAAGTCAGTTGCAGCAAATATCTGATGACTTCCTTTGGCAGCAAGAAAAATTAAACACATCTCCAGTAATTACAGGCATATAGCAAATAGACAATGGTCATATGATTCACGGACCTTTTAACTAACGTAAAAGAAAAGTCCCCTGCAACAAAACCAAGAGCTCTGAAACACACCAAGCGAACCAATCCAGGATTGTCCCGTAAAATCATTGATCTCCAAAACTAACATTGATGTGCAGTTAAGAAGACAGGAGGGCCAAAGGTCTACGGTTCTACGCAATCAAATTGTAGCGACAAAGTGTTACCAGTACACCTGATGCCATTCAAAGCTAAATAAGGAGTCAGGACCGTTTCAAGCTGACAAAAGACGACCACAATGCAGGAACCATCCGACATTCACGGCCAACTTTTTAGTCATTCATGTCTGTAATTGAGGCACATGCCACAAAATAAACCAGACTTCCAAGCTACAAAATCATGGCATAAGTGGACACGGACATACAGTTTGATCACTTTAGGTCTGTCTTGAGCACAAACCACTAATCAGCCAGATGTTCGAGCTATCAGGCTGTACTTCATAGCTCACATGTAACGTCGAGCCAGCTGATAAGCTACTGACTCATAGGGATAGACAGGGAGCGCATACAGGGCACTGCTCCTTGTTGCAGGCAACTCTCTTGGATATCCCAGGTCTCTGTATATATCCTCCTGATATAAAGGCCTGTGAGGCTGCACAACACTAGGGGGGATCAGGGAGTCTGATGCATAGCTGCGATCCACAAATGGATCGAATCTTGGCTCCTGCAACTGCCTCTGAAGCCTCTGTCGGTACAAGAAAGCAGCCTCTGCTTCCAGCAAATCAGTATCAGGCTTCAGGGTAGAAACAAGCCTGGTTTGGTAAGGATCTACCCTCTGGAACTCTGTCTCATAAATCCTTGGGGGATAAAGACTAGTAGGTTGCTTGGCATACGAGACACCCCCAGAACTGAAATGCTGGCGAGGTAAAGTGGGTTTCTGCTCCTTTGGTCCTGCGTCCTGCCTCAGAACTTTCCCAGGCTTAGGTTTGGGCAAACTTCGGCTATCCAGAGGATGAAACAACTGCATGAGCTTATGAACCTGCAAGAGGCACAAGCTCTACCTTCACTAGACACAAAGAATACATAAACAAACAGTCCAAGCATCTTACCAGCTCAAACTAGGTTCACTGTGAGAATATAGGACAATCCCCAATAATCTTCTCGCAACTCTACTAATACAAGACTCATTTAAATTTTCCTCCCATATCAACAGACAACCTTGACCATTAGAGAAGCGACAACTACCTGCTCAAAATTCAGTTCACACTTGAACTTGTTGCGACCATCATAATTTTCTTTAATAGCAGATTTAAGGACCAATTCCTCAAGTGGTGCACACTCTTTCAGGACCCTGAAGCGAACCTGCAAACAAAAACCCAGGTAAAACTGGTCACTTGCATGCAATTACTGACCTTTTGACCTGGAAGGAAACCATCAAAACAAATCAAACCAGTGCTTCTATATATTCAAGATTTGGTGGATCTGAGAATTGTGCTTCAACTATACTGTCATTGCAAATCGGTTCAGTCAAGTTTGAGAATTGTGCTTCAACTACACTGTCATTTCAAATCGGTTCAGTCAAGCTCTATGAAACATGTCGTAGAAGCACTCATATGCAAGAGAAGACGGACAAGAAGGGGCCAGAATAGCAACAAGGTAAAAGAAAAGTAAATGTGCCAGTAAAGACTTCAAACAATTTCACCTTAGGATGAATATGAAACAGATCTTTGAGTCAGATAAGCACAATCATATAGGCTCCCTCAGAGAATAAGCATTTAAGGAAATGTTTGGAACAATCAACCAGGCTTGACCTCTAAACAAGATTCTCAGCGAATCATGACAAGAGAAAAGCATGTAGAACAGTTCTTTTACAGCTACAAATGTGCTTGAAGCAGGTTAAGGAAAAAGGAACCAACAGAGAATGAGTGAAAAGCTCTATGAGCATAACTCAATTCAAATAGTTTGGCTTAGAACCAACTAGTTACTGCTTCACAAGATATAGACACGAAACTAGCGTGCAAAACATCAGTTCAAAATTGGCTCTTAGAAGACATCGAGCCACAGTTGAACCCCTGTGCCAACATATGAGAGTAAAAGTGAAATATCCAATCAAGTCTAGCCCTCTGTGCAGGAGGCATAGCTGTCTGTCATGTACAAACTAGGAAGTCAAATTAAAGAAAAAACACTTGCTTTTGCTGCTAAAATCATACTGTAACAGAGCAGGCTTAGGAATTGCAAACTACCAATCCTTACAGCCAGAATACTGTTGCAATTAAGTCATGCACCACTAAATACATCAAAACACGGTAGGTCACTGGATGCATTGCCAGGCTTGATTAAGCTCGCTAGCAGAGAGCAACCAAAAGCCAAAACAATGGACAACAAAACCTCTGCCACTCAATTGATTGATACAACCTGTGCACTGTGCGCGCATAGCCCGACTCATAATAAGCCACTAACAGGAAGTAACCAAAAAGATAACAAAAATTTCGTTTTTCAGGAGTCCTAAAAGATATCATAAATAGCATCCGCAGTCCAACATTCAACACCATTAGGAACAATGCACTGGAGTAGGGCTACCTGGTATGAAAGCTTACAAACAAGAACACACTCATTGTCAAATGAAGATGTTCTCAATATCACTCACTCTATTCCACAAAGTCAAGAAGTGAGGCCTCATGAAATAGTATACTCCAAATTTGTATGCGCAACAATGGCAAAGATATGTTTATGTCCGAAAATTTCACATACATATAATTACTTCCATAATCCATTCTTGATGTAAAGAATTATGTCAGCACTCACACAGATCTAATGATAAGTTACCTGATTCAGAAACTGAGCACAATCAATGAGCAGATGGTCTGGAATCAGACCAAGCTGAGACAATATACAGCTCCAACACTCCTCAAAAATTATAGTTGCAATTCGAACTCTAGACCCTGCATCGCTGAAGGCTAGGCATTGAGTACTCTTACCTCCAAACCATTCATCACATAGCTAAACAGGTGTTCAACTGGGTAATGCCGTTAAGGTCCTCAAGGATCTCTTACAACGAACCCACCTGTTGGCCAGTCATACAACTCTGCTACCAGACTCGCTTCAACAAAAGCTCAAAAACTAGCACAAGGTCTAACAAGCTCTCTAAAAGGCAAGTATCACTCAATGTTCATTTTGCCTACAAAACTCTTAAATAAAAGTAAACAATGCCCTGAACTTCCGCTGCTGAATATGAAGTAACCTGAACTAAGAAACAAGAACCACCCTAAAGAAAGAACAACACAAGTAACAATATTCTTTCCATTAACTCAAAAACTAGAACTCTACAGGCTGAGTATCCTCATAATTTGCTTTCAGGTAACTTTCGTATAAGGTGACTTGTGACAAAATAGGAAACCAAGTACAATCATCTAAGGCACGACACAAGTAACTGTATTCTTGCCATTTACTTGAAAAACAAAACTCTACAAACTGAGTATCTGAGAAGACAATATCAAAGGACGGACACAGTCTGGTCACTTCCTTGTTGTTGCTGACAGCAGCCATGCCTAGGCCACAGACACACTAAGATGTCGGTGTATTAACAGTACCCTCCTCGCACATGGAAGTCTGTGCCAATAAAGGCGGACGCCTTGTTTGCCTGTTTTAACTTGAGGAACTCCAGACAGCAGCAGCACGAGCTCTTTGCCCCAGAAGTGAAGCACGGTGCCATAGACAATTGAGGTGGGAATTCGTGAATCAAATGGCACTGACCTGCGCTGGAAATTTCCGCGTGGAGTCCTTGAAAGCATCCGGAGCAAGGTTCATTCCGCCGGCTGAGGAAGCCTTGTAGACTCCATGGAGAAGCTTCTGGTCGACGTCGTAAAGGAACAGCTTCATGCCTTTCTTCACTTTCGCCACTACGTCCTTCTTGGTCTCAGGGAAGCCAAAGACATGAAACTTAAAGCAGTCATCCTTAGTGGCAGAATTACACATGAAAATGAGTCCATCGAAAGAGGAAGAGACGGCAGAAGACACAGGCGCAGTGGATTTCGGCTTAAACGCGACCTTCTTCTTGGCTCCCTTCGCATAGTCCGGCTTAATTGGCTTCTTCGAGTGCGCTTCGAAGGCCTTCAAGGCCTGGCGGCCTTTGGGGGCTGGCCTTACAAACTTACCTTTGCGCTTGAACCTGCCAAATCTCTTTCCTTTGTCCACGGCGGCCATTAGGGACAAGCGGAGACGATTCCTGAAAGGAGAGAAAGCCTTACGGGCACGAGTTAGCAGTCGGGAGAAGTCCTCCAATCATGTGACGACGGCCACAAGTGGCCGCAGGACGCAAGGGAGGCAGCGAGAGGGACGTGCAGAAGTCACACTCACAGCAGAGAGAGAAAGAGAGAGAAAGCGAGAGAGAGAGAGAGAGAGTGTGTGTGTGTGTGTGTGTCTGTGTCTGTATCTGTGTGCGTGTGTGCCGGAGGAGTCACAGTGGACGTCCAGACTCTTGAATGAAGTCGAAGACACAGATCAAGAGACAACGAGTGAGAAAGAGGGAGGAAGGGGGGGGCGCGTAGAGACAAACCTGATGAGGAACAAGAAGCCTGCTCCTCGCGCTACCCTGTCGCGGCTAGGGTTTCCGGGTCGGAGAGAAGCCTGAGGTGAGACTCGGCCCTCGGGGGAAGATTTTAGTGCCGTTGAGAGATCAAAATATCTTTTCCTTGCAAGAGGGTCCGGGGAATCTGTGGGTACAGTGGTTGCCTTGCCTCTGAGTTTTAAATTCTGTTCACAAAAAAACTCACGGTAGACCCGCGCACTTTGCACGTAGTGAAGGGCCTATGCATCTTGCGATCATTGGACCCTATCTCTCTCTCTCTCTCTCTCTCTCTCTCTCTGCCTTGCCTCTCCAAGCGGAGGCTATAAGCATTTAATTGTCGTTGTTGGAGTGCTACTCTTTTCTTTACGGAAACTATTAAAAAGATGAGAGAATTGGAAGTTTGATAATGGAGTTGAAATATATATGAAGGTAAGTATTTGAACATCATAAAAAAGGATGCATCGCACATAAGCTAGTGTCTTAGGAGGCTTTTTGTAAGCCCTTTCGAAGACATGGGTGTCATTGTTAAGCTTTTCACATAACACTAGGAAATTATTATTAAGGCCACAAATCAACTCGACTAGGTCATATTATTTCCTTTTTTGGAAAACAAAGGAGTTCCTATGTAGCCATAGAAACCACAATGCTAGAGCCCATAGCACTCGAATCAACTTGAAGGACTCTTCATCAAAGGACCCTCTATCACATAGTAACATCACCACGTTAGCATTAAGTGAGTTGCTGAGATTTGCTTTGGTTAACCATTTCTTTATTTGAGACCAAAGTGGTTGTGCTTTGTAACACTCCAAAAAATAGATGGTACACAGATTCTTCTTTTCTATGACATAAAGGACACATGGGTGAAACTTATACCTTCCCAACTAGCTTATCTCCAATGGGGAGCTTACAGTCAAGACTCTCCAACAAATGAAACTAAGCAAGGTAGACTTAGTGGATTTCCATGGGTTCTTCAATTGCTTTTCCCAGGTTTTGAGGTAGGTGAGGGGATTCAGCTACAAAGAGGACAATCAATTCTAAAGGAGTAGCCACACAATTGAGATCTTTCTCCCAAATCTTGCACCCTCTTATCTCCAAGAAAACATAGCATAGATCAGTCACTCTTAACAAGATTAGTGGGCCAAGAGTCCTTCTCTTTCTATAGCACCTCTTACAACCAAGATGACTCCTTATTAGTCAACCTGAACTTCTTTAGGCCTACTCGACGCTCATGATTTTGTTCTTTTTTAGAGCCACAATATCACACCACTTGGATATCCCTTTAAGATGCATACTTTTGGATACTTTAGCTTCCTAGAGAATATGCACAAAAGGGGATCATAGGCATAGAGGGGAGATCCAAATGTTCTGTGAAAGCAAGAAGTCTATTCTCCTATCTTCAACAACCATCCATTCCAGCTCCTATATGAGCATCCTCCATTGCCTAATTAGAGATTGAGCAAGTCACAACTAAAGTATATTCAGAGGAAAGCCATGGATATATAGAATATCCTCTTAGGAAACACTAGGCCATATTTCTCCTTTAATGCAAACTCTTGCAATCCAGCTTTAAATAATGATCATCCAGTGCTTGCCTTGAGCTCTCTCCAGCACTAAAAAGCTAAGAGATGTTCTTTTGTCCACTAGACTAGTCAAGCCAAGGCCACCCTCTTCTTGGGGTGTAATGATCATGTGCCAAGGTATATAGTGTTAGCTCTTTGAGCCACTAGCTTTCCATAGAAAGTCTTACAATTCTCAAATGTTTCCCATTGGGCCATACTAAAGTGAGTGAGAGTTCCGATGTAGATCATGGAGGCAACAAGAATGCTCTTGAGGATCAGCAATCTACCAATCATGGGGGCATGATAGCTCCTCCATTAGTCAACTTTACTCCTAATTTTAGCAAGAAACAAAGTGAACCTTTGCTCCATGTAACATAGAGTAGCATTTAGAGTAGCATAGACCTCTTCTTAAGAGAAGGGCCTTTCCAAGCCAATGAGCATTTCAATGCGCAATTTGACAATAGTATCTTTAACAAGGGTTGCAGTCGACTAGCATAATCCTCGACCAATAAGGGCTCAAAACCAATGGTAGAGAGGCCAAGTGCCCCCCTTGAAAACACATAGGATGTCAAAATCATTAGAGACAAGGGTACTAGGATCATTTTCTATTGTTGTCATCACAATTTTGTGTTTTTGCTTCATTTTAAAGGCTTTGAAGTAGAAGGGAGAATGTGCATCCCCAAGAGTTCCCAATCCCCCTTTAATTGAATCTTGACACCTTGATTATGATAACCTTCTTTGCTTTTAATGCAATCTTCAACTTCTTGCAAAACAAACACTACAAAGTATGATCAATAAAAATTATAAGACAAAGGACTCTCTCCTTAAATTGAAGACAACTTCTTATAACGTCCTTCTAATTTCAACTTGATGTCTACTATGCTCTTTTGTATAGCCATCGATAGCATTTGAGCAAGCTAACCATCTATAGTTAGGAGAGACATTTGAGTCTCTAGCATCTCTCCAAGCCTTTTTAAGGCTAACCATGAAATGACCATCATCCAAAAAAGAAGTGTTGAAATGAAGTGATAGTGGATCACTTGAAGATCAATGAGAAATAATGATTTTCAATGTAAGCATGGTTGGCAAGTGATGTGATGTACACATATCATGTACAGGCTCTAATCTTAAAGTGACCACTAATCCACCATGCACTAGCACTAGTATATGCTCTATCCAAATTGGTTGGTTGCATGCCATTGCTTACCAACATGGCAATTATGCCAGGTAAAGGATACATCTGTAAAGAATGGGATTAGATGGTCTTACACGAGATTAGCACATGCAAATACCCGGTTACACGGATGGGGTATTTAAGGTGTACAAGGACCTGATTAGGGCACCATTTTGATAAATACAAATTTGTCTCTTCGCCTTCACCTTCAGCTCCCATGGCTTCCCCTCCCTCTCTCACCTCTTTCTCTCTCTTTTCCTATCTTTCTCTCTCTTCTCCTAGTCTTTCTCTCTTCTCTGCTCTCTTCCTCTCTCTTCTCTACAGTCTTCTTCCTTCTCTCTCTCTCTCTCTCTTAGGTCTCCTTCATGACAATTGGTATCAGAGCTTCAGTCTTTGATCCAGTCTTCTCTCTCCTTCCTCACATCTAGTTGTAGTTTTCAAAAAAAAAAAGAGAGAGAAAACCCTAGTCAAACAGGTACAGGAGCTGTAAGGAAAATTAATGGAGTACCACAAGGTGTTGGTAGCTTTCTTGGACTCCACACAAGCTATGGCAGGAGGCTCAATTAAATCTGGAGGCAAGGAGACCAAAAATGACAGCTCGTTTTCAACTTTGAGGTAAAATTTTAGGGGTTTTGGGTGAAGGAGGTCACTACAGGACTTGACAGAGCTTTAAATGGGGTTACTTCTTCAAAAGTGAGTCTTCTTCTACTTCAACTTTCAAGCTTCTCTTCAAGCTTTCATGGTGCAACCAAGATCTCTACTCCATTTCTTGTCAGGATCTTCATCTCTCTACTACAATGGATAGCATGGGACATTTCCTTGCTTGCTAAGCTTTAGATCAAGCACCATCACAGCAGTATTCGGCTTCCATTCTTCTCCTACAAGCATTACATTCTCAAGGTGTAGTTGTCAGTAGTCTTTACATCTACATGGGCTTCAATCAAAGACTGCCACTTGCAGACCAGTGACCTCAACTTATCAGTGGTGAAGTCCATCCCCAGAAGTTTGTGAGGACATTTTTCCCCTGGACATCCTTTGCACAAAGCTTTATCTTCCTTGCTAATTGATCTTCATCTTGCTAAAGATTAGCAAGTAAGCACTCAAGCACTCGTCCTTTCAATCCAGCAGTTGCTTCCTACGTTTTGGGTTTTTGCTTTCAATTACTGTGCCATTCCGTGGTTTTTCTACATGCCCATTGGCTTCACCAGTTCCATCCACTTCACTCTTTAGACCATTGCTAGCATCACTTTCATCCTTTTGACTCAATTCAAGTTCTACTAAAGCTGCTTCAAGCTCAGCCAAACCCTTTTTCCTGAGCTCTTTTTTTGACAACTGCCTCTCTGGCTCACGAGTAACAGTAGGGACTGGCTTTGCATCAACAGCTGGGGCTTTCGTGGGCATCGACATTGCTAATGCCATCAATGTTCTCTGTCTACTGCTGATCTGGAAGCAGGGGCAATGCTAGCATTGCGAACTCCTCCTCCTCATCACCCTTGCAATCAGCCCAGGAGGTGACAGAGACAGGCGCGAGAGCCCAAGCAGTGACAGCAGGCTGCACCTCTTTCCCGACAGATTCGGCATTATCCTTGTCTGATCTCTTCTTGCTGGACTTGTGGCTGCGGCTCTCGAGGGCGGAGAAGATGTTGGTGTTGTTTATGGCGGGTAATCCATATCCATTGTCTCTTCGGCTCCCTTGGAGCATGATAACAAAGATGTAGTACAGAAAGGCCACTGAAGAGGCCATTGTTTTAAAGGTGGGGATCCAGACTCCCCTTGGTCATGTTTTATGCCTGAAGCGCTCAGTCTTCTAGCCGCAGTCTCTGGGACTTTTGAACCAGCAGATACAGTGGAGTTGCATCTCCCATTTTCTGTGGTTTCCGAGAACGCATCTTCTTCCACCATGTCGCTTGCACTATCCATTAACTCATGCTCCTCATAAATAGCAGAATCCTGGTTAACCTTGGCTTCATTCAACACATTCTCTTCATTCAAATTGGATGGATTCACCTCTAGTGTAAGAGAGCCAATTGACATGTCGTCTTCTACAGCATCAAGGACATGTATAGGAGGTGGTGGAGCAACACTCTGCTGCTGCTGAGGGTGCTGCTGCGAAGAGCTATTCGATTATCAAGTAGTCCCCTATGGCTGCTGCAACAGCTATCTACACTAGTTATCTTAACGGAGGCTACCAAGGGTAGTGATATAGACCGACATTTCCCCATCGTGCCATAGCCATTATCTTTCTTTAGACCAACATGATGCTCAGATGATATCATAACTTCTGATTGAGTGTTGGATTTTGACAGTGAACTGATCGTAGGATCTTGAATCCCTTCCCAGCTTGCAGATGGCCTCTTGATGCTTGCAATCCACACGAAAGAAGGCTACTTGTTACTACATAACAGAGCAAACTGCAAAGCCTTTCTGACTATTGTAGTATCACTACAAGTGTTCTTCACTTCAGGATCCAAGGTCTCCATAATCGTACCCGAATCATTCTTCAGCAACACCCACAGGTAAAGGTTTATCTCATCATCCACAGCTTTCTTGCCAGGATAAGGAACTCCATGCTTCGCTACTCCTCAAAAAGCCATAGGTACTACCTGACAGCATCTGCAGTACCCTGAAACCAGTTGGGGTTCTCTGGGCCTACTTCTTCTCATGGCATTCATTTCGCAGAACACTCTTTGCTTGGAGTATTCATGACATAATTTGGATCTACTCTCCCATAATCAGGACTAGTTCCAAAACAGTGCTTTAGATACACAAGCTTGGAATTGTATGGTTTTTTGTGCCAGCTATTGCACTTTTGCAGGCTGCTCTTCTTGTTTGAGCAAGTGACCAAATATCGCATGTGCTTCAGATGTTGCTTGTGAGATATATGAAAATACATGAGCAAAAATTCTATCAAAGGCAGGTTGAGTAACTGGCTGAACCAAACTGGTTGCAGGGAAGAGCAGATGACATTGGCACATGCAATGGAGTGGATTTGACTGTAGATGATGAATTTATTGTATTGGCATATGCAATGGAATTTGGGATGTCATGACAAGAAAGTGTAATGCATGTTGCATTTCAGAATTGAGGCTGCTTATTGATGTGTGTAAAAACAGTTGGTAGACACTGCTACTGAGATCTTTGAGAGCTCGATAAAGAAGCAGCTATTGTGTGTCAGACAGTGACCATCTTGACTTCCTTGTTGATCAACGGGTGGTGCAACTCTTGCAGTCATCTGCAACACAATTAATGCAACAGAATTAATGCCACAGGGAGGTCCATTCTAGAGTCTGTAACCCCATTGGCAGGTTTAGTTAATTGAACACTTTGATGGAACTGCAGTTACTTAGAGATGCGCTATGAGGTCAGTTTGCTGGTGCTAAGCTAAATCACATATGGGCAATTTTGATAACCAAAGTATTGTACAATATGACTTTGAGCAACACCTAGGCTATGTACCTTGTCATGAGGGTGGATCATACTCCAATGGATTTGATTAGTAGTATAGCTATCATGGACAGCATGAATATGCTTACAAGCATTCCTTTATGCAGCAACATAGTTCTTATGCAAGTCATGATCATGGACATGTAAATGGTAGCTCATACAACATTGGTCAACAGCATGCATATGGAGATTCTTATGCAATGCAGGAGCAGCAAGCCAGTGATTATGACCAGCATCATGTCGTTACCTATGCTCATGGACTTGCCACTTATCATACTTATGGTCAGCCTAGGATGCAAGGACACCATTGTAGTCATGTTGGATAGTCATCATGCAATCTTGGGCAGCATGTTTATGGGCAATAATATGGCCAAAGTTTTGGTAATAGTCAACAGCAAATAGATGTATATGAGCAGTAGGGCTATTATCACCATATGCAGTATGGACAACATGAATATCATTATGAGCAGTAGCCACATTGGTATGACCATCCATATGGATAGCATGAGCATTATGGTCATGAGCATGGACAACCATGTGTTGTACATGAGTAGCAAGATGACTATGAGCAGCATGTTAGAACTATTACTGAGCTGACCGATGGTGATGAGCATGTGTGTAAATTGCTATCTAAGACTAAACGCATTAGACACCTTACTAGTGATACGATACGGGAATTGCATGCTGTGGGGTTATGCTATCAATGTGCTAAGCCAATATCTTGTAATCATCAAGCCACATGCAGGGCAAAGACTATCAAAATACTCTTGGTATTAGAGTATTATGATGCAAAGGATGGAGAAGATCTTGTTGAAGACCATTTTGGTATGGGTCCACAACAAGAACTTCAGTTCAAGAAAGAAGATCATGGGCAGCATGTGGATTTGGATGATCATGACCCCATGAGGGAGACCCTTTAGTCCACAGACCTGCAGTTTAAATGCTTGGACATCACTAAGAATGTAGGGTCCATGAATATGCAACACTTAGGGGCTGATGTAGTAAACTTTTTAGCTTATGCAACCCCGTGTGTGATTGACAACATCCAAGCACAGACCGAGCTTAATCATATGATGCTTATGGCAGACTCAATGCAACAGCTAGTGGTTCTGACCATTCTAGCTTTACTTGTGGATGGTAACCCAATGCATGGAAAGGATAACCACTTTCCATTTGACCCCGGTGGCAGTGCAGAGACCCACGCTTGCATGGATGACCTGTACGCTGGTGATGCTTACCATGCAGGTTATCCATTTGATCTCGGGGGTTGAAAAAAAGCTCTATCTACATTAGCACTCCCCCGATGCAGTCCCCTCACCTTGAGGCGGCAACCTTGGCTGAAGGACAACTCGATTTGGGCCTGTTTTGCCGTAGACAGCCATATGTTTTCGAACAGTTTTGGGCCCGCATAAATTGCACCCATGCATGACCTACCTGGGCTGAAAGTACACTCAACGAGCTTTGTTTTGACATGTGGAACGTCTCGTTTGGAGTTGCCCATGGCAAGTTATGAATAGTTTTCCATTGCAGGCTTGTTCGGGACATCATGCTGTCCGATGTTGTCCAGCCCTTCTTGTTTGGAATTGGTACCTATCTTTGTACCGAGTTACCTTCTTCCCTCATGCTCACACTGCATACATGCTCATAGGCCACCGTTCCACAAGATCCCCCCCCCCCCCACCCAGCCATACCAATACGTCCTCTTTTTGTTTTTTAGGGCAAAAACCTTCCGAGTCGGGATGGAATGTAAAGAATGGGATTAGAGGGTCTTACACGAGGTTAGCACGTGCGAATACCCGGTTACACGAATGGGGTATTTAAGGTGTACAAGGACCTGATTAGGGCACCATTTTGATAAATACAAATCTGTCTCCACCTTCACCTTCAGCTCCCATGGCTTCCCCTCCCTCTCTCACCTCTTTCTCTCTCTTTTCTTGTATTTCTCTCTCTTCTCGTAGTCTTTCTCTCTCCTCTGCTCTCTTCCTCACTCTCTTCTGCAGTCTTCTTCCTTCTCTCTCTCTCTCTTTTAGGTCTCCTTCATGATAGTAACAAAGTGAACCTTTGCTCCATGTAACATAGAGTAGCATTTAGAGTAGCATAGACCTCTTCTTAAGAGAAGGGCCTTTCCAAGCCAATGAGCATTTCAATGTGCAATTTGACAATAGTATCTTTAACAAGGGTTGCAGTCGACTAGCATAATCCTCGACCAATAATGGCTCAAAACCAATGATAGAGGCCAAGTGCCCCCCTTGAAAACACATAGGATGTCAAAAGCATTAGAGACAAGGGTACTAGGATCATTTTCTATTGTTGTCATCACAATTTTGTGTTTTTGCTTCATTTTAAAGGCTTTGAAGTAGAAGGGAGAATGTGCATCCCCAAGAGTTCCCAATCCCCCTTTAATTGAATCTTGATACCTTGATTATGATAACCTTCTTTGCTTTTAATGCAATCTTCAACTTCTTGCAAAACAAACACTACAAAGTATGATCAATAAAAATTATAAGACAAAGGACTCTCTCCTTAAATTGAAGACAACTTCCTATGACGTCCTTCTAGTTTCAACTTGATGTCTACTATGCTCTTTTGTATAGCCATCGATAGAATTTGAGCAAGCTAACCATCTATAGTTAGGAGAGACATTTGAGTCTCTAGCATCTCTCCAAGCCTTTTTAAGGCTGACCATGAAATGACTATCATCCAAAAAAGAAGTGTTGAAATGAAATGATAGTGGATCACTTGAAGATCAATGAGAAATAATGATTTTCAATGTAAGCATGGTTGGCAAGTGATGTGATGCACACATATCATGTAAATGCTCTGATCTTAAAGTGATCACTAATCCACCATGCACTAGCACTAGTATATGCTCTATCCAAATTGGTTGGTTGCATGCCATTGCTTACCAACATGGCAATTATGCCAGGTAAAGGATACATCTATGCCATTGAGTTAAGGCCAAGCCAGGCAAATCATGCAATCAGATTAAGTCATCCCAAGCAGTCCTTTCTTGCATGACAATGTAGTCCCCCCCCCCCCCCCCATATGAAGTATCAATAGCAACGGGAGCCACATCCCGGTCCCCCATTCATAAGACCATGCCATAATCAATGTTATATTTCAACATCCTTCACTATTTGGCATATGTGGAAGAAATATAGGAGGCATGAACCAACACTAGTAAAATGTATTCTCCATCAATCATAATGGAGAAAACCATCCTAGAGCCTTCATGAAGCTTCTACTTCAATGATGGTTTCAAGTGATCTTCAATAGCAATCAATGTTCTACTACATCCTCTATGTGGCATGTGCCAAAAAATATAGCAAAGCCTTGGAAAGCAAGTTTAGAAACATCATCCTCATTTAACTCAATCTATTGGCGAGTGACGACATCGGGTTTTATTCTTCTAGCAATACCATAGTACACTTCCTTATGTGCCTCCATACATAATCCTCTAACATTCCAAGAGACAACCTTTATTCTTTTGGACTCGTTATGTATAGTGCTAATCATCATGCATGTCCTATAGTGACTTGTGTCCTTCCAAAGCAATGTAAAACTTTTTGTCCACCAAGGCATTCTCCCCTGTTTTTTGAGATAGATCTTATGTAAGGTAGACTACTTCTATTTACCTTTACCTATGGCAGGGAAGTATTTTCCTTAATTGCATATCACACTATACTTCCTTGGAGGCTCCATGATCTTAATTCTTTGTAAGTGGGTCCTTTGATCTAATAGCATCAAACTTCTTGCCACCTCGAGCCTCTACTTAGTCTTTGCTTTAGAATGTGATCTACTAGTTGATAGGTCATTAACACATGGGCTACTCAAAATCACTTCTTTGCTAGACCCTTTCTCAAGTGCTTTGTTAGATATACTCACTTGGGTCTCAGATTGCTTGGATTTTATTTCTTTTTAGCATGTGGATTTGCTTCAAGGTTGGGATAATTCTCTACAACCACCTTCTCAAGGTAGGCACGAGCAAAGTGCCCAAATTATTTGCATAGGTTACAAGAGTAAGGAAAGGAGAAAAGTGCACTTCAATGTAGATGTTGGCATCATGAGGGTCCACTTGCTTAAGGACTTCTAGCACTTCATTCCTATGATCCTAGAGAATATAGACCCGCCTTTCAACCTTAAACAATCATTGAGGGGTGACAATAGATTGCACATATAGGACCTTTCCCATTCCTGAGGCTAGATTGTTGTGGAGTTTGCCATCCAACCACAATGGAAGTTCCCCTAGAGTGATCCATACAAGACACTCATGTTGAAGAAAAGCATCAAGAGGGGGACAAAGACCAAGGCTAGACATGCACTTGATTACCTTAATAGCCCACAACTAATCCCAAAATCATTCAACCCAACGAACCTAAGGTAAGTAGCCACATGGTTGTCATGCAAGGTGTTCCATCATTGCACCTTGCATAGGCTAAGGATCCACCTCAGCTAGTGCATCTCTTGCCCTAGTGATGATTATGCATGTATTGCCTCCACACAAACTTGGACTCACCCATCCCAACTTAGGTATGCCCCTCAACTTTGGTTCATTTCCCTCCTCAATCATGGTAGATTGTGGTACTATTTCTCCCTCTCACCTTGTTAACTCTAGTGGAGGGGCTATTTGAGCTATTTATTCTACTATTCTATCCAATCCCACATTCCAAAACCTTCCACTTGCAACCCTATGGAACCTCATCGATCATGTGCATATCAAGGAAGGAAGAAGCAACTTTCCTTTAGAGAATGATATGTACATGCTCTTCTATGTGGCTTTAAAGAAATGCAAGTGTATATGGAGGGGACATTCACACCTATTCCTTCATGGATTATGGTGGATTTGGTAGCAATGCTAACAAAGGATCTAGTAGTTACTAACAATTGGCAGCGTGCAAGGCAACTTGGCCACTCAAGGTGGAGGAGAACATAGCAGAGGAGCACCCCAAAGCTCCACCAACTTTAACGGCATCTCGACTATCAACAATAAAAAATAATATTCGAAAGGTAAGCACCCTATTGTCCTCTCAACCTCAACGCACTTATTTTCTAAGGTAGGGGTTACCTCCCCCACTTCCTAAAGTAAGTCTACCACCGCCAAAGGAAAAAATTCATAAAAAGAATTAATGATAAATTCTTTAAGAATAAACTCTTATAATACAAAGAGCATCTCTGTTGACCTTGTCCATTCTAAACAAATTAAGAATATTCGATGGCTTAGAACTCCCTAACCCCGAACAACAATTCAAGAAATCAAAATGTCACATGTGTCCTTAGACAGAAATTTGAAAATATTTCAACTAATTTTGCATGGCACTTCACTAAATACATAAATGTCAACAAGGATAGCATGATAGGTATCAATGTTTGCTGCACATTAGGAAAAAAATGAACTCACAAATGGGCCTTTTAGCCCCCCCCTCTCCTCCTTAAAACAAGGAAAAGAGGAGAGAAGAATAGTAAAATAATCCTCCTCTCTCTCCACTTTTATAATCTCATTTTGCTTTTTTTATATTATCTACAAAGATATACTCAGATTTCTTCTCTCTCCTTATTCAAGAAGTCTTTTTAAACCAAATTTTATATTCAAAAAGGAGTTAGTTACGAGAGTGTGGTGCTTCGTTTTCAATGAAAAATGATTAGTAGATACGAGGTAATTGATTTTTTAATCGAGAACAAGAAAAATGAAATTTCGGAAGTTCCTTTTAAGATATTTTGGGGATTTTTTATATTCTAGCTTTTGGTAAAAAAACAAACCAATTGGTCAAATTTCGTGTTTTTTGGAGATGTTTTTGGAGGCAAAATAGAAATATCTAAAATACGAAAAGTCTTGGACATCCCTACCCTCTGAGCTATTTCCCCCCATATCTATACTCTCTCATGGCCCTATTGTGACCTCTTCTCTGTGTTTATGCAACCTTCATTAACCAAGTGAAATACTTACACTCTCCTTTCCCTTGGCACCTTTGTGTGCCTCTCTGTGCATCTTCACTCTACCTCTTGTGACAACCAAGTAGGTTTCCCGTTTCTATTAATGGTAAAATGAATACATGAAAGAAGGAGCTGCATATTGAGGTAGAGATTGAATATGCCCCATTATTCAAAAGAACCCAGCGTACCAGTGTCAACCCTTAGGTTTTGCAGAGTTACAGGCAAATGGGATTGAAACATGTGGATTTGTGGGTTGATGGGGGAATCTACCCAATTGACCCCTTAAACAATAAACCTCCAACTTTCTCAGAAATCACAAATTTGCTGAAGTATGTGTGCGAGGGTAAAAATGGGTTACTTGGTTATACTAGATGGCTCAATGATCAAGCATTCAAAGTATTTACAACTTGCCAAGCAACCATAAAAAATTACCAAGATGTGAGCGTTACACATCAACTTCATATACAACAGCTCATAGGACAAATGGTACAGCTGAATGATACTATAGTTCAACAAAACAATCGAATTATTTCAATGCAGGACACTATCCATGACATTGGTATCTCATATGAGGAGGCAAAGGCATAATTGGATGACTTGAGAAAGATCAACAGCAAGCTAACACAGGAGCACAAATGAAAGAAGAAGCCAATCAATGAGTTAATTATGAATAGTGGCCAGTGGAAGCGACGTATCAAAGCATATAAGGTAGCTCATAAAGAGAACCTAGGTGAGGGTGAGGTTGGATCATGTATTAGTAGATTGCTGAAGGAAAGTACATTGGAAAATGCTTTGAGCAATCCTAAGTTTAAGGCTATGAAGGAAAAGGTGATTGAGTGCACATTAAAATATGTGTCAAATAGTTCTCAGCTGTGGATGCACAATCTATTTGTGACAGGGCCGGCATTAGCACAATGACTTACTCAAAGATATTCAAAGGTGTGAAGCATCATCGATTGTCAGGAACATGGTGAGATGCTCTCGGTTGAAGGGTATGGTCAATACTTAGTTGAATGGAATCTTGCAGGAGACTCGAAAACTTTAAAATGCATGTGTGGAATCTCCAATGGTGCAAATACAAAGAATCCATGCCTATATTGCTTGACAGAGAGGGTGGAAGGAAATGACGGAAAGAAGAACTGGTGAAAGGTGACAAGTGTTGCTCCAACGTGCAATAGAGAAGATCCCACTCGGAAGCCCATCTTCAGCATTCCCTTGGATCATATTCACATTTGTTCATTGCATGCTTTTGTCAAAATCATGGAGAAACTTGTACATGAATACATTTGCTTTGCTTATAGGATGTAATCAGAAAAAGAAGCCATTGTAACATGTAGGAATGTGGAGTGAGTACTATCGGAAATTGGGCTACACAAGCATCAAGTGACGATTGAAAATGATGAGAAGAGATCAAGAAAATATGGTAACTTGCCAAAAAAACCTTGCTTTGGAGGAGCAAAGGCTAGGAAGTTTCTCTCAGTACCCATCAATGAGGAAGGGAATGTCATGGTTTGTAGACTGCAGGACAACGATGGGTGGAAAAAGTTACATTTTGCATCTCCTGATTGAAGTAATGGAGGAAAAACAAGATTGGCCAAAGCTAAGGTTTGGATAAGTCTTAACAAATTGGCTCCCTTACTTCGCAAGATGGTGTCTAACAATGAAGATAAGCAAGAATTTATCAATGCTGTGCATAGCTTCTACGAAAACATGGTGGAAGCATGGGGCAAAAGCTCTATCACACATTACATGGTGCATACTAAGTTAATATTTTAAAATTATATGAATTGTATAAACTATTGAGCATAGTTTTACTCATGTGTGATGTGTCTTTGTAGCATATCCTTGAGGCACATGGGCCATACTTTGCAGAAAAGGGAAGCACCATAATTTGGTCCACACAAGGGATGAAAAATTCACATTGGATAGCGTGTGGTGTATACCAAAGAAAAATTAATCATGGTGGAGGGGTGAATGGTAGCAATCCAATGATCCAATTGCTATCTTGGTGGCCTAGGATTATAGTAGCGGATGAAGCTAAACTCTCGCAAGAGAGCAAATGAAAGTGTTGATGAATCGGCTCTGCAGACATGATGGAATCACGTCATGTCACTAAAAGAGCGTGTTATGAAGCCTCAAGTGCCAAAGAAAACCATGCCAAGTGGCTAGAAACAAGGCTTCGACAAGGCAAATGGGTTCGAAGAGAGCTAAGATAGTAAGATGAACAATGTGAGTCGGTGTGAATGCAATTCATAGTTTAAGAGAGAAAGAGAGAGTGTGCATCTATGTGAATGAGTCTCACAGTTTAGGGTTATATAAAAGAGGGTTTCACTTTCTATCTTATTCATTGAGTTCTCACATCTCTTGTGTAAGAAAGATGGCTAGGTCTAAGGTGGTTGCAAATAAGCTTCCACTTAGATCCCCATATTGCGTTTAGCCCCTTGGAGCATCTACTAGCTCAGATGCACCCCCTTCTCAACCTAATCCACCTTCCTCAAGCCGCCCTCACAAGGGTCCTCCTCAGCATCCCCACAAGAAACGTAAGTGGAAGCCAGGTGCAGTGGCCTTGAGAGAAATTAGAAGGTATCAACGCTCTTTTGATCTCATCATTTCGAAGGCGAGCTTCTCGAGACTTGTTTGCGAGATTGTGCAAGACCTCTACCACACAGAAAGCAGGAGGTGGTTTTTGGCACAAGGTCAGGATAGACTTGATCACTTCACAAAAGAATATCTTCATGCTCCACAGTGTGCTGCAGAGTCCTTTTTAGTTGACTTGATGACTGATGCTCAACATTGTGCAATACATGCGAAGCACATCACTGTAACTCCCAAGGACTTCCAACTTGTAAGAAATCTTCAAGCAGTGAAGGATGCATTCGTTCCAATGAAATGCACATAGTTTGTAATGTTATCTTTTTTGGCATAGTGTTGTCCTTGTGCATTGGACATATGACTATGTCCAAGTGCAAAACTATTGTATGCGCCCTTAAAATATGAGTTAAAATTTTACACTTGTCCTTTGCTCTCAACTTTGACTATGTATCTTCGCTGTATTTTCAATTCTTACTTACAGTTTTTGTTAGCACTGTCAATTTCAATAGGAATAACATGCAAAAATTTGCCATTTCTTGTTGTAGATTTTACTCCTAATGCCTCTGTATAGTCAATGTGGTGCAAAGTTTCTAAGGGCAAGTAGTCGCGATGTTGATTTCTCAATTAGCAATCCATCCATAATTTTGGTGTGGGATAATTTTTAAAATACTAAACTGTATCAGAATGCGATGAAACTTCACAGCGCACTCGTTAGGTGGCCAAGAGCCCTTTTTTTTTTGAACTCCAAACGCCAGACTTCGAACCAGAGGTCTACAGGCGCTTTTTTTTCAAATTTTCAAAAAAAAAAAGAGCTCTTGGCCACCTAACGAGTGCACGTGTGAAGTTTCGTTGCATTCTGATAAAAGGTTAAGGATTTACAATCACACGATGGACAGTGCATATGAAGCTGCATTAACCCGGTTTTGGGGTTTATATGGGTTAAAAGTTCATTCTTCTTCTCATTTTCACATCTTGATTTCTTTGCTTCCTCCATTTTCACATCCCCAACCTCTGTCTCTTCTCTATCTTGCCCTCGTTGAGCTTGCATGGCACGCTGTCGTGATGTTATGAGGACACAATGTGAAAAAGTATGGAATGCATCATCATCCGATTTCTTATTAATCAAGAGAGTCAATGTGATCTGAGTCATTAGTATTAGTGTGAGTTGCATAGATTATCCAAAAATACTAGATTTTTGGATAATTTTAGTATATATTTGATATTATTTATTGCAAAAATTTGAAAAAGTTAGAAAAGCTTCTAGATTAGGATGGCATGCACAAAGCTAGTTGCTTTTTTCGCCAGTTAGGGGATTTTCACAAGAAGGACAGATTGACGAAATCGCACACGTTGCGATCGCTGTAAACAAGCTCAAAACTACAAATTGAACTGAAAGAAGAAGAAGGAGTGATTTGGAAGATCCATGATTAGGCATCCTGGGGTTTTACCCCCCTTTCGAAGCCAACGGGGCCATCAGATTTGGGTTCTGGGCAGCAGAGAAAGAGCTGATTTTTCTAATCCATGTTTTTGGTCTATGAAGGAGCTCCAGGAGAATTAATGCCTGGAGATTGCTTCTGAGTAGTGCGAAGATTCCAGGTTCTTTCAATACATATTGATTCAGTTCATTGTGATTTGTTTTTGTAGTGTTTACCACTTGGGTATTCTCTATCTTCTCTTCCATCTCCTATCTCTACTTCCTTCTACTTCTGATCCCCGATGGATTCAACCTTTCGACAAAAACCCCTCCGACAACGCACCAAGCAAGCATGTCGCCGTTTTGGCCCCGGAAAGACATCACACCAAGGCCCGCCACTTGGAGCACAAGATGGAACCTCCTCTAGTGTAGCAACAGGTGCTTCCCATAGAGCACAATGACCACCACAAAAGAAGAGGAGATGGAAACCGGGCATTGTCGCCCTTCGAGAGATAAGGAGAATCCAACACGGATACGAGATTCTCATCCCGAAAAGTTCTTTTTGTAAGGTTGTTCTAGAAGTCATGCAAGACTTGGAGCTGAAAGGGATGGGAAGATTTTGGGCACGAGTGCGAGATGGCCACCAGCAGGAAGGTGGATTGTTGCAGCTATGGAGGCCCTACAAACAGTTGTAGAGGGGTTTCTCATAGACTTGCTCGATGATACACATATTGGGGCCATCCATGCAAAGCGTGTCACAATCATAGATAAAGACATGAACTTTATCATTCGGCTTCGACACAACAAGGGGACTCTGCCATAGATTACTAGATTAATGATGCAAGGTTTGTAATGAGTGTTACAGTGCCATAACATCTTGGAAGGCCAAAAAATTTTGTATACTTTGCCACATTGGAATATTTATTTATATATACATAATATCTCATGTGATGTCTACTGAATTCAAATAATTGAGTAAAGTTGTTTTGTTTTGTTTCTTGAAATGCACGACTCTTAATTTTTGTTTAATGTACGAACACATCAAAAGTAGTAATACGTATGGATACAAGCTATGTTATTGCTTATGCACGATTGCAAGTACAATACTACGCGTTAATTATGTTAATATATGTGGATGCGTCACTCACGTACCACACATTATTGTCACACTTACATAATCGCAAGTGTAGTACTATGCGTTGAATTATGTTAACGTATCGAATGCGTCATTCATGTACCACACATTATCGTCACACTTATATGAACCACACATTTATTTAATAAATATTTATTTGTAGGGACAAAGTAAAGTATCTTATATTCATTAAGAAAAATACATGTGATGGATGTTAGTGATGGTAGATACAAAAAACTGATAGCCAACAAGAACTCTCAATTGTTCCTTGGCCTTTTCATTGGTGGAGAGGAGGGGCCAGCTTTCGATGAAAATATAAGTTCCTTCTTTGATTCAAAAATGATGCACTCCCCCTTCAGCTCTTTCTCCAGGAGAAGCGGATTTGATACTTTAGCGAGGTCGCCTAATATAGCAAGCACACACATTGCTCCACCACACGTTTGGTCAAACAAGTAAAGAAGCTTTGACCGCTTGATTAGTACCACCTTCTCCAAGCTAGATGTCACAGGTATTGCTCGAAAAGGTCCAAACTTGGTCAAAGATCGAAATTTCATGATTATTTCTTGCCCTCCTTGTGAGCACTTCTTATGAAAGACCACCAAATCTACAACAAGGTTACCAATATACTCCTTCAGAGCTGAATCCTTTCGTCAATCCACATGTCGAGCTCCTCCTTGCCTTGATGCAAACTCATCTATATACAGTATGTCCTAAATGACAAAGTCACATCAAACAATATATTTAGCGACTAACCTAGAGTTATCAAAAAGCGACAAAACTTGACGGTAGGGTGTGATGGGTTCCCCGGAGTCCACCGGTGAAATCTTGGCAAAAAATAATGTCTACAGCTATCCTGCCCAAAGTCTGGCATCTGGGGCGTCTAAGGCCCCAGACGCCCCAGACACAGGGCAACTGCAAGCATCATTTTTGGCCAAGGGGCCCAGACGCCCCAGACGCAGGGCAACTGCAGGCATCATTTTTGGCTAGGGGGCCCCAGACGCCAAACTTCAGATAGGGCAGCTGCAGGCATCATTTTTTGCCAAGATTTCACCGGTGGACTCTGGGGACCCAACGCACCCTATCGTCAAGTCTCATTGCATAAAAATATATGGTAGTTAGAAATGTCACCTTCTCCAGATCATCTTGTATCTTCATTTCCTCGTGTGTTAGGAAGGCACCTCTTTGGGCAGAGGGATCTACAAACTCCTTGGTAGGAAGCTGGGGCCTTGCCTTGGTAGGAAGCTGGGGCCCTGATCCAAACAAATCATGATGTAGTGCTTCAGATTCAGCATCTTGCATAAGGTAATCTTATTCAACCGAGGTAATATGCTCCTGTGCTACTATGATCGCACTCACTGTATCTAAGCTTGTGCCATCATATCTTCCAATCTCTGCCATTATTGGATGCACATCCATGTAATCATAATCGATCAAGTCTTCCATTGAATTCCTGACTAGGATAGAAAATAACTCTTCTTCCTTCATTTCCAAGTATTGCAGTACATCTGATAGAAGCAAGCATTGTACACCATCTACTTCAATGGGTGTCAAGGAGGCAAGGCTGGGTTTGTCGACTTGTGGCTGTTCTGAAGAAGATGGCACCATGAGAGCCAACCCTTGCTCTGCCACTACACGATGTTCCTCTGCAACATTTATGAGCTCTTCAATCAGTTCTTCTCCCATGTATGTGATAGAAACAACCTGTGGAGTTGTATCTTCATCGCTCTCCTCCTCTAGGGGTGTATCCAATGCAAAGTAGATAAATTGCCAATGCACAATCACACTCCAGGAGATCCAAAGGTGATGTACCTGGTGCACTTCCCATGGGAACAATGCACACTCTATGTGAAGGATCCACATGGGCCAGACACCTATTCACCACTTTTTGGTGATTCTTTCCTGCTTGAAATACCATGAGCTGTTCCAGAGGCACCCAAGTCATGTTGGATTCCTCGATGGAGTATGTGCATGTAGCAATGATGCTCACAAAGTCTTCCAAAACCTGAAGGGGGGGATCCAACGATGAGAGCACGCTTTTAAGGTTGAAGTTCTTAGAGAAAATCTGAAATATCTCGTCACCCTGGTTGGCAAAGATAGTCTCGTGGATCCACTCATCAAAGTGTGCACGAGCATCCATCGTAGCAGGTAGGAGGGATGTGGTGGATATAAAGAGATGAAGAGAGGAAGTGCGAAATGAAACAATGAAACAAGAACTAAACTAGTTCTACCTTAAAAACCTTAAGTTTTAAACCATTAAGGGTTGTTCGCATACGATATTTAGTTATGTCTTTACTTATATCTTTGTAAAGTTTACATGCATATGTAAATGTGTTGATGTGGAAAGTGTATAACAAGTGTATGATTTTGCATAAATACCATAATTTTTAAATATTGCAAGTTTGTAAGCGACAATATTCTATTGGCCAAAAAAATCCAAAAATTCATAGGTGTTGGATATTACAACTCGTGGTGTTGGGATTTTTAGGGAGACTCTGCTGGGGGTAAAGGTGCCTCCGCCGTGCCGCCCCGTGTATTACTACACTGACAGTACCCGCCACTGCACATTGCAGGTGGCGGGCGCCCGTCACGTCACTTTATTCTTTATTCTTTTAGTGACAGTTTGAATAAAGGAAGGCCCGGTCACACATTGTGACTGTTGGAGTTCCCATTTCTTGTCTCTCTCTTTCTTGCTCTTGCTCTCCCGCTATAGCTCGCGTGCAAGCTTCGATCCTTCTCACCTTTCAACTGGTATCAGAGCTTGACATTCTCTTGCTCGAGCTTGACTCGGTGCTTCCCGATCTTCGCATCGACTTGCTTCACGCATTGGATCTCCATCCCGGCAGCCATATCCGATCTCCCCGAGCTCCCGTCACTCCCCGGCTTCCCGAGCACCTTCCTAGCCTATTGAGGCACCTTCAAGGCATTGATACCGAGGTATTTGATCATTCTTTCAGGGTTTTATTTCAGTCTACAGGTTGCAAACAGCAAGGGCAGCCATGGCTTCAAACTCTTGAAGCTTATTCCCCTCATATTGTGCCTTACACCTATTAAGGCTCAAAGAAGCTCGTCATAGGCCTTTGATAGGCCCTTCTTGAGCCCCCCATTACCCCCTTTTCAGCCCATGTGGAGCAGCAGCAAGTTCAGCACCAACAGGGCAGATTGCATCATTTTTTTCCAGGCTATGAGCACTCATCTACTTCAGCTCCACACTTGGCCATTGCTTCTTGCTCTCTACCTTGATCAAGAGGGCTATAGACTTCATGTTTGATGTCATTCAAGCTTTGGGCATTGGTCTTGATCATTCGGGGCTGATCTCTTCAGATTTGGGACTATCATAAACTGTCATAATAGGCTGAAAACAGGGCAGCACCATTGGCATTAGCATTTGTTGCTTATACTCCATTCCGGTTGTGCTATTTGATGCCCGTATGCGGTCTACATGATGCCTAGTGCCTTGGGAATGTATGCACATGATTATGCCATGATTTTGGCCTGAAATATTGGCTGATTTGGGACTGTTATTTACTATTATACAGTGCTGGAAACAGGGCAGCCACACTTGGCATTGGCATTTGATGCTTATACTCTACTCCGGTTACCTTGTTTGATGCCCGTATGCGGTCTACTTCCTACCCAGATGTATTGGGGATGTATGCATTTGGTTTGACCATGATTTTGGCTTGAATTCGGGGCTGAATTCTACTGTTTAGAACAGTAAATACATGCTGGAATAACAGTGGGCTGAAGGTACTTTACATGCTTTGGCACTTACCTACTGATACCGGATGTATGCTTTGAGCTTTGGCATGATGTCTCTGACATTTGGGGACGACTTGGAGCATATGTATGAGGTTATGGGATGCTTTTGAGCTTCGCATTAGCTCCGTCTTCACTGGCATTTGGACCGACTTGGCATGCTCGTGGACCGCCTGTGCCTCATGTCTCTGCTTGACAGTTAGGCTTTTGCATTACATGCTTTGGTTCGTGACATATGCTATTTGGTTCGTGTATGCCATACCGACATTTGGAGCTTGGATTTGGATGTATTTGAGCATTCCCGGCTTACTTGATCACTGATCTTGGTTGCTATTTGGATGTCATTGAGTTGACCGAGAGCTTATTTGGGCTTATGTATTGCTTCATGGTTAATACGACCGGTGCTTCATGTATGTCATGCTCTCTTGGATGCGCTTGATGCATTGACAGGGTCACTTATCACTGGTGCTTTCTCTTGGGTTGTTTGAGCTTCTGAGCTCGCTTTGTACGCCTTTTGTGCCAGTGGGAGCATTTTACATGCTTGCTTGACCTTTGACAGTTGCATGCTATTGGAGCACTTACATGTATTTGGAGCAGTTTATGTCTTGAGCAGCTACATACGTATTGAGACTTTGGGATCATACTCCGATCTTTATGGATATGCATTGATGTACTCTTGGTTCATAGGATGCTTATGAGATGAGTCTCATATTTGGATCTTTCTCATTGAGCAGACACCTATTTGTGTCAGGTTTTGGCAGTTACAGGAACACTTTGCCTAGAGTGTCTGGGGGTGTGCCTTTCACTGGCAGATGTTATTTTGACATGCTTCGGTGTTGAGCTCATGTTCTTTTCACTGTCATTGGCCTTGCTTATGTCCATTTCATGCCGGCTTTGGACCTAGCATTGTTTGCTTGACATTGGATCCTATTTTGGGACAGTTTGCTCTCTAGACTGCATACCTACAATTTATTACAGCAAGCAGTTATTGGTGGACTGAGGTGTACTTTTCATGCTGAAATATCCTGATTTGGTGTACCGCACCTAGTACTAAGTGGGCAGCAACTTTTGGCACACTTTGCTCGCCCTTTGGACCCCGTTTTGGTCATTTTTGGGTAGTTTCTGCAGTAAAACAGCAAGCAGTTTTGGACTGTTTGGGCATTTCCAGCCTGCATAATGGCGTCATCTTCGCATGATAGTGCCATCTTTAACATTACAAAGTTGGATGGTACCAAGTACTCTTACTGGAAGAGTCAAATATGGCAGGTTTTGGTGCAGAAATCTCAGATTAAGCCACTTCGATTGAGTGGGGAGCAGCCTGAAACTATGGACTATGACGACTGGCTTGAACTTGATGAGCTATGCAAGTCCATAATTGTATTGTCTCTCACTGAACAGGTACATTATAATGTATTTGAGGAAGCACAGAGTGCATGGGATCTATGGAATAAGATCAAGAATCTTTATGATAAGAAAAGTCCAGCGAGTCAGATGTACTGGTTGAAGCAACTTATGGATCTGCGCATGAAGGATAATGCGACTATGTCTGCTCACTTGAGCTAGTTCCATGCTATACTGAAGAACCTGACTTCGCAAGATATCACCTTTGGAGAGGAAGTAACTCCTCTTTTCTTGCTTGGGACTCTGAATGAGTCATGGGATGTATTCTGCACTGCTCTTTGTGCCTCTAGTGCTACTCTAAAATTGGCAGATGTTGAAAGTGCTCTTCTTCAGGAAGAGGTGAATCACAAAAACTTGGATGCCTCTCGTGGTAGTCATGCTTTGACAGTTAGAGACAGGAATGACAGGTATGACCGTGGTAATAACCGTGGTCGTGACTCGCAGAAGGGTCGGTCTAAATCTCATGGCAAGTCGCGTGGGCGCAATGCAAATGTCACTTGTCATCATTGTGGGAAAAAGGGCCATATTAGACCACAGTGTCATGAATTGCGCAATGAGAAGCGCAAGGATAAGGGGAAAGATAAAGTGCAGGAGAAGTCCTCTGATCGCAGCATAGTACCTGCGAAGTCCAGCATCAAGATTGAGGAAATTAATGTCACGCAGACTGAGGAGTCCGATGGTGGTGATGAGTTTATACTTGCAGCTAGTTCTTCTGATGCTTCACACTTGACTGAGACATCTAGTATGTATGCACAGTGCTGGTTATTGGATTCCGGAGCATCCTTCCATGTGACGCCTTACCGTGAGTGGTTCCACTCTTACCGCACTATATCTGGTTCAGTCAGACTTGGAGACGACAGGTCTCTTGACATTGTGGGCATGGGTGATATTCAGTTGCAGTTTTCCACTGGCAGTTCATTTTTGCTTAGGGATGTACATTATGTACCTGCGCTTGCGCGCAGTCTTATGTCTGTAGGACAGCTGGATGATGCAGGATTTCATGTATGTTTTGGGGATTCTGCCTGGAAGATTACTCGTGGCAGACTTGTGCTTGCTAGAGGCACCAAGTCTGGCAGCCTCTATCCTCTTGTTGTATCTGGGTCCTCAGTTGACCATGTTTTGGCAGTGGGTTCTATCCCACATGTATCACTTTGGCATGCTCGTTTAGGGCACATGTCTTTGAAGGGAATGAAAATGTTAGCTGGTTTGCAGTATCTTCCGCCTTTGGATTATGCATGTTTTGACTCGTGTGATCATTGTCTTTATGGTAAGCAGAATAGGTCTACGCATAAGAAATCGGGTAGGCCACGCATGAGTGAGCCCTTGGCATTGGTGCATTCCGATGTTTGTGGGCCTATGCCTTGCATGTCTATGGGTGGCGCGAAGTACTTCGTTACCTTCATTGATGATTTTTCTAGGAAAGTGTGGGCTTATCCCATAAAGCAGAAGTCCGATGTCTTGGCAGTTTTTCAGAGATGGCTTGCTCTTGTTGAGAACCAGACTGGGTATAGGCTGAAATGCCTTAGGACAGATAATGGGGGAGAATATGTCTCGTATGCTTTTGAGCAGTTTTGTGATGACAGGGGTATTAAGCATCAGTTGACCGCCCCTTACACTCCACCCCAGAATGGTTTGGTTGAGCGCATGAACAGGACTATTCAGGAGCGTGTGCGCTCTATGCTTAGCCATGCAGGCCTACCCCAGAGTTTTTGGACTGAGGCAGTTAGTACGGCAGTGCATGTCATAAACCGATCGCCTTCCAGTGGATTAGATTTCCAAGTTGCAGAGAAAGTTTGGGCTGGTAAGCCACCCTCTTATGCGCATCTCCGTGTCTTTGGATGTGAGGCATTCTGCCATGTGCCCAAGGACAAGAGGAGTAAATTGGATCCAAAGAGCATTAAATGCATATTCCTTGGCTATGGTGAGTCAGGAGAGATGGGCTATCACCTATGGGATCCGTAGGCGCGGAAAATAGTACGCAGCCATGATGTCGTCTTCCATGAAGACAAGATGCACATGCAGCCTGAGAAGGTGGTTGAGATCCGCAAAGTGATCTTTCAGGAGGAGCCTAGAGCTCCAGCACAGCCAGTAGTACAGCCTGCAGCAGTTCCTCCACAGGGCCAGGGTGTTGGACAGGCAGTTAGACAGGCAGTAGAGCCTGCGGTGAGACGATCTACTAGAGACAGACGTCCACCTGACAGATTTCAGCCCTCTATGCATTATGTTTTGGTTACCGATGCAGGAGAGCCTTTCACTTATGATGAGGCTATGCGCAGGGGTGACAGTCACTCCTGGGAGAGGGCTATGCAGTCTGAGATAGACTCCCTGCATAAGAATGAGACTTGGGATTTGGTTGCCTTGCCTAAGGGCAAGAAGGCTTTGCCATGCAAGTGGGTGTACAAGCTGAAAAGTACCCCTGGACACTCCAAGCCGGCATACAAGGCTAGATTGGTAGCAAAGGGTTTTAAGCAGGAACATGGTGTGGACTTTGATGAGGTATTCTCTCCTGTGGTTAAGATGACCACCCTGCGCTTAGTCTTGGCTTTGGTTGCACAGCTTGACTTAGATCTATATCAGATGGATGTCAAGACGGCTTTTCTACATGGGGACTTGCATGATGAGATCTATATGGATCAGCCTAAGGGCTTTGCAGAACCTGGCAGGGAGCACCTAGTGTGCAAGTTGAAGAAGAGCTTGTATGGCTTGAAGCAGGCACCTAGGGAATGGTATCATAAGTTTGATACCTTTATGCAGTCACAGGGCTACAGCAGGAGTGCTATGGATCCGTGTCTTTACACGAAGAAAGCCCGTGATGGCAGTTTGCTTATCTTGGTACTCTATGTTGATGATATGCTGATAGCAGGGAAAGCTCATGATGAGCTAGACGCTCTTAAATCTCAGCTGAAGAAGAGCTTTGAGATGAAGGATTTGGGACAGGCCTCACATATACTTGGGATGCGCATTAAGCACGATAGGCATCAGGGGCTTTTGTATCTCTCACAGCGGGAGTACATTCATAAAGTCCTTGAGCGCTTCCGCATGCAGGACGTAAAGCCTATTGGCTGTCCATTACCTTCTTATGTGAAGGTATCACAGGCGATTGTCCGCAGACAGATGAGCAGAGGGCCGAGATGGCCAAGATCCCTTATGCTTCAGCCGTGGGCAGTTTGATGTATGCCATGATAGCCACTCGTCCAGATATTGCGCATGCAGTTGGTGTTGTGGCACGCTATATGGCTACATCTGGCAGTAGACATTGGGATGCCGTGAAGGGTATCATGAGGTACTTGAAGGGCACAGCAGATATGTGTATTTGCTATGGCAGCCAGGATACAGGGGTCGTGGGGTACACTGACTCCGATTATGCAGGACATGCAGATAGTAGGAAGTCCACTTCTGGCTATGTATTCACCTATGCTGGAGGGGCTGTCTCTTGGATGTCCAGGGTTCAGAAGTGTACGGCTTTGTCTACCACTGAGGCCGAGTATGTTGCAGCCACTGAGGCTTGCAAGGAGGCCATATGGTTAGGCCGTCTAGTTGCTGACCTTGGGATTGATGCTACACCTACACTGCATTCGGATTCTATGAGTGCCATTCAGTTGGCTAAGAATCCGGTCTTCCATGCGAAGACGAAACACATTGAGGTGAGGTATCACTTCATACGTGGTGTCGTGGAGGACAGGTCTGTTGACCTTGTCAAGATCTCCACTGACGAGAATCCTGCAGATCTGCTCACGAAGAGCCTCACTACTGAGCGCTTTGCCTTCCTAGGAGGTTGATGGGCGTTGGATGAGATGCCGCCTTTCCTCATCCCTTGTACCTATGTACATTTGTACTGTCTTTTCTTTTTTCTTTTCTCTCTCACTAGGGCAGATTCGCCTTTAAGTGGGAGGTTGTTGGGGGTAAAGGCGCCTCCGCCGTGCCGCCCCGTGTATTACTACACTGACAGTATCCACCACTGCACACTGCAGGTGGCGGGCGCCCGTCACGTCACTTTATTCTTTATTCTTTTAGTGACAGTTTGAATAAAGGAAGGCCCGGTCACGCATTGTGACTGTTGGAGTTCCCATTTCTTGTCTCTCTCTTTCTTGCTCTTGCTCTCCCGCTATAGCTCGCGTGCAAGCTTCGATCCTTCTCACCTTTCAGACTCTACAATTTCTAAAATATGTGGAGCCACACACTTTCTGCTAGTAACAGTATCCTCAGCTCGGCTTCGAATTTTCCTATCATCTAGTTTAAAATGGAAGCTAACAGGTGGATTCTGCATTAACATTGTAATTTCCTAGCGCATTATACTCAAGGGCCAATCATCCTCCATTTGCAACACTTGGGGATCGCGGCCCTCACAAATGGCAGTAACATCCACAGCTGCACTTTCATGCATGTCTTGATCAAGGCACAACCATTTACCCTTGAGCATTCTCCATCTACGATTCTCTTGAGCAATCTCCATCTAAGATACTTGAATACTAGGCACAAAGTTTGTCATGCGACAAAGTACCTGTAATTGGAAAGGAAAGTTAGCCGATTCATCCCAAAGTCAGATAATAGTCAACTAAGAGAGAAATTTTTTACCTAAAAGCCATGTCCCTTGTTGTGACTCGACACTCCACTGTGTCAGGACTATGAGTTATTTTTTATGTCCAAGTTTTGCTTAGAATCCTTGTTACATAATCCTCTGATGTATTTTTTATGACGTATGTGCTTTTGGTACGTCTCAAACCCTTACATTCCTTGAACATGTGTGCAAAAATTGCAATCGGTATGAACCAACTTAGATGTACATTCTTTGAGCCGGTGCTTGGCTTCATAGAATTCAATATGTCTGTTGAAATTTTTGTGCTACACATGTGCAAAATGTCGCTACTACACAATGGCCATTCTATGCTATTGAGATTCGATATGTACATAGACTCAAGGGTTCCATATTCTCGACTTCCCTTCGGCAATATGTACTTGGAGTCATAGAAAAAAACAAGGTCCTCTGCGAGCTGCTTAGTTGTATGCTCCTCAAAGAGCAATTTACCAATTTCGGGGTGGTAACACTTAAAAGAACAAGTGAAACTCTCAACATTTTGCCACTCACAACAATTCGAAGGCTATACTTTTGTAAATACGAGTCAAGTTGTTACATAGGTATCATGAAATTTCTCATTCTCAATGAGTTGCAAATACTTACTGTTTGCAATGTTTCCTTGAAAGGGCATAGTGGACGCAATATGTATTTGTTTTTGCATGAATACATGTACAAACGCCTCTGTTGCAAGATGAGAATCAACATTCATTTTTCTAAGAGCTAAAATTTTACCCTTCCAGTGCTTTGATACATCTGCAATTGTAGATGCTTTCACCCTGAAAGCTCCCTTCATACTTGGATGCATATGTACCCAAGAGGAGCAATGATACGTATCAGTGATCCAATTCCCTTCTTCATCTTTTCTGTTATGTACTTCTATCGAGAGAATGCTTGTTTTTCTCTCAGGCATTATAACCTACGCATTAGATGTAAAGAAGTATGTATTAACCCCTAAATAATAAGCATTTTAAGTGTGTTCAGTAATCACCAATATGCCATACAAATCAACATGGCATTAAGAGATGTTTACACTTTTGTAAACAGACATAAACATTGATATCGAAATGCATGTGGATATATACATCAACACAAAGTATAGATTTAATTTCAAGACATCACTTTAATCATACCATTTACATGAAATATAATGAAAAGAATAGCACAAGAATACTTAGAGAATTTTGCCAAAATAAATTTTATTATAATGAAGAGGAGTTTGATTTGACTCAATACATTGTATGAAATGTGGGTATTATAGAGTAGTTGTTACAAGGATAGTAGCCACATGGTATGCAAATATTAATAGGCACATTGGATTGACACCTTAGATATTCTAAGACTCAACACATTGTGTGTTATATGGATGATATGATACAAGAGTTTCATGGATCATTGCCAATTGGCATGGAGATCCAAATGGACACATAGGACCAATAAAGCAGAGGATTTTTGAACCATTGACTTCTAGCAGATCCATATCATCCAACACAAAGGAATCACTCACCATGTCAAAATAGTTGATCGAGAATTATATGATTCACTTAAACCTTGTACAATACCTATGTACAAAAAAACACCTGCATGAATCCCTTTTAACAAAAATACTTGCATGAATCCCTTTTAGCAAAAAATATCGAGATAACTGCATGAATAGAAGCAATACAAAACAGGGCCAATTTACCTATAAGCTGATTTGCTAAAGATAAGATTGAATCATTGCTAATCAAAACCCATTGCAAATGATGGACATAAGAAAACATCAATCCCATCAAACATAAAAGTCACTAATTAAATGAATAAATTTTGGAACCACAAAATATGGCATATTTACTTGTAAATTGAGCTACAGAATCTCTGCTCTACCTTGTGTTAAGTGTTGCAACAACAATTGATTCTTAAGTTAGAATTAGCATCATACCCTATTGTAAAGATAGTATCAACAATTGATTCTTAAGTTAGAACTAGCATCAAACCCTATTGTAAAGATAGTAGAAAAGGGATAATGCAGAGAGGAAGAAAGAGAGAGTGTATGAGTACGCAGGAGAGAGAAAGAAATGAGCACCTATCCAATCTTGCCCAAATTGATCTCTACAAAAAAGACAATTTTGCAAGAGTTAGTATTTACATGAAGGTATACTGAAAAAATAGTAGAAAAGAGAAAACATAGAGAGAGAAAGAGTGAGGGAGAGAGAGATAAGCACTTATGCAATGTCACCCAAAATGATCTCTGCAATAAAACAACAACAAGGGTTAGAACTAATGTTATGTTGTATTGAAAAGATATCAACAAAAAAAAAAAACCAAACAAAGAGAGAGATTAACACCTTTGCCTCTTGCTCCAAATAAACTCTACAAGAAAACAACAATTAGAACCAACATCAAATTGTATTGAAAACACAACATAAAAGAGAAACAACACATAGAGAGAGGGGGGAAAGAAAGGAGAGAGAGAAGAGCACCTCTATGTCCTGCCCCAAACAACCTCTGCAATGAAACAACAACAAAAGTAAGAAACGACATCAAACCCTATTGAAAAAATAGCAAACAAGAGAAAATGCAAAGAGAGATGGGCTCTTGTATTTTGCCCAAAATCTGGAGCTGCGTGGAGAAGAAAGTGCAGAGGTAAGCAGAATGCTCAAAACCCTAATTAGTCTCAGCAGGGAGCTTCAATGGAGACGAAAATTCACGAGTATAGAGAAGAGAGGGAAAGTGGTATGTTGCTCAGCTTTTGGGTCAAACTGATTTCGTGAGAGGAAAAAAAACCAAAATTGAAAATTCTCCAAAAAAAGGGGGGAATACAAGGTGAGAGAAACTCAACTTTTGTGTACTATTCATTCTCCCTTTTTTTAATCCCCACTATCCCTTTTTTTAATAGAAAACCCAAGATTTGGAGAGAGAAGATTCACCCTCCATGGATGTCAACATCTAGCCTTCTTATTGGACAATCCAAAAGGCCCACATCTTAAACTATATTATTTTTAAGGGCCCATTTGTGAGTTCATTTTTTTCCTAATGCTAATTTGATCAAACAAATAGAAATAGACCTCGAAAATTAATATGTAGCTACAACATTAAAGGTTCAGGAAGAATTTTTAGTTGTTGACATAGACCTGTACACTTAGATGTAGGCCCCAAAAATCAAGAGGTAGCTACTGCATTAAAGGGTGAGGAAGAATCTTCAAGATAGCCATAGGCCCATATACTTTGCATGTAGTCAATATCAATGTACCTTGTGATCTCACACCCTACTCCCTCTTTTTATATATATATCTCTCTCTTGTCGTGCCCCCCTTTAAGGGAGGATACAATATTTAAATGTCATTGGGATTGAAGAACTAGGAGAACATTGGTGCAAAATTTGAAGAAAATCTAGGTGGAAAGCACATAGTTTTCTTTAAGGAAACTAGGGAGCAATTCTCCTTGGGGTTTTTGAGGAGGGTCTTCCAAAAGGTTTTCCTTGAAAACTATTAGACTCTTTAGAAAACTCATTGCCTTGATGTTTCAACCAAAAAACCCTTCTATATTATGGAAAAAGCAAGGTTGTGCATCTTTATTCCCTTAAGAAAAGGAAAAGCACTCAATGTATATTCAAGGAATCCCTTTTCTAATTTCATTTCTATTATTGGAGGGGTTCACCACTTATGTGGCCTAAATTTGGAATTGAAAACCCTTTTGGGGTGGGTCCTTTTAGAAAATCATTTCCATAGGAAAAACCCCACAAGAACAACTCCTATTAAAAAGATGAGGGAATTAGAAGTTTGGCAAACAAGTGTTGGGGGTAAAGGCGCATGTGCCTATGCTACCATGCATTTACTTTACACATTGTGACCACACACTTGTGCACTATAGGTGGTAGCACCCATTACTATCACTTTATTCTTTATTCTTTCAATGACTATTGAATAAGGAAAGGCCGATCACATTGTGATTATTGAAGTTCCCACATATGGTCTCTCTCTCTCTCTCTCTCTCTCTCTCTCTCTCTCTCTCTCTCAATCCGCCATAGCTCTTGCTTTTCTCTTGCTTTCACTTGTGTACTTCCACTCAGGCTCTACCTTTCAATAAGTATAAGAGCCAACCATTTGAGGAGCTTCTTCATCCTTTACTTTGGCTTGGATTCAAAGCTTTAGCTCAAGGTTTTATGGCACCCATTGTTTCTTCCTTTCGAGGTATGCATTGCATCTTCCCTTCGTCCACGACTTGTTCTAACTTGCTCTCGAGACTTGTTGAAGAGCTTGTAAGGGCTTAGCTAAGCCTTGTTGAGTGCTTATTGAGTTGAGGAGTAGCCATTCTATGAATTTTGAATGGATACATAGCATGTTGTAGAAGTCATGGGCAATTATGGCAGTTTGACAATATTGTCATACTTTGGCCATAACTTTTGCATACGGTATTGAATCTAGGCTTTCTATAGCTAGAAGCAAAGAGCACGACAAGAGCTATAGATATGGGAACTCATAAAGTTGATTTTGTATAGTTTTTGTTCTTTGTTTCACATAGAACATAATAGTTCAGGTTTGGACAACAAACACTAAATTCCATAATGCATGTTTGATGCTTTGGGTTAGTATTTTGGTGCCCAAATGGTATGGTCATGATTTTGGGATGCTATTTTGATTTTTCAGACCTTGATTAGATCAATTTTGTAAAGGGCTATTGCTGCCATAACAGTTTGGACATCAAGCATACAATAGTGAGCTTCATGCTTTGAATACCTATTGTGCGTATATGATATTTTGAGTATGCTACACATCTACAGTGATATCTAGCATTGATGTATGAGCCAAAATGTGCTTTTTGTTGAGATATCGAGCTCCACTCGTGATATGCCAGGGTGACCGTTGTGCATTTATGTCACCGACGTGTTAGTTGCAGATGCGGTTGGTACACCGCCCATGAATAATAGCTAGATGACAGCTATCCTTATCTACTCTAGTTCGTGGCTCAGTTAGCATGCCACCTTAGTTAGTTGAGTTTGGTTTGAGACCCATATATAGGGTTCTTCTATTTCTTTGTATGAGAGTTCTTTTGGCTTACACAACTAAGAAGAGAAAAATCGTTTTCAGCCTCCACCTCTGTGTGTATTCCTCCATTGTGCAAGCAAGAAAGCTACAAGTGAAACTCCTTCCTTCTCTCCCACAATGTTGAGATATCGAGCTCCACTTGTGATATGCTAGGGTGACCGTTGTGCATTTATGTCACCGACGTGTTAGTTGCAGATGCGGTTGGTACACCGCCCATGAATAATAGCTAGATGACAGCTATCCTTATCTACTCCAGTTCGTGGCTCAGTTAGCATGCCACCTTAGTTAGTTGAGTTTGGTTTGAGACCCATATATAGGGTTCTTCTATTTCTTTGTATGAGAGTTCTTTTGGCTTACACAACTAAGAAGAGAAAAAGTGTTTTCAGTCTCCACCTCTGTGTGTATTTCTCCATTGTGCAAGCAAGAAAGCTACAAGTGAGACTTCTTCCTTCTCTCCCACAATCTTGACATGGTATCAGAGCCTTGTTCGTGGTAAGGAGCTCAAGAAAGCAAGCCAAGCTTGCGGAGTTCTGGTAAGAGGAGCAGTGTTGCTTTCATTTTCTATTTTGGGAGCAGATCTCTGTAGGTAGCACAGCCGGAAATTGCAAGAGTGCATTGTCTCAGGTTGAGACGCCCTTCGCACTCAGGAAAAGACCCTATTTTATGCTGTGCGATCACTGTTCTACAGGTCGGTGAAAAGTTATTGTAGAAATTGCATCGTATGCTTGTGCCCAGAGACATTGGGAGTTTCAGAATCATCCTTGGTTCTTGTTTATGCAAAATCGTCACTAGGAAGTGACTGTGTGGTCAAATACCACTTTCGCCAGTTTTGCAGATTTGCCCTTGTAAGGGTGAAGCTGAGTTTTTTGCAGTGAAAGAATTTTTTGCAGTGTTCTGTAATGGTATCTGATTCTCTTTTATAGATTGTAACTGAAAAGCTTGACAAGAACAACTTCCAGGCATGGAAGTTTAGAATGACGAATTTCCTTATGGGAAAAGGATATTGGGAATTTGTTGCAGGAAATGAAGAAGAACCAGTTCTTCCTGATGTTCCCAATCAACAGCAAATGCAGGCATTTAAAGCATGGCATGAGAGCCCCATGAAAGTTATGTACTGGCTGTCTATCAGTATTTCGGACTCTATGATTGTGCATATTCAGGATGCAAATACGCCAAAGGAGGCATGGGATACTTTGTCAAAAATGTATAGCACAAATACGCAAGCCAGGAAAATGCAGCTCAAGCAAGAGTTGCATAATGTGCAAAGAGAAAGTATGAGCATCAATGACTACCACATGAAAGTGAAGAAGATTGCAGATGCACTTGCTTCCATTGGGTCGCCAGTGGAAGATGATGATTTAGTTTCTGTGACCTTGAATGGTCTAGGAAAGGATTATGCACAGTTTCGGACATCCATTTCAGTTCGTGAAAGATTTTCTGATTTTGAGGAGTTAATTGCTCTTCTAATTTCTGAGGAGCAGAGAAATGGTGGTGCATCTTCTTCAGGAGAAACTTCAAAAGAAGCTGTCTTCTACTCAAATGCTGGAAGAGGTAGAGGCAGAGGTAGAGGAGGCCGATCTGGAGGCCGTGGTAGAAGTCAGAATATGCAGCAAACTCAAGAAAACCAGTCCTATGGAGGAGGACGTGGTAACTCTAGAGGCAGGGGGAGCCAAAGAGGTCGTGGTGGATGGCAAAGAGGCCAAAATGCAAACAATAATGTTGAATGCTACTACTGTGGTAAAATGGGTCATATGGCTAAAGACTGCTATAAAAAGCAGAATGATATCATGAATGGAAAACTGCAACAAGGGAATTATGCATCTTCTAGTAGACAGGGTGATGACAGAAATGAGTATTTGTTTATGGTGCAGCAGATGAACAATTCTGTGACAAGTGCAGAAGAAAGCAATGATGTATGGTATGTTGACTTAGGTGCATCAAACCACATGACAGGTCATGCAGAATGGATGGAGGATGTAAGGAAAATGGAAAAACCAGGATTTGTGGAGATTGGTGATGATACTGCACATCCTATTGTGCAGATTGGAAAAATTCCTTTGTCTATGCAGGATGGGAAAAAGAAATACCTGTCCGATGTATTTCATATCCCGAATATCACCAAGAATCTGGTTTCTGTTGGTAAAATGGTTGAGCAGGGCTTGCAGGTCAGATTTAATCCTCATGGATGCTTTGTTGAGGATATGAAAAATAAAGGTCGCTTGATAGCAAAAGGAAAGAAGAAGGGCAGAATGTTTACATTGGATGCAGACATGCCTGAATTGAGTGCAGCAATGTTTGCACATGGGACCGGTATAGTTGCAGATATTGATATCTGGCATAAATGCATTGGTCATGTTAATGTACAATGACTTAAATCAATGCAGGCCCAAAACATTGTTGCAGGATTGCCTAAATTCAAGGTTGCAGAAATACATAAGGTATGTGAAGCCTGTCAGTTTGGAAAACAGGCAAGGAAACCATTTCCTAGACATGTTCAAGAGAGTAAGAAGCCATTGGAATTAATCCACTCTGATGTGTGGACTACTAAAGCTGCATCTCTTGGAGGCTGTCATTATTTTGTCACTTTTATTGATGACTATAGCAGAAAAGTTTGGGTGTATTTTATGAAAAAGAAAAGTGAAGTTTTTGGACATTTCAAAACTCTTAAAGCTATGGTTGAAAAAGAAACAGGGCTGCAAATAAAATGCCTAAGGTCAGATAGAGGGGGAGAGTACCTCTCAAATGAGTTTGCAAGGTTCTTGCAGGAGCATGGCATAAAGCAGCAATATTCATGTAGTCATACCCCACAGCAAAATGGAATTGCAGAAAGAAAAAACTGGCATATTGGAGAGGTATCTCGTGCCATGCTCAATGAAAAAGACCTGCCAGATTTTTATTGGGCTGAAGCAGTTGCTACAGCAGTCTACATAATGAACAGGACTCCCACTGCAGCAACACATGGGATGACTCCAGAGGAGAGGTATATTGGTAGGAAACCGGATATTTCTCATTTGAAAATTTTTGGTTGCATTTCCTATGTACATGTGCCAGATGAGTTGAGATCCAAGTTGGATCCAAAAGCTGATAAGTGCATCTTTATTGGTTACTCTCTGCAGCAAAAAGGGTATAGATGCTATAACCCTTCTACTCGTAAGTTTACAGTGAGCAGAGATGTTGTTTTTGATGAGATGAGTAGCTGGTATAAACCAGTAAATGTGATTGATGATGTAGATGCACAAAATGGTAATGCTGCACAGAATTCAGAGCAGCAGTCACAAAATATTAGTGGACCTGGAGTGTCCTCTAGTAGTGGTTCACATTCTTCACCATGGACAGGCAGATTGAGATCAGGAGAACCTTCTCAAAGCAATGCAGATAGTGGTATGTAGGTATCACGAAAAGGAAAAGAGAAGGTAGATCAGCCCATGTTTGATGTGAATGCAGGTCACTCTTATGTGGATGGTGAATCCGGTGGCTGAAAACAGAGCATTGATGATGAGTTGGATATTCCTTCTATTGTTACACCTGGATTAAGGAAGACCAGGGATGTTTTAAGAGCACCTGGGAGTGAACCCACTTTGCGCAGGTCTACGAGAGCTAGGTATCCTGTGGATAGGCTGAAATATGATGGATTTACAGCCATTCACTATGCATGTATGGTCAAAGTGATACAGGAACCAGAACCCATTTCTTTTGAGCAAGCCATGGGAAAAGAAAAATGGGAGAAAGCCATGGATGAAGAAATGGATGTCTTGGAAGCAAATGCTACATGGGAGTTAGTACCTTTGCCTAAAGGTAAGAATGCAATTGGCTGTAAGTGGGTTTATAAGGTGAAGCACAATGCAGATGGTTCTGTGAATAGATACAAGGCAAGATTAGTAGTCAAGGGGTATGCACAAACATATGGCATTGACTATGAAGAAACATTCAGTCCGGTTGCAAGGATGGCAACCGTAAGAGCAGTCATTGCTATGGCTGCATCAAAGGGATGGTCTTTACATCAGATGGATGTAAAGAATGCCTCCTTGCATGGTGATTTGCAAGAAGAGGTCTATATGGAGCAGCCACCAGGTTATGTGCATGCTGTTCATCCTGAGTTTGTTTGCAGGTTGAAGAAAGCTTTGTATGGCTTGAAGCAAGCACCTAGAGCATGGTCTGACAAGATAGGATAGTATCTTGTCACTATTGGCTTTCAGATTTCCAAGGCAGATTTCTCACTTTATGTGAGAAAAACAGAGAAAGGTATTATGCTATTTGTCATTTATGTTGATGATTTGATTATGACAGGTGATAGTGATGAAGATATCCTTTATGTAAAAATGCTATTGAAGCAAAAGTTTGAGATGAAGGATTTGGGAGAGCTGCATTATTTCTTGGGCATTGAGGTGATTAGATCACCAAGTGGGATACAGCTCTTGCAGAGGCAGTATGGATTGGACATGCTGTCCAAATATGGGATGACAGGCTGTAAGCCTATTTCAGTTCCTTTGGAGCAGAATGTGAAGCTGAGCACAGATGCAGGTGAGCTTCTGGAAGACCCTACTATGTACAGACGCATAGTAGGAAGTTTGATTTATATGACTATTACCAGGCCAGATTTGAGCTATGCTGTTGGATTGGTAAGTCAGTTTATGCAGGCTCCAAGGAAACCGCATTTGGATGCGGCTAGACGCATACTCAGGTATGTGAAGTCCACATTGCAGTATGGACTATTTTATGAGACTGGGGTTCAGATACAGCTGCATGGATACACTGATGCTGATTGGGTTGGTAGTATTTCTGATAGACGATCTACCAGTGGATATGTGTTCTTTTTTGGGAGTGCTGCAGTCACTTGGAGCAGCAAGAAACAGCCTACAGTTGCCTTGTCGAGCACAGAGGCCGAGTACAGGGGTGTAGCAATGGCTGCATGTGAGGTAGCTTGGTTGCATAAGCTACTTTATGATATGCATCAGCCTACAGATGGGCCAGTTGTCATTTATTGTGACAACACAGTAGTATACACTTGGCAAATAACCCAGTCTATCATGCTAGAACAAAGCACATTGAGGTGCATTATCACTATGTGTGAGAGAGGGTTTTACTAGGTCTTATTGATCTAGTTTATGTCAGCACAGAGGATCAGGTAGCTGACATATTTACGAAGGCATTGGGTGCAGAGAAGCTGCGCAAGTTCAGAGACCTGCTTGGTGTGCAGGAATTGGGATTGAGCTCGAGGGGGAGTGTTGAGATATCGAGCTCCACTCGTGATATGCCAGGGTGACCGTTGTGCATTTATATCACCGACGTGTTAGTTGCAGATGCGGTTGGTACACCGCCCATGAATAATAGCTAGATGACAGCTATCCTTATCTACTCTAGTTCGTGGCTCAGTTAGCATGCCACCTTAGTTAGTTGAGTTTGGTTTGAGACCCATATATAGGGTTCTTCTATTTCTTTGTATGAGAGTTCTTTTGGCTTACACAACTAAGAAGAGAAAAACTGTTTTCAGCCTCCACCTCTGTGTGTATTCCTCCATTGTGCAAGCAAGAAAGCTACAAGTGAGACTCCTTCCTTCTCTCCCACAATCTTGACACTTTTGACATGCTTTGATACTTGGATTTGAGGTACATTTGATGTACTTAGGCTTTGGTTAGTTACTTTGAGCTTTTATGCTTACTCACTTACAGATATTGAAGCTTCATTTGATACTTATGCTCCCGGAAGTATTTGTGTTGCACTTCCTTTGATGTATGTGTCTTGAGAATTTCTTGCTCACTTTGCATTTTGGATTTTCTTGACGCTTGTACTTACTTGGTAGAGCTTGGTTCTTTGAGACAGTGGGACTCTTGGTTTATATTTATGCTCTCTTGTATACTATTGGATGAAGTTGCCTCTGCTTGTGGGATGGTTTGATTTTGTATGCTTTGGAGATCAAAATTTACCTCAATTAGTAGTTTTTCAATTATGTATATGCTTATGGGATATATGGCTTATTGACAATTTGAGTTTGCGATAGTCTTTGGTACCGATGGTCTATGCTTAGTCACTACTAAAAGCATTCTTTGTATCCCAGTTGCACACTCGGAATCCCTAGCAATGGAAACTTGCTTTCTTGGCTATTTGGCCATAGTTGGATTGACATATACTATTATCTTTATTTTAGCATTGCTATAATTATAATTTTCAACATTGTCTTAGAGAGCATACATTGTACTTTGGCAGTCTATTGCTTGTAGTTGGTGGACAACTCTATACTTTGGTCTTTTCTCTTATTTTTCTTTTGTTTTGGGTTTGATTTGTAGTCATTTATATCATCCCTTTCTCTTGGATTTTACATTGGTATACTGTCATTATGGTCAGTTCTTCGAATAATAGTGCTATTTTTAATATTGAAAAGCTTGATAGTACAAACTTTACCTATTGGAAGTTGCAAATATAGCAAGTATTGGTTCAAAAGAAGCATGTTATGCCTTTGAAAACCAAGAGTGTAAAGCTAGAAGGCATTGATAAGGATACTTAGGATGAGTCGGGTGAGCTATGTAAATCCACTATTATATTGGTATTGTCAAAATAGGTTTATGTCAATGTTGTGGCACCTAAGGATAATGCTTGGCTATTATGGGAGAAGATATGTAATCTTTATGATAAGCAAAGTCCTACTTCACTGATGTATGGATTGAAATAGCTCATGGATCTTTGCATGAAGGCATGGACTAGTGTGTCAGTGGATTTGAATGAGTTTCACTAGATTTTTAGCCAATTGACTTCCTAGGGCATTGAGTTTAGGGATAATCTTCCTCAATTGTTCTTAGTTATCACACTTTCAGAGTCATGGGACACTTTTTGTACTACCATGTGTTCTAATATGCCTAAGGATGGTTTGAAACTCCAGGATGTTGAGAATGTATTACCATTGAGGATATCTTACCATAGAGGAGATAAATAGAAAGAATGTGGATGTAGCTCATACTTCTCATGCATTGACTATTAAGGGCAAACATGATGGTAAGAGTGGTAATGACTGCCATGGTAGAGATTCACAGAGGTCTTAGTCTCATGGGTAGTCTCGTAGTAAGTCCCATGGTCATAAGGCCTCTCTTACATGTCATTATTATGAAAAGCAGGGTCGTATTAGGTCATAGTGCCATAAGATACACGATGATAAGCACAAGGAGAAAGGCAAGCGCAAAGTGGAGGATAAGTCCGATGATCGTAGCATTGTTCCTAGTAAGTCGAGTGTGAAAATTGAGGAGATAAATCCCTTGGAGTCTAACTTTGATGATGATTACAACTTGGCAAATTGTTCTCTTGATGCTAGTCAGTAGGTTGATGCCTCATCCACTTTTTCTTAGTGTTGGCTGCTTGATTTTGGGTCTTCTTTTCATGTCACCCCACATAAGGATTGGTTTCATTCCTATCGTAGCATGACAGGTTCTGTGAGATTAGGAAATGATTTGGCATTTGTGATGTTAGATTGTAGTTTACTTTAGGTAGTACTTTTGTTTTGCATGATGTATGCCATGTTTTGGCTTTGACCAAAGGCCTACTCTTTATTGGATAATTGGATGATGGAGGATATCATGCATGTTTTGGTGATTCTGCATGGAAGATTACTAGTGGGAATTTTTCCTTTACTCGAGATGCTAAGGCTAGTAGCCTCTATTCCTTGTTGTGTCTAGATCTATCGACCATGCTTTGGTTTTGGCTAGCATATCACATGTATCTTTATGGCATTGTCGCCTTGGACACATGTCCTTAAAAGGAATGAAAATGCTCTCTCATTTGCAATATCTTTTGCCCCTTGACTACAAATGTTTTGATTCATGTGATCATTGTCTTTATGGTAGGCAGATATGCAATTCTCATAAGAAGTCTAGCATTATGTGTATGGGTGAGCCTCTAGCTCTTATTCATTCTAATGTATATGGTCCCATGCCCTATAAATCACTAGGTGGTGCAAAGTACTTTGTGACTTTCATTGATGATTATTCACATTAGGTTCATGCATATCTCATAAAGCAAAATCGAATGTATTCGGCGCTACCTTTCAATGTTGGCTTGCTCTTGTTGAGAACCAATTTAGGTATAGGCTGAAATGCCTAAGGTCATCTAATGGGGTGAATACATCTTTAAAGCATTTGAGTATTTTTGTGATGAGCAAGGTATTAAGCATCAGTTGACTGCCCCTTACATTCCGTCCTAGAATGGTATTGTAGAGTGCATAAATAGGATGATTCAAGAGAGAGTCTAAGTATTCTTAGCTAGGCATGCTTACCATAACATTTTTGGGTTGAGACACTTACTATTGTTGTACACTTGATAAACAGATCTCCATGTACTATTATTGGTTGTCAAGTTGTAAAGGACACAATAAGATGGATTCTAAATCAGTGAAATGCATCTTTCTTGGTTATGGGAATGTAGATAAGATGGGCTATATAGCCAATGGGATCTATAAGCTAGGAAGGTTATCCATAGCCATGGTATTATTTTCTATAAGGAGAAGATGTATAAGCAACACAAGCAAGTAGTTGAGATACGTAGAGTGATATTTTAGGAGAAGCCTCGTATTTCTATACAGCCAGCTAGACAACTTGTATTTGATGTTCCAGTGCTCCATGATCATGATGTTGGATAGGATGTACATGCCCTACAACCTGTTTTGTGATGATCTTCTAGAGATAGATGCTAGCCTGATCACTTTGTACCTTTCATGGATTATGTTATGGTGATAGATGTTGGTGAACTTTTTACCTATGATGAGGCCATGCGTAGAGGTGATAGTCACTCTTGGGAGAGGGCCATGAAGTTGGAGTACAACTCATTATAGAAAAATCATACGTGGGATTTGCTTCCTTTGTCTAATGGAAAGCATGCTTTGCCATGCAAGTGGATGTACAAGTTGAAGAGTACCCTTGGACACCCCAAGCCAGCATATAAAGCTAGATTGGTTGCAAAGGGTTTTAACCAAGAGCATGGTGGTGACTTTGATGAGGTCTTCTCTCCTATGGTCAAGAGCAGCCTTATGGTCAACCCCACCTTGCGAACAAGCCACCGAACTTCTTTGGAAGGGGATCCCATTGGCTCTTTCGGCACCAAATGACGCTTAACTGACCATCCCTAGGATGGAAATAAATCCTACGAGTATCCCTAGACCACATGGACCCTACATGACCCATCCATCGAATGATGCTCTAGTCCACTATGTAGACAAGCCTAGCAATGATGAGCCTTATGTAAACCCGTATGTGTCATACGATGAGGAAGGGAATGCTATCCTCATGGACTATTGACCAATACCGGTGATGGAGTTGGGTAGAGGGAGAGGCAGAGGCCTAGGAGGGCAAACCCAAGAACCAATAGTGTGTTGGAGTTGTGGTCACCCAGGACACATTTCTTTGCGCTGCCCCGAGAGGGAGCAAGCAAATTGAGATAAGGCTGACCTGAGATGCACTGAGTGTGGAATCACTCATCTCTTTGTCGATTGCCCTAGGCAGAGACCATTCTCTAGTTTGGCAAATGAGCCACTACACTTAATACTAACTTTGGTTGTGTAGTTAGATTTAGACTTTTATCACATGGATGTAAAGACACGACTTTACTCGAGGACCTACATGATGAGATTTATATGCACCAGCAAAAGGGCTTTGAGGAAAATGTAATATACTCCCCTTAAATTTTTTTAATTTTAACACAATTTTTTTAACTCTCTCCCCCTGCCAACCGCATGGCGGGGAGAGAGAGAGAGAGAGAGAGGGAGTTAATGGAAAGGGGGGCATGTAGCCCCTCAGGTGGAAGGGGTGGCGACTGTTAACGACAGTCTCTCCCCCCCCCCCCCCCCACCCATATACCACCCCTCCCCCCCACTTTAGAAGGGCAGCCCCCCCTCATCGACGGACAATGCCTCCCCCTCTGCCGCCTGAAATCGCTCCCTCCCCACCTGATCATCATCATCATTCTCGTCCTCCTCCCCATCTTTAGCATGATGCCCCCTGTTAGAAGGCAGGGAACAAAAGGAAAAAAAAGCTTCTAGAAGCTTCCTCAAGAGTGCCTCCTTAAGGGTGCTTCACCCACGGATCGAGAAAGGGGGCACAGGTGGTCTATGAAGGGGGTTCCTTGCGGGAAGGGAAAATTGTCAGCTTGTAGCAAAATTCCGCACACCCTCCACCTGCCCAAGCCCCAATTGCGATGGCCCCAAAGTGCCACATGAGAGGAGCACACACGGGAGTAAGAGGGACACATGTTGGAGTCCCCACCTGAAGCACGAAAGCCGATAATACCCCTCCTGCGAAAGTTCAGGTTCCATAAAATTCACCCTTTTCGTTTCCACATGATATAGATTCACATAGGGTAGTCTTAACCACATTGAGAATTTACTAAAATTGAACGCTTTGCTTTAAAAAGATCATAGGAATGTTCAGGAAAGTTTAAATCACATCACACGGTACTTATAATTCCCGCACCCTCTATGTGAAAGGTTGTGTATTTAGAAATAGTTTGATGGCATGAGTATTCATGGTTGTAGGAGAGGGTTTGAAAATGATAAACCCCTCCCTATTTGGCTAAATCACATAGAGTACATCTACATTGGTTGCTCTCACTTTTAAAGAAAATATTTTTATAATTGAAAGGGACTTTATACCTCCCCCCTTTTATGTGGATAGATATGAAATCAATCCCCCCATACAAACTTGATTACTAGGCTTGAGATAAAGCCTTTGATTTTATGAATGTAAAGGATGCTTGTTGTCTTGGGAAGAGGAGTGCAATCCCGAGTTAAATATGAGAGAGAAGTTTGGAACAAAGACTTGAATTGGTAGATAAAAGAAGGAATTGTTGATGATGATGATTCTTATGCATGTATGGAACCCACGGAATGATAGTGATGACTCCACCAATTAAACCTCTACTCTAATATCAACGTTGTTGAATAGAACCTTAAACCACAAATTGATGACTCAATTGCACAAATTAAAATTGCACACAAGAGGAGAATAGAGAGGAGAGAGAGGAGAGGAGAAGTGTGAAGTAGTAGGCTAGTTGTTGTTCACACTGAAGGAGGCAAAAGAAGACCTAGGAGGAGTCAATAACTAATTGAAGGGAGTTCATCTCTTCTGGGTACACGATCGACATGTATGCTCTCATATGATCTCTATTCTTCCTTACCCATATTTGTTTGGGACTATCTTGAAGGCACACTTTTCTTTTTTGTGGTTCTTCTCACCATGTAGGCTTCTCAACTTGAAAGAGATTCCTCAATCTAGTAGGACACTATGGATTGTTTGCCCTTAGCTTAGACTACTTGAGATCTTGAACTACCTACAAACCCTAACCCAAAGAAAAAGGGAAATAAGTAACCTAGCTTGCCAAGCCCTTGGAATCTCACCAAGTCGCAAACGATCTAGGATCAAACGCTGGGAGCATTCAGAAAGAAGGAATCACACCTTAGCAGTTGGTCATACGAATGACCTCAGAAATGACCGTGATTGTAAACTTAGGTACATTGTTTGAACTTCTTTACTCAAGGAACTAATTCAAGGCAAAACACTTAATGCTTCAGGTTAAAATCCTGGAGGGAGAGGCAGGTTCAGTTACCTCCGACTGCTTGCCTGGCCCTATCCAAGGGGGTTGATTAGCCGCGCCGGGTATATGGACCGAACCTGCCCCGCAAGAGGTCTCTCCATGGGTGCTGCTTGGAGCGGGAGGACGCTTGGGTGCCAGGGGAGGCTCTGGCTGTAAATTCCTTGCCTCCGGATCCCGCACAAGAGGCCGACGTGACTCGAGATGGGATCTTGAGGCATGTGTACTAGTCTATGGGCGAAACTTGGAGCAGCAATCCTGTTGATTGCTGGGATAGCCTTCACGCATGATACTTGATGTATTCCCGGACTATGATAAATAAAGATCAGATATTTGAAAAAGGAACTTTCTTGACATTGTTTTTTTGTCAGTGCCTAAGTTACATGAAGGAACATGTGTTTAAATTGATTAATTAAGGAAGCTGCTTTTGCATGTCAAATATAATGTGGTAGGTAATTAGATAACTAAGCAAAGTGAGGAAAGTGCGGTGGACGTGACTTGGGTCCGTTCTACGGAAGGGTGGTCTCGGTTAGCTGGGAAATTTTCTCAAAAGATGTGATAATGAAACTGTGAAGACCTAGAGTCAGTTGAGTTAGAATCCCGATTTATGCTATTTTAGGGGAGTCGAATGGGACTATGCCTTATGGGCAGAGAGGTTGAGCTTCGCATCCCTCTCATTTCCCATTCTCCATGAACCAAGTGCAGCATAGATTCGCTTCGACTCTGTTGTTCCTACTCAAAGTGGGTCATCTGGAGCTCGACGCTAGCTACTTCCTAGAGATTTTGCTGATAGGAGAGAAACCCTGACTTCAAGTTGGTCCTTAGTGGGAATGGCCGGATACTTCCGCTCGAGGCAGACTCGGGAAGACCTAGATCGCAAACCCTGTGACATTCCTTGCAAGTGCCAGGTGGCGCTTTCTGGACTCTCTTCCCGATGGGCTGCTAAGACGTGTCCCATAAGTGGACGAGCGGACACGTTATAGAAAAAGGTAGAGAATACCTAGTGTGCAAGTTGAGAAAGAGCCTTTATGGCCTTAAGCAAGTACCTAAGAAATGGTACCACAAGTTTGATATTTTCATGCATTCATAGGGATATAGACGAAGTGATATGGATTTGTGTCTTACACAAAGAAGGCTCGTGATGGCAGCCTTATTATCTTAGTACTTTACGTTGTCGGAGGGTTTTTTGTTGAGAGGTCGAATCCATTGGGGATCAGAAGTAGAAGAAAGTAGAGATATGAGATGGAAGAGAAGCTAGAGAATACCCAAGTGGTAAAAACTACAAAAACAAATCACAATTAATTGAATCAATATGTATTGAAAGAACATGGAATCTTCTCACTACTCAGAAGCAAACTCTAGGCATTAGTTCTCTTGGAGCTCCTTCGTAGACCAAAAACGTGGATTAGAAAAATCAGCTCCTTCTCTGCTGCCCGGAACCCAAATCTAATGACCCTGTTAGCTCCGAAAGGGGGGTAAAACTCAGGACACCTACTCACGGATCTCCCAGATCACTCCTTCTTCTTCTTTCAATTCAATCTGTAGTTTTCAGCCTGTTTACAGCGATCGCAACGCGCGCAATTTTGTCAATCTGTCCTTCTTGTGAAAATCCCCTAACTGGCTGAAAAAGCAACTAGCTTTTTGCATGCCATCCTAATCTAGAAGCTTTTCTAACTTTTTTGGATTTTTACAATAAATAATATCAAATATAGGCTAAAATTATCCAAAAATCTAGTATTTTTGGATAATCCATGCAATTCACACTAATACTAACGATTCAGATCACATTGACTCTCTTGATTAATAAGAAGTCGAATGATGATGCATTTCATACTTTTTCACACTGTGTCCTCATAACATCACAACATCCATCCCCTCTGAACCTGCACAACCTCCGGTATGTGCCAAAATCCTAGTTTTCACCGGATTCTGAGTCCTCCTCATCCTCTGCAACCATATCTTTTACTTCTTCATCTTCCATATCTTCATGGCTAGCCCCTGTATCATGGCCACTATTTTCTTCCAATTCTGGCAACTCATAGGCAATAGATTCTCACCTTTTGAATAATTTGATTCTTTTCCCTGCTACTGGAAGTTTGATGGCTATCCCATCCAGCTCATTTAATGCATAAGTAGCATTATCAAACACATGTCTTACCACATAGGGTCCAAACCATCATTTGGAAACTTTATGCATGGCACTATGCTGGTTATCTAAATTGCTATCATAAACCAATACCCAATCCCCATCTTGTATGGTTCTTGGTCTCAGTCTATGCCTTTTGTCAAACCGTTTCTTGTTTTGTATCTTTGCTGCCCTTAACTTTGCAGTTGCTGCCTGTATGTCTTCTGACTTTCTTTCCAACTGTCTAATGCATAAGGCCAACAACTCCTCTCGATTCAACTCTTCCTCCCAAGGTAACACACTCCATGTGACTGTCATCTCTTCTATCGACATGATAGGTTTTTGACCATATATTAACTTTGCAGGCATATATCCTGTAATAGCACTATGAGTTGTTTTGTCGGCCCACAAAGCATAAGGGAGCAATTGTGGCCACTCTTTTACCTTCTCTCCACATGCTTTTGCCAATGCCATCACAATAGGTGGATGACCTCTTTCACTTTTGCCATTTCCTTCAGGGTTATAGGCTGAAGTTAAAGCAAGCTTTATCCCCAACCGTGCAAAGAAATCATGAGCTTCATTTGCATCCAACTCACCCCTATTTGTTGTAATTTTTCCCACACAACCATATCAACAAAAGATCTCTTCTAAGAGAAAAGTACATACGACGTTTGTCGTCTTAGTATGTAGAGCTCTCCCTTCCACTTGATTAGTTAAGTCTTCTCACGAGCAAGCACAAGATACCTCATTTGCCAAAGACCTGTAGGCATTGTGACCAAATCCACCACCCACTTAAAATGAAGAGACAATGGATATGTGGGTTGCAATCCATCCCGATGTCTCACAGTTGAATACATTTGACATGTCGTACATGTTTCCACAAAGTGAGCAACATCCTTATACATACCCTGCCACCAATATCTTTCTTTGATCTTTGTAAAAGTACCCCAAACACCTCTATGACCAGCCCACAAGCTTTCATGAAATTCTTGCATAACAGTTACTTGTGAAGCTCTATCACCCAAAACTCGCAATGGCATACCTTGTTTCTTTTTAGCATGTTTCCATAAGTATCCATCTTTTAAGAAAAATCCATAGGCTTTCCTCTTGATCTTCTTAAACTCCTCATCTGACCATTCATCTCTCTTTGTTGATGTACTGAGATACTGACCAATTCTCAGCCACTCTCCTGCATATTTGTCTTCCAGAAACACTTCTACACAAGATGCAAAACATCTAAAGTATCTTCTCTTTGTTGTCCAAGCTTCTGTTAATGCTGTAGCAACAGCTTGCATTGCTAAATTCACTCTCGCAACATCATTTTTAGCCATAAGAAAATCATCTTCTTCCTCCTTATCCATCATCCCATCTTCATTCTCATAGCGTGCTCGAGATAACATGTCTGCCACTGGGTTATCTCTTCCTGCAATATGCTGAAATTCAGGGTTCAAAGATTTGATGTATGCATGTTGGGGGTAAAGGCGCCTCCGCCTAGCCGCCCGTGTATTACTACATTGACAGTCACCGCCACTGCACACTGCAGGTGGCGGGCGCCCGTTCATTGTCACTTTATTCTTTATTCTTTTAGTGACAGTTTGAATAAAGGAAGGCCCGGTCACACATTGTGACTGTTGGAGTTCCCATATCTTGTCTCTCTCTTTCTTGCTCTTGCTCTCCTGCCATAGCTCTCGTGTGCAAGCTTCGATCCTTCTCACCTTTCAACTAGTATTAGAGCTTGGCTTCCCGACTCTTGAGCTTGGTTCGTGGCATTCTCAACTTCCCATCGACTCCCCACTCGCATTGGGTCTCCTTCCCGACAGCCATATCCGACTCCTTTGAGCTCCCGTCACTCTCCGGCTTCCCGAGCACCTTCTCGGCCCCTTTGGGCATCCTCAAGGCATTCACACAGAGGTATTGCTTCACTCTTTATAGGGTTTACCTCAGTTTTTAGGTCTCTTGAAATAGGGTCAGCCATAGCCCAAAATCCTTGAAGCTTCTTTGCTTCATATCTTGGCATAGACCTCCTGTGGCTACTTGAGGCTTCTTGTGTGCCTTCCACATGCCATCCTTGAGCTCTCTTTGGCCTCAATCTACAAATCGTTGATCAACATGAAGCCCTTTTAACTTTTAACATCAACAAATTTGCACCATTTTTGGCCTATTTTGGACTGCACACACACACTCTAACAATCTACCACTTCTTGGGCAGCCATTGGCACTTGGAAAGATTCTATTTCGGGCATATGAACATGCTTTGATGCTTGGTTTTGATGGTTGATGTGTTGGCATAGCATTTGGACTGATTTACCTCAGTTTCAGGACTGTTATAACAGTCCACAAATAGTGCTACAATAACATTTGATGTTTATGCTTGCCTGGCATTGTCATTTGATGCTCGGTTGGTCCCGTTTGATGCCCGGATGTTAGGGGAATGTATGCCTATTGTTTGGCAACCATTTGGAGCTGATTTTGGTGCTCAAATTCTTAGTTTTGAATAGTAAATCACTGCTGTACACAGTTGAGCTGAAGTCATTTTTACTCATGTATGCTTATGCCTATGCTTTTCAGGCTATGTTTCGGGCATATATGGTGATGTATTGACACTTGGGGCTTGACATAGAGCTTGGTTTTGATTCGGGATCGTTGGTTGAGCTTGAGCTCGCTTTGCAAAGCATTTGGATGCTTCGTCTTGGATGTACTTATGGCATGCATGCTGCTTATGTCTGACCGGTCTTGACATGCTTAGCCTATGCCATTACTACATGCTAGTTACATTGTTTGGAGGTGATGTGGCAAAAGGTCCTAGGGGTCTGTTGGTGGCCAAGGTGGCTGGTGGAAGGTTGTTGGAGTTGGTGGTAGGGCTATTCTTTGTTGGGGATTGCATTGATGGCCAGCACAATTGTTGGTTTATTGGGGATTCTACACATGACGATTCTTTGCGAGCTTGTTGGATGGTAAGGGATAAGCATTCAGAGTTGGGTGTCGCTAAGGAGCGATTGAAAATTCGTTGGAGGCTTCAATACCTGCAGTTTGAAAACCTGTCGTGTGGTCTCTCCCTAAGGGGTAGTGCTAGTCTTCTTATCGTGCACAAGACATATTTGATTAGTTTGGGGGATAGGTCAAACTCTAAGCAAGCTGAGAGTATTGTCCTGCACTTGAGGACCCAAACTATGTATATACTTCGGTGCAAATACTATGTAAGTGCTTGTGCATACTTAGATATTACGTAGTTAGAAGACCGTGGGCTAGTTTCTCGTAACAATGTGTGGATGAAGCAAAGTTGCCCATGTTGAGAAGAAGTACACATGAAGGTATATGAGACATCCTTTGCATTGTGACTGCATGACATAGCATAATTGAATACAGGGACACCGCACTCTCGGTATAACTGGAAGCTATTGGACTTGCTTAATGAGGACTGTGTACTTTTCATGGCCAATCGTGCGGTGCTTACCACCACTGATTGCAATGGTACTAAGGCAGAATGCAAGAGAGAATTGTGCAAGTGGGTCAGGGTGACAGGTCTAACCATAGGCGAGACAAGCTCCCTAGGTATGTCCTACCCTTGATGTGCCCTGAACAATTGTGGGTGATGCTAAAGGGCTAGGGGACTAGGGACGGAGCCAGTCGACCAAGGTCACTGGACGTACCTAATTTGAGGTCCCCTAGGTGCTGTGCTGTGATCGTGGGTGCTTCTTATCTTTTCGTTCGTTTCGTCTTCTTCTTTTTTTGTTTGTTTTTTTTTTCGTTCTGTTATTTTTTTTTTTTTGGGACTTGCCTGAGTATAGCCATTACAATATGTTAAGGCTATCAGCCTTTCAATGGGTTGGAAAATGTCAATCTTGAAAGGCTCAAGAAATGGATATTACAGTGATGATTGTGCCCTAGCCTTGTTGTTAGAGAAGCAATTGTTGAGATGGGGAGATACACTTGGGATATTGCAAACCTCCTTGCGACACACGTGATGTTGGTACAATTGAGGTAACAACTGCCGTGAGCTAACTATAGAGCTTGACCCAGAAAGAGAGCGTGGCCCATGAATGTGCGTTGGTCCATGCGATGTGGGTGGTCGGCAAGGGTGATTTTTGCTTTCGGCAGCATGGCTTTGTCGCGGCTCTTTGTGGGGTCAATGGTCTTGCGATGATCGGGCATTGAACACTTTCGCACAAGAACCTGTATTATCGTGCATCCACTTGTCACTTTGTGAGAGTATATGCTCGCTTGTGTTAAGTACATTAGACAAATGCAATCATGTTAAGATATAAATTTTCAGAATTCTATGATGTCTATTGGGACGCCTATTTCATTGCTTGTTAAGGTCGCATACATTAACGAGAGGTAACGGGAATGTGTACAAGTGGGAATCTTGCCCCTTTACTCATCAAAAAACAAAATGTTCTGGCATGCTGACTTGTCGAGCTACTTGTACATCATAGGGGTTTAGTTGATAGGTACGAGGCGGGGTGAGTCCGGTTGGCTAGGCGATTGGGGTGGTGCTAATGCGGGGCTCCCATGAGGCTGGGCAAGGAACATGTCGGCTGGGACATGAATGGTGTAGTCCTGGGCCGCTACCATTCCCAGAATGTCTTTAAACAATTCATCAAATTCTGCCCTATCCCTGGCCGCCTTGTCACTTCGTGAGCACTTGGTGCCCGAGCGTGCGTTGGGGGTCTGTGCAACTGGCGTTGCCACATTTTGTGTGCCTCCGTGAGCGTCCGCTCCCCTGGCCCGCGGATTCTTCGGCCTTCGTCTGGGGTGGTGTCGCTTGGGGCCGCGTTTCTTGGCGTACCTTTTAAGAGTGGGCACGTAGCGCACTGGCGGAGGGGCGTGTGCTGCATGTTCTCGTCAGCTGTGCGAAGAGCGTCCTTGCAAGCTAGCTGCCCTTGGTTCTCCATGCTTTCCTCGCAGGGGGACCTGTAAGATGCGAATCAAGGATTAGGATTTGTTACATGATAAGACCATTCATATGTAAGGGATTATAGTGCGGGTTATCAAGCGCATAGGATGAGAAGGGGTAAGGTCGGACATGCAGTACTATTGTAGAGGGATGGCCCCCGTGATGTATATTTAGCCTCCTGCCATTAGCGGATCTTGGTTCACGCCGAGTTACGTCGGTTGGCGGTCATGGATTTAGGCAGGGCTCCTCCTTGGAAGGATAGATCGAAAAGGGAAGAAGGTGTACAGAAAGGGACTACACCCTGTCTACACCATCAGAGTTGTTGCTCAAGGCTTCCTATGGCGGTAATGTGGGTTGCATGCCCTTCACTTGGAGGTGGGGATGGTCACACGGCTTTTAAATGCGTGATGAGAGGAGGACTTGAGAAGCTTAGCCTGTCAGACCCAACTCTTCTCCCTGCGCTTGACTATCATTGCTTGTGTGTGTTGATATTGTTTATACACGGTGACACAAAAATCAGTTTTTATTTATATACATATTTATGAATCCATGTCACTTCACAAGGATAAGAACCAATTGTAGAACTCGGGGTTGTATTGGAGCGTGGCACACGCATCCAGCACTCGTGGCAACTTACTTAGTATCGATAGATATTTTGCCACATCAAGCAGCATGGACCCTTGTCCGAGTCTACTGGCAACATGTAGCTCCTCCTCAGTGAGAACCTTATCAACCAGAGAGTTTTCTTGGCTAGGTTCAGCCAAGTCTGTACCCCGAATGGCAGTCAGCATTCGAAGGGAAGTTGGTGCCACATAGGTTGGGTCCCTTTGGGATCACCATTTGGCCAATCGCTCCTCAGAGACTGTCATGATCTGAGCCCCTAGTTCGGCCATTACCACGCGGGATTCGCACCAACACTGCTCAAATTGACTCTGCCTGCTGACAACTGCTTTAGTTGCTCTATGTCTACGAGATTCGATCAGCAGAGCACTTCATTGAACGTGATGGTTAAGTGCAATTCGTCAGCCTCCTCGTCAGAGATGAGTCGCATGCGTTCATGTAAGAGCTTGTTATAGTGCTCAACAAGATGTTCTTGCTCTTCCCAAGATAAGGGGAATGGTAAGTATTCTTCGAGCTGCTCCTTAGGGAATACGCCCATGTCCACAAGGACGTAGATACGTGCGAACGCTTTGAGCTTAGCATCCAACTCAGTTAAGCCTTCTATGACACTTCTATGTTCAACGAAGGCTTGCTCGGTTGCTATCTCATGCAAGGTTCTAGGAGTTTGCCTAGGCTTTAGCATAGCTGGGGGTTCGGGCCTGTATGAGCAAGATTGGTCAACACTAGGATTGCTCATGCTCTTGGGGTTTCCTTGTTTCTCTTGAGGCTTCGTTATTGCATCATGGTTCTCCTTGGGTGTGACAGGTATGATCTTGTCACCCTGTTGTGACGACGTTGTATCCACTCTTGATTGGTCGATGTGAGTTCTATTGTTGGTGGATTGAGTATTGAAAGCAACTGTTGATGGCAACGGCTGCTTTGATTTTTCAGAGCACACAGATGTGCCTGAGGTTTTACCGCTATTAGGAGAGACATCAATGGGTTCATTGGTGGATGGACTTGATGCTTTATTCCCCAGCTCTCCATCGCTCTTGGTCTCAATGCTCTTGGGGTCCATAATTACCTGTGATTGCTGTTGTCTTCGTTGTTTTCTCCTCTTTTTCCTGGTCAGTGAAGGTGCATCTCTCAACGACTCAGGACCCTGGGCTATGTCAACCGTTGATGTGCTTGGTTGGGCCTCAACATTCTCTTTCTCTAGTGTGTCCTTATGGGACATGGCCGTGGCTTGCTGAATAGCCTCGCTAGGTTGTGAGAGCACAACTACCTCCCTTTTCGAAGAGTCTAGCTCTTCAGCCAACTCCCTTGAGTTTAACTCCTCCAGCCTAGGCTTTAGGCACTTTGAAAGTGCTGGAGTTGTCGAGGAAGTTGGTTGCGACACCTCCTCCACAGGTAAACTACTAAGGACACGTTCCGCAAGGGGTCTTGTCACGGCCAAGGGCTGTGACTGCTGTGATCCCTGATTTGAAGTAGTAGCAGCTAGTTCAATGGACTTGCTACTATTGGTGGATTGCGGTGTCAAGTCCTTAGAGCAATTGGAAGTGGTCGTGTCTTTTGTTTCCCTTAGAGCATTCACTTGCGTAGATCGAGTATCCGTTGATTTAGCCACGGTGGATTGCACAGGCACATCCTTAGATTGAGAGCTAAGGGTGGTGTCGTGTCCTGCCTCTTAGACATTTGGAAGCTTTGATGTAGGTTGAGATTGGGATTGAGTAGCCGCACTTGACGAGTGTTGTGCTTCCTGTGTCCGTTTAGGGGAAGAGGGTGTAGGAGGCTTGGAACTCCTAAGTGGCTTTGACATTGGCTGGGAGATTTGCTCATGGCTGTTAGATGATTGTGCTATTTGCTTTATTGAGCATTTAACCTTGCCCTGAGCAATGTTGTGCCTATGATGCTTGCTATCCTCTTGGGGAATCAAAAGCTCCTTGGGCACTAGCGGCTTCTGCGTATCCTCAACGATTACATCTGGCATCTGCTTGTCAAGCATGCTAGGCCGAGGATCTACTTTTTGATAGGTCATGTTTGGTTTCTTGACTTCAATTGTGTGGGGCTCAACCACTCCCATATTTTTGGTTCGAGACTTGGATTTTCGTTTAGGTTTCCTCCTACGCCTCTTTGCTTTTGACATAATTTGGGCGTCTGACAGAGGTGGTTTAGCAGGGGGTTTTAGTACCCAAATCCATCAGTTGCCTGCACAATATCCTTGAGCACAAAGCAACGCCTTGGATATCCATCGTGGCGTTGTGCTAGCTCTCCATCGATGCCTTCGCCTATAAGGCTTGGGCTTCTTTCGTGGTCTTCTACGATATTTGTGAGTCCAAACCCTATCCTTGGCCTTGTCTCCTAACCTTTTTGTCTCAAGTATGGCCTCACTCACTGGTTCTCTGAATTCAACCTGCGCTTGTATCAACTCTTTCAACAACTCCTTGCTCTCATTACTAGGCTTGCTTGGTATGTCAGAATGCTCCTTTCCCTTCCCTTGAGGTTTGGTGAGGTCACCCTTGCTAAAAGTTGTGATTATCCTCATACCTGGTAGTGTTAGGTGTATCCTCTGTGCTATATAGTCGGCTTCACACTTCGTTGCCTTTTTGAAGGGCCTTCCTAGGAGAATTTCCTTTCCATAATTCTCGCTATTTGGAGGAACATAGAATAGGACTGGCAAGCTTTCTGTTTCAATATCTACAAGGATTCTGCACTTCCCTAGAAGTGCTTGTGGGTGTTCCCCATAAGGGTTAAGAGTTGCATCAGTCGGTTTGAGCTCTGGTTGACCTAGTAGAGTCCATGCTTCGTAAGTCAAGATATTGAAATCTGCTCCTTCATCAATGAGAGCATCAACACTATGCTCTCTTTCTGCGGTGAGTTTGACCCTAAGATAAGCAGGTGGTACTATGTCTTCATCTTCCGGGTCTTGGCTTGTAAATTTAAGCCTTGTGACAAATGCCCTTGAGTCCCGAACTGTACAACTAGATGTGGATTCTCCACTGGTGCCTTGGATCGTCAGTGTAGTGCTATTCAAGGAGCAAATATCATCAAGACTGTCATATCTAGTCATTCTCATTATTGTAGCTTGATGTTGTTGCTTTCCGCTTTGACTAGATGCAGTCCGAATGCAACACATATGTGTTTTTGCAGTGTGGCCTTTTTGCCTTTGTTGGCTAGATGGACCCATTGAGGTTCTAGGGTCTCTGTTTGTCTCTATTCGGGTATGGGCTTTTGGCTGCTCTTTTGCAAGTGAGAATCCATGCTCGTGTAGAGCCATTACTTCACTAGGGTCCAATTTGGAAGACCTGTCACAGCGCGCGTTTTCTCTCAACCTACTCGGGGGAGGTGCGGAGGGGGCAGAGCCCCCTCTACGGGGGTCCGGGGGGGGGGGGCAATCCCCCCGGCCCACAGGGCCATTACGGTAAAATCCATGCACAATTTGGAGGACCATTTATAGCCAAATTTTGAACTACGTGCTCTAAATTTTAGCCTAGTGATGGATCTGTGATGTGCTTTTAGCTCTACGTAGCCTTTGGGATCAATCTCGGGGTTTAGATGTGTCAAAATTTATGTTCTAGACACGTGTCCGATTTTAACAGTTTTCTGTCCGATTCTCAAATGTCCGACTTTCAGGAGTCCGATTATCAGAATCAGACGTCCGATTCTGGGTGGTCCGATTTTGGTCACGTCCGATTCTGGGAGTCGGATAAAAAAAGTGGTCCGATTTTCGGAGTGGTCCGATTTTGGGAATCGGATCGGACAGGGTGGTTCGATTCTAGTGGTCCGATTCTGGAAATCGGATCGGACAGGGTGGTTCGATTGTCTCGATCGGATAAGCATCTGATCGGACAGAATGGTCCGAGTGGTCTGAGTTCGAGTGTCCGAGTGGTCCGATTTCCAAAATCGGATGGGTTGGTCCGAGTGGTCCGATCGGACAGGATGGTCCGATCGGACGGTTGTTCGAGCGTCCCATTATGGACTGGTCCGATTCTGGGACTTGGACGAGCTGGTCCGACTACACGGCCGACAGCCCGCGAGTTGCACGCGATGCCTGTAGACTGACGTCTACTACACCGAATCGTCCCGTGCCTTCCAGATAGGTGCAAGACACTACAAGGGAATGCCAGACATGCCTGGAACCACTGTGGTGCTCGAATCGAACGGCACTCCAAGGATCTGTGCCCCTATTTCCCTGTTTTAGCCTGTTATATAGCAACAGAGAACCCTACTGTTTGTTTCTTTTTCTTTGTTTTTTTTCCTATCCTAAATGCATCCAAATCACAAAGTAAATACCTACACTACTCCATCTCATAACATAAATCTCAAAAAATCAAAAAACCTACTTGCTAAGGAGATCGAATACCATCTTCAACCCCCTTACTTCCTACCTATCTCAAGCATCAGTTCGGGGGAAACCCCTTACTTTGATGCTCGATTCGAAGCGCGCAAGCGCTCAAGGCTTGAATCCATTTTTCTCAGCAACGGAACCAAAATGTGGGAGCTTTCATTCAACCGCCAAGACCCACGGACCGCTTATTGTTTCAAGCATTCCAAGCCGAGCATTAATGGCTACCTCTCACATAACCGACACGCCATCCACATCTACAGGTGTAGTGAGCTTACCTCCGTGCCGTTCGAGTTACCTCCTCTCCCGCGCACTCCGGTAGCTCCACGATCCAAGTACAAGCTTCAAGCAAGCTCGATCCTCTCGCTCCAAGCTCCAAGCTCCATTGCCGCGAGCAAGAGAAGAGAAGAGAAGAGAAGAGAAGAAGAGAGGAGAAGATGGAGAGCTTCTCCACCCCACGGTCCCTCACCCTCACACACTCACTCCCTCACACTCTCACACTCCCTCTCTCAAGCACAAGCTCAAGCAAGCAAGAAGAAGAAGAAGAAGAAGAGGAGAGCTACTTTTGGCCACACACAAGAATGAGCTTCTCATTCACTTTTCAACTTTATATACAAAACCCTAAATCCCTTTTGGGCGGTCATCCCCTTTTCCCCTTTTTACATGGCTAGCCGTAGCCTAGGCCCTTTTTCCCATTGTCCTTCTATCTTCCTAGCTTCCTTTCCACCGCCCATCTACATTTACAAATTGCACGGGTGAGAGCCCGGCGCTCTTTTACAAGATTTCAGAGTGCACCTTTTTATTTTAAAATGCGCCTTTCCCCTTTTGTATTTGCCTTGGACTTTTAAGGTTGCCCTTGCGCTTTTGGCCTTTTCTCCTATTCTTTCTTCAGTCGGGCTACCTTTTTTCCGCCTTTGCCCTACATCTTTTTTATTTCCTTTTGCTTTCTTCGTGTTGGGGTTAACAGGATGTCACTCCTCTTTTCTTGCTTGGTACTCTTAATGAGTCATGGGATGTATTCCGCACTGCATTATGTGCCTCTACTGCTACCTTGAAATTATTTGATGTTGAGAGTGCTCTTCTGCAGGAAGAGGTTAACTGTAAGAATTTGGATGCCTCTCATATGTCGCATGCTATGACAGTTAGAGGCAGGAATGATGGATATGGAAAGCATGGGAGTGGTAGTGGCCATGGACGGGATTCTCAGAAATCTCAGTCCAAGTCTCGTGGGAAGTCACATAGCAAATTCCGTGGCAGGAATGCAGATGTTACTTGTCACCATTGTGGAAAAAAGGGTCATATTAGGCCACAATGCCATGAACTACGCAATGAAAAATGCAAAGATAAGGGGAAAGACAAAGTGCAAGATAAGTCTTCTGATTGCAGCATAGTGCTTGCAAAGTCCATTGTTAAAATTGAAGAGATCAATGTTATGCAGCCTGAGGATGTTGATGATGATGATTATATCCTTGCAGCTTCTTCTAGTGCTTCGCAGATGACAGAGGTACACTCTATGTACGCACAATGTTGGCTCTTGGACTCAGGTGCGCCCTTTCATGTGACACCTTGCCGAGAGTGGTTTCATTCATATCGTATTGTTTCGGGCTCTGTGCGCTTGGATGATGATAGCTCTCTTGATATTGTGGGCATTGGTGCTGTTAGGCTGCAGTTTCCTTCTGGCAGCAGTTTTGTTATGTAGGATGTATGTCATGTACCTGCTTTGACATGCAGTCTCATATCAGCTGGATAGCTTGATGACGTAGAATACTATATATGTTTTGGAGACTCTGCATGGAAGATCACTTGTGGTAGACTTGTGATTGCGAGAGGTGCCAAGGCTAGCAGTCTCTATCCCTTGATTGTATTAGCTTCTTCCCTTGATCATGTTCTGTCTGTGGGTTCTATCCCCCATGTATCTCTTTGGCATGCCCGTTTGGGCCATATGTCTTTGAAGGGAATGAAAATTCTTTCTGGTTTGCAGTACTTACCGCCCCTTGATTATGCATGTTTTGATTTGTGTGAGCATTGTCTTTATGGCAGGCAGACTAGGTCTACGCATAAAAAGTCTGGTAGGCCACGCATGAGTGAGCCCTTGGCATTGGTACATTCGGATGTTTGTGGGCCCATGCCTTGTCAGTCTATGGGTGGTGCCAAGTATTTTGTTACTTTCATAGATGATTTCTCACGGAAAGTTTGGGCTTATCCCATTAAGTTGAAATCCGATGTCTTGGCTGTATTTCAGAGATGGCTTGCTAAAATGCCTAAGGACAGATAATGGGGGTGAGTATGTCTCATGTGATTTTGAGCAGTTATGTGATGAGAGGGATATTAAGCATCAGTTGACCGCCCCCTACACCCCCCAGAATGGTTTGGCTGAGCAGATGAATAGAACCCTCAGGAGCATGTATGTAGTATGCTTAGCCACGCAGGCCTACCACAGAGCTTTTGGGTTGAGGTAGTTAGTACAGCTGTGCATGCCATAAACAAATCACCTTCTAGTGGTTTGGATTTCCAGGTTGTAGAGGAGGTATGGACTGGAAAACCTCCCTCTTATATGCATCTCCGTGTCTTTGGATGTGAGGCATTTTGCCATGTGCCCAGGGACAAGAGAAGTAAGCTGGATCCTAAAAGTGTCAAATGCATTTTCCTTGGTTATGGGGATGCAGGTGATATGGGTTATCGTCTTTGGGATCCGCAGGCACGGAAAGTCATCTGCAGACATGATGTAGTCTTCCATGAAGACAAGATGCATCGGCAGCCTGAGAGAGTTGTTGAGATCTGCAGTGTCATATTTCAAGAGGAGCCGAGAGCTCCCGCACAGCCAGTTGGACAGCCTACAGCTGTAGCAGATGCTCATGGTCAGGGTGTTGGACAGATAGCTGGGCAGGCAGTAGAGCCTGCCGTAAGACTATCTATTAGAGAAAGACGTCCACCTGATAGATTTCAGCCCTCGATGCATTATATCTTGGTTATAGATGCAGGAGAGCCTTTCACTTATGATGAGGCTATGCGCATGGGTGACAGTCACTCCTGGGAGAGGGGTATGCAGTCTAAGATAGACTCCTTGCATAAGAATGAGACTTGGGATTTGGTTTTCTTGCCTACGGGCAAGAAGGCTTTGCCATGCAAGTGGGTGTACAAGCTGAAAAGTACCTGGACACCCCAAGCTGGCATATAAGGCTAGATTGGTAGCAAAGGGTTTTAAGCAACAGCATGGTATGGAATTTGATGAGGTCTTTTCTCCTGTGGTTAAAATGACCACCTTGCGCTTAGTCTTGGCTTTGGTTGCTCAGCTTGACTTGGATTTATACCAGATGGATATCAAGACGGCTTTCTTACATGGGGACTTGCATGATGAGATTTATATGGAGCAGCCTAAGGGCTTTACAGAACCTGGCAGGGAGCACCTAGTGTGCAAATTGAAGAAAAGTCTTTATGGCTTGAAGCAGGCACCTAGGGAGTGGTATCATAAGTTTGATGCCTTTATGCAATCATAGGGCTACAACAAGAGTGCTATGGATCCGTGTCTTTACACGAAGAGAGTCCGTGATGGTTCTTTATTGATTTTGGTACTCTATGTGGATGATATGTTGATAGCAAGGAAAGCTCATGATGAGCTAGATGCTCTTAAGGCTCAGCTCAAAAAGAGCTTTGAGATGAAAGATCTGGGATAGGCCGCTCACATAGTTAGTATGCACATTAGACGTGACAGGCATCAGGGACTCCTCTACTTGTCACAAAGGGAGTACATTCATAAAGTCCTTGAGCTCTTCCGCATGTAGGACGTAAAGCCTATTGGCTATCCATTGCCTTCTTATGTGAAGGTATCACAGGCTGATTGTTCGCAGACAGATGAGCAGAGGGCCGAGATGGCCAAGTTTCCCTATGCATCCGTAGTGGGCAGTCTTATGTATGCCATGATAGCCACTCATCCAGATATTGCCTTTGCAGTTGGTGTTGTGGCATGCTATATGGCTACACCTGGCAAGAAGCATTGGGATGCCATGAAGGGTATCATGAGGTACCTGAAGGGCACTACAGATATGTGCATATGCTATGGCAGCCAGGATACAGGAGTCATGGGGTACACTGACTCTGATTATGCAGGACATGTAGATAGTAGGAAGTCCACTTCTGGCTATGTATTCACATATGCTGGAGGTGCTGTTTCTTGGATGTCCAGGGTGCAGAAATGCACATCCCTTTCTACTACAGAGGTCGAGTATGTTGCAGCTACTGAGGCTTGCAAGGAGGCCATTCGGATGGGTCATTTGGTTGTTGACCTTGGTATTGATGCTCTCCCTATACTACATTCAGATTCTATGAGTGCTATTCAGTTAGCCAAGAATCTGGTCTTCCATGCGAAGACGAAACACATTGAGGTGAGGTATCACTTCATACGTGGGGTCGTTGAGGACAAGTCTATTGATCTTGCCAAGATCTCGACTGACTAGAATCCTGCAGATCTGCTCACGAAAAGCCTCTCTATAGAGCGCTTTGCCTTTCTCAGGAGGTTGATAGGCGTGGGATGAGATGACGTCTTTCCTCATCCTGTTGTACATGTGTACATGTTGTATTATCTTTTTCTTTTTCTTTTCACTCCTCACTAGGGCAGATTCTCTTTAAGTGGGAGGTTGTTGGGGGTAAAGGCACCTCCGCCTAGCTGCCCGTGTAGTACTACACTAACAGTCACCGCCACTACACACTGCAGGTGGTGGGCGCCCGTCACCGTCACTTTATTCTTTATTCTTTTAGTGACAGTTTGAATAAAGGAAGTCCTGGTCACACATTGTGACTGTTGGAGTTCCCATTTCTTGTCTCTCTCTTTCTTGCTCTTGCTCTCCTGCCATATCTCTCACGTGCAAGCTTCGATCCTTCTCACCTTTCAATGCAATCTATGGGAGCATAGCACTGTCTAGAGTAGCACAACTAGTAATCATACCCAATACTGGCAAACAATCAATCTCAATGACTACATGAGCACCCATAAAATACTCCTTATCACATTTAAGGGCTATCACAATTCCCCATGATTCTCTTTTAACATGTGGATATCTTCTTTGTCGTCCAGTCAATACTTTAGCACCAAAGCGATTTGCATATCTTTTCCCTTCCTCATCATCTTGCCCAATTGCCCATCCAATCCTGATTGGGCTTGTATCAACAATAATAATGATAGGCTTTCCATGTGAATAGTTAGCCTTTCTCAATGTAGGAGCAGATTTTAAGAGTTGCTTCAATTTCTTCATTGCTTTCTTATGCTTCCTTTCCCAATGAAATTTCTGACATTTCCTTAGAAGCTAATAAAGAGCATCGGCTACATGTGCAAAGTGAGGAATCCATATCAAATAGAACACACATGCACCCAAGAATCTATGCACCTCTGATACATTCATGCACACATCTTGCATTCTATCAATCCCATCTATTTTTGCTGGTGATGGCCTTCGCCCATAAGGCCCACACATATGCCCAATAATCAAAACCTCTTCAACTCCAAAGGCAGACTTTTGTCCAGAAAGAGTTAAACGCACCTCTTCTAGACGTGTCAAAATCCTCTCACAATCCACTATATGGTCTGCAACAAACTGTCTACATCCATGAGCATCCATCTCTTCATTCTTTTCATCCACTGCACACCGTTTGATTAGAACATCATCCAAGCAGGGCATAGTCAATTGTGGTATAAAATCCCTGAGTACCCTATTCGTAGCATTTGTCATGTGTGCCACTGAGTTTGTTGCACCCTGTGGGAGAGTACACATCCGTACTAACCCCAAAGGAGTCTTCATGGTTGTGATATCCCTGCTTTCAATTGCAAGCTAAAACTGATCATAACCCGAGTAAAGATCACCCAAAGAATAGATCGCTCTGCCTGCAAAAGCCTATGCAAATTCATCAATCACAGGTCCTGCACCCACATTTCTTATGGTCACTTTATTGACTGGTTGCATGTCTTGAATAAATCTCAAAGCCCCATTCTTTTTGGGCACAGTAAACCAACGATTTGAGTACGGGGCTGAAGAAGGCTCCAAGATCTTCATGCGAATCTTTTCATTTAGCAAATCTATCAGCTTTGGCGAGTAAGCTTTAGGCACTGGAATAGGCCTCAAGTTCCATGGTACATGTGGCACAGTAAATATGACCATAGGAGAGACAACATTTGGATCCACACAACCTATTTCACTTGGTTGAAATGCAAATGCCTTCCCATGTCTAGCCAACATCCACATAAAACAGTCTCTCTCAGCAGGCAAAAGAAACTCTTCTGCACCAACTTTCAATTCCTGTAATGTTTAAGATGTAAACTGATGACCTATATCTTTAGGATCCCGTAAGCTTGGCTGCCTTGACACTTTTTCATACATACCCTCACTCTTTGGTGGAAGTGGCAAAGCAATTGGTTTTACCTTTTTGTCAACTGTCTTATACTTTGTCTCCAGAAGTGCTTCAGCCTATTATAATCCTTCCTGCTGAGCAAACAATGCTATAACATCATACATATCCAAAGAACATATTTACAACACTCTATTTTCAGCCTCATTTTTTGCATGTATAGTTGCTGAAATTTCAGCCATAGTGTCATTAATATTCAGCCCATAAAAGATGCCTGAAATGCCATCATTTTCAGCTACTAACAGCCCTAATGCTCTCAGTTTCTTAATAGCCCGTTTCATAGATATGTGTTCAACCCTACACATAGCTTCCATAGGCTTAAACCAACATGAACTGTTTGCTGTAAACTGAGAATTACCAATAGTAAATACATACTTCATTTCATCAAGAGGCGAGTACACCCTCTGAATAGCACTACTGTAGCCCCGCATTACAGCAATGCTTAATGAAAATCTAGGTCTTTGAATTCCCTTGCATTTGGAACCAAAGGAGACTCTCAAAGCGTATCACGATTTCTAGGATGATTAACACAAATAGTAAGAAATTGGACTGCTTTTCTCCCATCCTTGCTTCTGACTCTTGCATAAGTAGAACCATCATCAAGCACCTTTGTTTCCATACACACACCTGTAACATAGGGCTATCCCAAAATCACTACATATAAAGAATTATCTTGCACAAAGAAGTGTTGCTCTTCTTGTACATCACCAATCTTCACTTTTACATTAGGACATGCAGCATAGAGATCCCCTGAAGAATTATTTGCAGCCCTCATACTCCAACCATGATTAGTGTCCACAGGCCATGCACCATTTTCATACAATCCCCGCTCAATGACATTTATCTTAGACCCATGGTCAAGTAAAGCAACACAAGGAGTTTCACGATCCCCTATTTTCACTACCGTTTCAGTGGTAGCTCTAGCCTAATGATTTCTTGTGTAGTGACTTTGAGGAATAAATCCTAGAGTCTCTTCTCCATATTGTTGCATTTGCCTTACTCCACCATGCATATTGCTACAAGACAATGCATTTTCAGCCACTTTCTTCTCTTTTCCACACGCTAACGATTGATTAGTAGCATCCTGCATAGACAATCCTGTACTTACTTCATGCTCATATTCAGCCCCAATACCCAACAAACCAGTTTCCTCTTCAAATTGCAGAAATGCACTAGTGGTATCACCAAGAAACTGATGCTTCCATTTAATTATGTCAATGATCTCATCATGAAATTCTCGCTTGGCAATGCCAAGCACCTATCCCAAGGTGAATTCCACCCGACTGTTTAAGATCCGTTCTTCAACAACCTTCTTAAGATCTGTGGCTGTCTCAATGTCAGATTGCAACTTATATCCTGGCTGCTTGCTCTTCTTTTTGCCCTCTTGTTTGTTATCCTGTTTTTACTCCTGACTGACCTCTTCCATAACATGCTCGAGATGTGGCTGATTTGGAGCTTTAGGCTGATCCACAGTTCTTCTTGTCATTCTTTTAGATGTCCCTGCATTATCTTCATCTCTTTTTCGTTTTTCTTCCACAAGTACATCCGTGTTTTGTACCTTTGCTAAATATGCATACACTGAATATGCATCTACCGGTGATTCCCAACCAGTTATGCTACGAATGTCTTGCCTTGCATGAGACATTTCACTATCAGTGACCTTTCTCTTTTCAGCTGCATGTAAAGCATGTGTCCATATTCACTTGGCCATGCATTCTATCCAACTGTAGACCAAAAGTAGAAGCATGTACCGCTGCATAAGCATTTCGGACAGCCAAGTCTTCCAACAACTTCTGCATACCTCCCTTTCTAAAATTCAAAGCAAGAGGCAATCCCGTTTCTTGTGCATGGATCTTGCCATCTTTCCAAAAGATAAGATGTCATGCCAAGGCCTCCTGATAGGCAGCACAATCCTTTCTCTCGTGCTGCAAACTGTCACACCACATACATCTTTTTCCAAGGTTAGGGGCTGCTGCCCGTCCCCTTTCCTCTTGTCCTTTTTCATCCAACTTTGCAACCTTCAATTGAAGATCTCGCATCCCTTTGACCAATTCATCCAAGACATCTTCCCTAACAGAGGGAACAATAGCAGGTACAACCATAGGGTTAGCCACAGAAGTATGTGGCTTACTGGATACATCAACTGTCTTGCCCGTAACAGTGGGCAAGCTAGAGACATGCAATCTTTCTCTTCTTCTATGCTTCTTCACAAGCACAATAACAGCTTCCTTGACATGTCTCCACTCTATTTTCAAACCCATCTCTGTAGTCTGATCCTCCAGCAAATCATCAAGCTTCTCTTGAAGCTCATGATCAGCTGCCTATAGAAACAATTCAATTTTCTGACTTGCAAGAGCTTGCTGTTCTGCGAGATCCAACTGCTCAAATCGACTTTCAAATTCTCTTAACAATTCTGTAGCCACAAGACCCTTATTGGGTTGTATAACCCACTCATGAAAAGTCTTGTGTGTAATCAAACTAGTATCCTCAATATAAAATTCTTCCCTGAGTGTCTTCTTGAAGGCTACCCAGTCAGCATCCTACAAGTATAATTCAGTAATCCGTGTTTTCAGTTCATGAACAGTAACACGTACAAAATACTGGCTCCATGCAGATTTAGTCACTCCAAAGAATTCCATCTTCTGAGCATAGGTATGTACATATGCATATACATTCCTACCATTGAATAACTTCACCTCACGCTCAACTGCTTGCAAAGCATTCATCACAACACTTTCTGTTTGAGCTGAAGCTTGCATCACCTATTGTTGTTGTTGTACCTGCATAAGCATATAGTTGAAGCTACTCAAAATCAGGAATACACTTTATAGCATGTGCTTCAGTGATTAAAATTACTATCAATGATTCCCAGATTGAAAAAAGTGAAAAATAGGAAGCTTGAAGCTTCTTGGCTATGGCTGCTAGAAAACCCACAATTAGGGTTTTGGTCACAACACCCAGTAGAAGAGGAATTAGTGAAAACCCTCTTAGGTAAAGATGGTCCACTATAGGGGCTACAATAGCCCTATGATAGCCAAGAACATTGCATCGCCTATAGGTCAAGCCACACTCTAGAACTTCACATTGCCAAAATTGCATCGATTTCTAGGAACTGAGCAATGCTGCTCTCCACATTGCATAATCCCGATGTTTAATGCACCATGCTAAAGTGTCTTGAGCTGGGAGGAGATATCCAAAAGGAATCAGGAGCTAAAATGCTATCGTTTGCTCTCCCCAGGTCTTCCAACAGAGGTGGGTCTAGCTGGCTATGGTGGAAAAGAAGGTAAATGAGAGGGCAAAAGTTCTTATTGTGCACTTAGGTGTGTAAAGAGGTTCAAGGAAGTTGAAGGATTAGAGATGGCTCTAATACCATTTGGAAAATCAGAGTGGAAGCAAAGGTTGGTGTGTACAAGAGGGAGTGAAGAGCTCACAAGTACAAGAACAAGTCTTGCTTATTCAATTGATCATGAAAGTACAACTTGGGTCACTCTCACTCAAAAGTTGATGTAGACCCATGGGCTATTTATATAGCCCCAACTGGCTAGGGTTAGGGTTTCCCCTTCCTCTTGGGACCATTCACACTCAGCTACCCTTATGCTCTCTAGTATAAGGAGAGTTTACATGGTTACATTCTCAACAAGGTTGAGTTTCCTTCTTTCTTACAACTTGCTCTATCTTCTCTTTCTATGGCGCTCACTTCTTTGTCTCCCACCTTTTTGGCTTTTGGAGATACTGATGGGCTTTTTGGGAATGGGGAGAGATGGTGCTATTGGATGGAAGATATCTCCAGAGTCTCCTCTACTTCTTCCCTTTCTGTTTCTCCCATGGCTTCTTGGTTAGCACCCCTCTAAACCCTATCAAGGATGCTTTTGATGCATGCATTTTCCTAGACTTGGTTGTGGTGGTTAGTGACTCGCTTCCTACAATTCTTTGACTCGATGAGACAGCACCTTGGTTGATGACTCAATCGTTTTGCAGATGTAGGCATTCAAATTCACTTTATCTAGGGCCCCTTTTGCGATACTTTCAAGCATTGCACTAGGATCCAAGCCATGAGGGTATTGTATCGGTGATGACTAGAGGACAGGGCATGCACCATCTTTGCCTGCAACTGGATTGTGGGGTCAGGGATGTCTACTAGGCTGATCCCATTGTTAGTGTGTACCTTTATCTTCAACGTCTTCAACATGCCATAGGCATCCCTCTTTGGTCTCTTTCCTTGTGTGTGTTGGACAACCCTAAAGCCTTCTCCACTACTTTAGTGTTGAGCACAACCTCTATCCTTTGGGCAAGCCTTCATTCTTGATGGTCATTGTGCCACTGTTCTTCCTTACATCGAAGGTTCTCATAAATTCTATGCACCTGTCATGGTCAATCTTCTAGCCAACCTTCTTGATGTATCTATGGAGATTGCATTGGTCAACTATTTGTCTCACCATGCCTTCCTTGTTCACTAGCTCTCCCAAGTTGTTGATGATGTGGTACTTTAGTTGGTTGTAGACTTGTGTTTCGATGGCTAGTCAATACCTATTGTGCTCTTTCTTTGAGAATGAAAGTTGACCTGCCATCTCAAGTTCCTATTACGGCACAACATCTTAGAATTAGCTCATTTGAGAGTACCTTTTGTGAAAAAGAACATTATGGAATGGTGTGATATTCTAGCAAGGAATGGAAAATTTTTATACTTCAAACAATCCATAAATTCCAATCACAAATTCCATAAAAGAGTTTTTCCAAGTATGAGTTCCCTTTATTTGTATAAGTCATATTTTCTTTTCTACCTTACCTCCTCCCCCTCGAGAATGATGAAAATCCTTCCTAGGATTGGGTGGTGAAAGGTTAAGGGTGTGAAGCACTTGTTTGTTGTGCTTTATTTCTTCATGAGCCATGCATAGAATTGTGGGTTATAGTCTAAGTGCCGATAGTCCATGTTATGAGGCCTAATGTTTATGTGTGTAATGTAGGTCAAGACATCATTTAGGAAGTCACTAGAGTTCATTTTGCTTGTAATGTACAGTTCTTCCTCAGTCAGGAGAGGTGATCCACATAGGGATGGGCTATAACATATTCCTCTAAAGGTCATTTGCATGCAATGGGGCCAATACTTTGAAATAATGAGGTAGGTGCCACATAGATTGGATCATACTCAGAGGTTTTGATTGCGCGTCTTTGGTCGACGTTGGTCATAATTTGGAAGCCCTCTTATTTCCATTGGGTGGAGATGCAGAGCATACCATTTTTGCAAAAAGGAAGAGTCTGACTCAACTAATCGTTTTAGCTCATCTAGTTTCTGGATTGTTGTAGAGACTTTGCTCTTGCTGTAGGAGGTGAGTAACTGCTATTTGAGGGCTTGCTCTTGAGAAATCTCATTGGAAATCAAGGCCTCGGCCACCTCGAAAATCTTAACAAACATGAATTCATATTTCTCCCAAGTGCATGGCAAGGAGCATATGTCGTTGCTAATGGCTTGTCTCAAGGAGTCCTAAATCCAACCATTCGTAGCTTTTAGCAAACATGGTGAAGGTAGCATCCAAGTACCTGATATCCAGGTGTGACAAGGTCATCTCAAGTATTTGCAACTAGGTTTGAGGCCAAAGTAAGAATGGGTCTCTACTTATCGGAAGGTCTAAGGCTTGCGGGAGGTTGGGGAGCTAGATAACTCCACTACGGATGCCTGCCTCCTGGGCTGTTCATTGGGGTGTTTTTCAGCCACTTGCGTGATAAATTGATCTTGTGGTTCAATTAATATGTTGTTCTCTACTTATGTAGCAGTTGGAATAGCAAAAGTGTCAGCTTGCATCGGTTCGAATGTCGATGACCGTGGTTTTGGTTGATAGACTTGTTGGGGCTTGATGGGTTTGGTTCCTTTCGGGGCAGTTCGTTTCTCATACCTAGTTGGCTTACAATCTTGTGGAGATGGCTTGGAAAGAGACGGTGGCTAAGGGATACTTGTGCCACTCATGGTCTTGGGCAACTAGATCCAAGTGTTTTCCTTGTAATAACCTTGAGCACATAATAGGGATTTGGGCACCTATCATGGCTTGACGGTTCATCGCTCTTGTAGTAGCACCAACTTTGTCTCCTAGGCCTAGGGTGTGAGGTTTTAGGATTACGAGTTTGTGCAGATTGGCTTCTAGGTGAGTGCGATTGTCATTTGGGTATCCATAAGAGCTAGTGCTCAATAGCTTTGGGTGCAGTTGCTAGTGGTTGCATCCAATTAATTGTGGTGGGTTGAGATAAGTGGCAATCCCCTTCCTCAGGCTTGGCACTAAGTTGCTCTACCAGTGGTGATACTGTCTTAGATGGAGCCATGTTGCCCTTGCTAAAAGCCAACACTAACTAAACATTGCCAATGGCAAGGTGAATGGATTGTGAGTCATAGTTGACATTGCAGTGTGCTTTCTTCTTGAATCCACGTCCTAGCAATGATTCCTTACGAGTGGATTTGGTGTTAGGCATCATGTAGAATATCATTGATAGGCCTTTGAGTCTCTCAATATAGAGACTGCTACCTTGCACTTTCCTAACATCGAATAAGACTGCCCGCAAATGGGCTAAGTTTTGCATTACTAGGTTGCTATTGGGACTAACCATTAAGGGTCGAATGATCATGCGTAAGGATATTATAATCAGCTCCCTCGTCAATGAGTGCATCAAATGTGTATATCTTGTGACCAGTGACTGATATACATAGATATGCAAGTTCCACTACTCCCTCATTCTCTTCTTCAATCTTAGTGATGGTGGATTCTCTTACGTTTATAAGCGGGTTTAGCATTAGAGGCTCATGCACAGTGGGTGCGTTGGAGGGTAGTACTTCTTGAGGCAACTACCATTAAAGAAGCCTATGCTCCCCCTCTAGAGTCTCAAGCTCTACATTTCCAATTCGACTAATGTTGTGGACCTTGAAAGGTCCCAATCCCTTGAACTTCATCTTTTGCTTATGGCCTTTCATCAAGTATAGGAGCACTCGGTTACCCTACTTGAATTTCTTTTTTTAGTCAAGTCCTCGGCTATGAAAATGGGTCGAGGGTTTTCACCTTCCCCTACTAAGTTGGCCTCCTTGACCTTGGTAGGCCTCTCTATTGGTTTGCTTGCTTGTCCTTGCCTCTTAGCTTCTAGCAAGATCACCACTCTATCACCCTTTTTGAACTTTGTGAAGTGCTTTAGTAGATCTTTGGGCTTCCTTTGCTCTTCAACTTCTAATCCCTTTGATTGTTTCCTCTTTTCCTCTTTCAGTCGCCTGTATCTTAGGTGGGGATTGGTAGGTCCCCTTTGGTGTGTTTGGTCTTAGGCGGTCGGGGTATTTTTGGATTACTCTTAGAGCTCACTTTTGATTCAGAGTTAAACTCAAAATCCTTGCTAGAAGGAGTTTCCCTCGGTGGTTGTAGCTCTGAGGCTGATATAGTTCTAAAGAGTGGTGCAATACTTGGTTGAACTAATCCACCTTGCTCATAGTCAATTACATCTAGGTGGTCAAACCAAGTACATTCACATTTTGTCTTGACGATTCCTCTTTCCATCTTAAAGATGTATTTCTATGGCTTGGAGTCTACTTGTATTTGTTAGCTCATCCATGAGGTCCTTGATGAGATTGGCTTATAATCCTCCTCTTTATCTGAAAACAATAGATTAATGGTGGCTAGCATATGCATCCAATCTTGCTCGTCCTCAAGGTAAGGGATATACTTTGTTAGTGGCCTATGGGAATTATTGACTTGTAAGTCTCCTTTCAAAATAGCAGAGATGGCATCTAGGTCGATTGGTGTGGTTTTCCAAGTATCCATCTTAACTCTCATAGCTTCCATTCTATTGCCTAAGAATATTCCCTGAGTCTTCTATCACTCATGCATTTCACATCCAAGGTTAGCCTAGTAGGATGTCATAGTCCACTCCCTTCATGACTATAAAGTTCACTAAGAACTAGACTCTCACTATCTTCCAGGGCCAATCTTTTAGCACTCCAAACGACCTTCATTCCATTAGCCAATGTGGCATTAAACCTAGTGGTCTCCATAGGTGGGTTACCCTAAGCCTATAGGACTATATGGTTGAGCACAGTGATTCTCACTCCTATATCAACAATCCCCTTCCTTGTAGCATCTCTTAATGCGTTGATAGGCATTAGGACTAAATGGTTGAGCACACAAACTCCCGCTCCTGTATCTACAATCCCCTTCCTTGTACGATCTCCTAATGCATTGACAGGCAAGACTGTGTGTATCTTTGCGCCTTCCCAAAAAGCATTCACATGTAATGAATTAGGCACTGAGGTCATGGTGGTTAAGCTTAGTATGTGTGTTGGTGAGTTGTGGTCAGGCAAGTTGGTTGCTCCAAGCTTGTCAGATTGTTCTACCCACCACTACTTCAACCCTTGCCATAACGTCGAGTTTTGTATAAGCAGCTCTCCCAGAGTCAGAGTCAGATATCAACATTGTGAGCAAGTTGCCAACCACTTGCTTTTCGTTAGGCTCTACACTCTTTTGCTAGTGATCTTGGTTGGGCTACTTGCTTGTTGCACCTAGGCTTTGTTTGTGCAGTGTCTCATAGGGTGCAGATATGTCTCTTAATCTTAGTTGTGTAGGCGAGACTAGTGTGCTCACACTAGAGAGCTCATCGATCTCGTCTTCCATGATGGGTTTGGCATACTTGAGGTGCTCTTGGGCTTCTCTCACCCACTCATTGACCTTATCTACTACTTCCACTTGGTGCCTTAGGTTGGGATACTCCCCAACCTTGGCACTCCCCTTTTTTGCCATCTTAGGAGCACATGTTTTTGCTTCTGCATCTCTGACTTGCCTCCCCTTGGATAGCATGGTGGCACTATCTATCTTAAGTGTCACCTTCATCTTCTCAGCCCTGTTTTTTCATCTCCTATGGCTCTTTTTCTTTATTGAAGCTACATTAAGATTGCTAGGTCTGGGTAATGAAATACCAGCCTACTTTGTTTGTGCTCAAATCATGACATTCAATGGGATTGGTGTGGCCTCCCCATTAAGTATCTCAACTCCAAACAGCCCCAAGGGTATGGATGGCATGATTACCAAACTAGTGGAAGGTTTTGGCCTAAGGCACTCGGCATATAAATGTGTGATCCCACACTCTGGACATCTCAAATCCACTTTGTCTCGATTGGCTTGCTCTCTTTTGGGGAAATGGGATGAGATATGCACTAGGTGACCGTAGGTTGAGCCCATGATGAGTTCTTGGTGTTTTTCTCCTAGACCCTTGACCTCTTCCCTTGCTTTTAAATGCCATCACTAGCACTGGTCTAAAATCCATCAAGATGGGGTTAACCCTCTTTGTCATAAGAGATGTAAGGGGTCACATATGCTTCATCCTCATTTGGCTCCTCTATGTAATGTATCAGAGTCTCACTCGATGGATGGGTCATGATGGGTCCACGTGGTCTAGATATCCCTGTAGGATTGATGTTGACGTCCTAGGGATGGCTGGCTTTGAGTCATTAGGTGTTGGGAGAGCTAATGGAGCTCCCCTCCTAAAGTTCAACAACCTATTCCCTAGGTAGTACAGTTGCGAGTATGGAAATAGTCTTGGTAATCTGGAAAGCATCGTGTCATGTCCAAACCTACTACAATTAGTGCATGGTCTTGACCTACGATCCAAGCATTTGATGGGGAGGTGATTTCCTCCGCAATGCATCCATTGCATGTGAGATTCTGTTGGCCTTCTCATCATCTCTTGAAGCTTAGCTAACTCTAAATTGATATCCACCAACTCTTGGTTCGAGTCAGTGCCCTTTCCCTTGTCTTGTGTGTTTTGGCTAGCTCTCTTGATAATGGTCCTAGCTCTCTTTGAGGGTCTAGTGGTAGTGCCATCTTAGGTCATGGTGGTCATGGAGCTTCTTTCATTGAGCATGCATATGTCTTCTTCAAAGACCTTAGTTAGCACATCCTTTTGCAGGTTTGAATTGCTCACCAAGGCCTTGTAGAGCTCTTTGCTTCGGATTTTGTTCATAAATATTGTGGAGACAGCTCATTCGTTACGTCATTTTGCCATTGGGATTCTCTTAAAGAGACTCTGCACATGGGTGATGCAGTCTTGGATATCCTCCTTATCTTTTGGTGGAGCTGACATTCATCAACTTGACAATGAGGTTGTTAGAGTATCCCCCTTTGGAGAATCTCTTGATGGATAGACTCTTGAGGTTATTAAAATTATTCCATTCGGCATTGCCTAGGCTAGTAAACCACATTTATCCTTTGTCTTGTAGGCAATGTCTGAAAGCTTGTGCTCATTATGAACAAGGTTTGTGAGGCTATTCATCTTACATACTTGCTCGAATCACACAACAAAGCTATATGTGTCATTGCTAGGCTAATACCAGTCGAGTTGCTTAGCAACCGCATGTATTTTGGCATGGCTCTTAGAGTTTGGCATGATTCCCAGACTTGCTATAGCAACATAATTTCTAGGGCTGCTCCGCTATGCTCCGGAGCTATATTGTCTAAGAGTTGCTTCGTGAGGAGTCCATTCAGTATAAGGTTAGCCTCTAATGCTCTCTCCCTCTCAGCATTTGGTCCTACCCTAGTTCTATTGGTGAGAGCTAAGATGCATTAGATCTTGTGTATTGCTATGTCTTGTCTCAGTTTTCGAGCTTGCTACTCTTGGTTGTAGATGGCTATGCTTTGCAGCGCTTTCCTTGCCAATCTTCTCTCCTCCTTGAGATTGGCTATGATGTCCTCGACTAGTCTACCATGCTGCACCATTTTGGTTTGCAGGTTGTAATGGCTTATCATTTGCTGAATGTTGATAAGGAATTATCCCAAGTTGAGCTTGTTATCTACATGATTTGTGTTGGTTTCCAACATGTCAGTGGTCTCCTTTGAGTAGCTAGTGCATTGATTAGATTGATTAGATTAAGCAAAGCTATGTCCCTACTCGTGTTGGTTCTCTCTCCCTTCTCCATTGCTTGACAATCCACAATTGCTTGCTGCATGTTCTAATTCTTGGATCATATTTTCCTTCTTAGGGTTTTCTCATATCAATGGGTTTGTTCCCTACTTTAGACCCCATTAGTGTGTTCCTTGTTATAAATTAGTTTACAATGTTACATGAACTAGACACATGCATGGTGAAGTGGACTTGTGCCAAATCAGGCTTTCTCTTTTTCCTTGTGTACTTCAAGTGTTTATGAGACGAGGAGTTTAAGTTCAATCATAATCAATGCAAATCACACTCCTTGTAAATCAGTTTTGGCTAGTGCTTTCTCTTCCATCGTGCAAGTGGTGGCCACTCGCAATGGTCCACTCTAGGTCATTGCTATGTATTTGAAGGTTAACATGTTTAGGTTGTCCACCCGGACCTCTATTGGGGTATGGTCAATGATCACAGTCGCTCTTGGACTATCAGGTCTCAACTCTCAAGTCAATCGGTTCTATTACCCCATTCACTCACTTGGGGATCTACTAGGATGTCCTATAGCTAGGGCTATGCCTTTATAGGGTCTGGGAAGGTTAGAGTTTGTCAGAATAATTTGATGTTTGGTTTTCTCGTCCAATTTTCAAGTTTTTGGTATGAGTCCTAGAATCAGATGTCTGATTTTGGGATGTCTGATCCGAGTCTGATTTGTCCAAATTTGAATGTTAGGCTATTTGATTTTTGGGTTGTTTGATTTTAGACTATTGGTTAGGGTTTGTCCGATCGGACGATTTGATTGCATCCAATTTTGAAAATTGGACAACTTCAGGAGACTGGTGAATAGTCCGATTTTGGGAATTAGATAGCCCAATTACAACAGTGAAAATGGGTGTAGACCTACCAAAATTCGTCTCAGTGCTCTCAATGCATTGTCCCAATCCCTACAAGCTTTAGGATCAACTAATAAGGGGTTAACAATCAAACCAACTCACTTATAGCCCTCGAATGCGTCTGATCGCATGAATCAAAGCTCTCCTCGCTTGGCTATGCTGTCCTGCAACAAACTTGTCTACCTCTCTCTCTCTCTCTCTCTCTCTCTCTCTCTCTCTCTCTCTCTCTCTCTCTCTCACTTTGAATGCAGAGTTGAGCTCCCCATTGCTCTCTTTTGCCCCTTAAACCCCTTGTTATTTGGCCTTCCACTCCCCTTCTTCTCCCTCTCCTCTCTTAATGCACTAAAGCCCCCTTTTCTCCCTGTTCTTCCCTATTTATATGAGTAACCCTATTGTTTGCTTATGTGTTTTTTTTTGGTTTGATTTTTTCCTTATCTAAATGCATCCAAACCACAAAAAAATGCATAAGCAAGTCCAATCTAATCACCTAAACCTTAAAAACGAAAAAACTTGCGAAAGAGATTGGATGCCTTCTGAATCACTTTCTATTTATCTTAAGAACTAGTTTGGGACAAAGACTACTCCAATAATCGATTCAGAGCATGCAAGTACTTAAAGCTTGAATTTGTTAGTCCTCAAAATGGAACCAAAATGTGAGAGCCTCTTGCTCAACTGCCAGGATCCATGGAACGCTTATTGCTTCAAGTGTTTCAAGCCAAGTACAATGCCTACCTCTCACAAAGCTGTGCACACTCTTAGACCTACGAGTGTAGTGAGATTATCTTCATGCCCGATCGAGTTGCCTCCTCTCCCATAGTAGCTCCATGATCCAAGGTGCAAGAAAGCAAGCTCGATCCTCATTGTTAACCCCAGTGCAAAGAAAAGTAAAAGACAGAGTAACATCTATTTTTGATTGTGTAAGTCACCAAACTTGGTCCAAAGACTTGCTCCAAAGAGCATTATGAGCCAATAGTACATAGATAATGAGTTAGAGCATATTCTTATGCATATATCTTTGGATAAAATGGTGCATTGATATAGAAAATGTTGAGTTGTCTGAATTGACATCATCACATTTTGCCTTTGTATACTCTAATGTGTCACTCTCGAGCAAGCATACCAACCAATCTAAGAGTACATTGGGAAAAAGGAAAGGGGGGGTTGTTGTATTTTGTTCTTAGTGTGTTGCAACATGCTTATTCTCTAATGTTGCAACAATCATAAGTATCAATGGCTACCCTACTAAGGGTCTTACTAACGATGAGCTATTTTTAGGTACTAGCTTGGGAGAAGTCAAAGGTAAAATTTCTAGGTGGATAGACAATTCACTAAGTTTGGTAAGTAAACTTGTTGTTGTTAAGTTGGTTCTCTATTCCTTATGATATATTTGTTATTGTTTTCCCTTTTAGTAGGCCACTCTTGCACAAGATTTAATCATTGTTATAAAAATCTATTTGATCTTATGATGGCCAAATTGGCCATAGAGGGGGATTCAAGTATGCGTCCTTGATTGGTGGAGATGATGGCTTCGGTGGGGATGTTGTGAAGACGTGGAGGTTATGTCTCCTCATTGTACTAGAAGTCCTCATCCTATGGGTACTCTTCACTCTACTAGAGGTGGCTCTCAAAGATGCTGTGGAGATGTAGTCCGCAATGGGTTGGTACTCCTTTCTCTCATCAAGATGTTGGGGAAGGCAGCTCTAGTGGTGGTTATTATGGTGACTCAGATGTTGTAAACCCTTCCTATCGATTGAGTGGATGTTGATTGCCCAAATTCACCACATCCATAGGTATTGTCTTTCTTACAACACCTAGATTTTCTCAGCCATTTGTAGGTGTGGTACTCTTGTAGGTACATCTAATATATAGGGATCTCCTATATATGCTAAGTAGTGTACTCCTACGTGGGAGATGACCTATGTTAGACCTTGCCCATTAAGCTACACGTGCTTTGTTGAAAATTCCATTTGTGTTGTGCTCATGAATGATGAGGAAAAGAGACTCATAGCATGCATGTATGACTTGTGATATCATGTGTTTTGGCACAAGGTATTGGATAGACAAAAGAGTGAACCAGAGAATATTAAGGACTATGTGATAACATCCTTGCATGAGGAGTTACTGGAACAATTTTCTATTGACCTATTCTCCACAAGATGGATGATGGAACAGATACACACATGTGTCCCATAGGTGATTAGACACATACATGGAAATAAAGTATGATGGAGGGAAGCTTGAGGGATTGGATAGGGAGGATTGTAAGAGACTTAGGAGAAGATCAATTCCCCTTCAGAGAGATGATAGTTGGACTTCTTGGGAGTGTTTTCAATATGGTCATGAACCAGAGTGATGTGTTGTCCCTATGAGCTTATATTTTGTTAGCTTGTCTTGAGGTATAGGACAATCATTAATCAACCTCTTTTTTCTAATTTCTCTCTCTTAGGTTGTGCAAGATTTATTTCATATAGCAAGTCAAAATTAGGGTTTGCTATTTATAGTACATTAATGACTACGGTTTGTAGAAATCAGTCGTTTTGGGTGTGGAATTGCTTTTTGAAGACATTCCAACCAAAATCCCCAATTTTCCTCTTGTTTTAGGTTGCAATATCACTGAGAAGATTCATGCAGACATTAGGATAACTATATTTAGAAATGCATGTCTCATTTTTGTAGCCACATGGAAAGCATTAAATTTAGCATCCAATCTTTACGCAAATGCATGCCAAAGATTAGGGTTTATGGACATCAAGTTTATAGGTTTGAATTACTTTAATTTGACAATGTGTTGAAGGTGTATTAGTTGGAGCAAAGCTTTAAGATTGTTGGACAATCAAGGCTGAGGCCTCATTTAATAAAATAGAGTAGAGTAGGTACTTAGATTGATGTGAATTTTGCATTGATTGTAGTGTGGTTATAGTGAGAGACCATGGATGCATTTCTCAATGACATGTTTGTCAACATTGGAGTAATTGATCCTTTGTATGCTTGAATGCATACTAGTTTGAGTGCGTTATTGACATAGATTCAAAGCTTGTTTGTCAAGGCTAGCGAGACCAACAAAGAACATAGCAATTGGAGAGAGTTTGGTCCATCAAAGAGCCTAGGCACGTGAGGAATCATTAGCAAAAAGAGTGTTGGTATGTAATAGCCACACTGATCACATAGGCGAGTCACAAATGGTTCATGTAAAGACTCTTTGGTATCATCTATTACTGAATTGAATAGTGTTCACTACCCAATAGATCAGATCTTTAAGCGGATTTCATGTTTCCATTGTTGGGGACATCACCATATTTCCCAGGAAATGAGCTTTGGGTCATCATGAGCTACACACACAAGTTTTGCATTGTTGTAATTCAGTGTACAACAAGGAATTTTTGGGAAGTGAGCAATGATGTCATATAGGGAATAAGATTTAAGTGATGAGAACTCATTGTTCTCTGTTAAGGAGTAGTCATTGTGTAGTGCAAGTTCAATTGAAGGTTATACCAATGTTGGACAACAATACACTCATGCAATTGATACTACACAAGTGAAATTATCTACTTCTAATGTAACTTTTGAGTTACCAAAGGAAGATGATACACATGCAATGCTTGGAGTGCAATTAACAAATGCAGTGAATGGATTGGTGTAGGTTGTTGAATACATAAAATTTTTTGATGTAATGCTTGGACCCCTCAAAAGTTAAAATACAAGAAAAGATACCCACTTTTCAGACATGCTAGAAGAGCACATGGGCAACAACCTCTGTCTATGCATTTAATAGACAACAACCCAATGTGGGCGGGGCTTTGATTAAATAGTTTATGTATGATTATGGTGTTAGTATGCATGCACAAGGGAATAATTTAAAGTATGCATTTGGAAAGCCAATTATGCACCTTATCAACCATTTGCAATCTAGGTTATTTTGGAGGTGGTTGTAGTGTTCCAAGCCACATATGTCAATGCATCAGGTTATCCTAGAATGCAAGGAACTTATGGTCATGGTCTAGATCCTGGTTTGTAGTAATGGTAATATTTTTGGTGGTGCACAACTAGGAATGGTTGCAATCAAGCTTGTATGGACATGTGAGAGGCCTTGTAGGGTAGAATGAAATGCAAAGTTTAGGGGTTGGTCATAACAACCCAAGCATAGATGTGGTTGATGTAAATATGGGAGTGGTATCTCTTACACCTCCACACTTTTAGCCACTAGTTCATGACAATTTAACAACTAGCAACAAGGCTAAAGATTACAGGGAAAGTTCAAGGTAAAGTGTCTTATCGTTATCTAGTGAAGTTTAGAAACTATGCACCATTGAATGAAAAGTGGATGACTAAGCAAATTCATATTAATTGTCACAAATTTACATATTAGGGCCAAAAACACTTAAAAAAAGACACTTTTGTTAATCACGAGATTAAGGAAAGGGCCAAAGAGAGTTTGCCACATGTGCAAGAATATGGTATTCTTGTCTCCTTCTTTTTGGAGATAATAGAGTCCACTTCGTGATTCTCTCCTCACTTTTAGCCAAAATCTCCAAAGTCTGACATGTTTTGGTAGTCTCGAAGTCCTTATTTACTTATAACATTTGATAAAGGATATGATAAAGATGTTATGGAGTTAATAATGAATTTTTTGAAAGTGGAGAGCTTTTGGTGCCCAATTATTTTTATTAGTCTTCTTAATATTCCTTTTTAGTTCATTCGCCTTTCTCAGTGAACTTCTTTCTCTACTCATTCGCCTTTCTCGGTTAGCTTCTTTCTCTGTGAATTCAATCTAAGTATGGCATCGAGAAGGCGCCCTTCTCATTTAGTAAATTCCTTCACCATGTATAGCCAAGGAGCTGATGGAAATTGGGAGTCTAAAACCTTTTGCATAAATGATTGAGTTACCATGCTGCCCTCTTACAAGGACTCTCACAAGGTGAAAAGAAGAAAAAGAGAGGATATAAAACATCACTAGAATGGATGTATCATTGCTTTCAAAATTATGCACGAAGGGTGGTTTGTCAAAGTATAACATGTTTACATGGCCAAGGATATGCCCTTGCCTCCAAATGAACGTGTTTGCCAGCAGACACATTGTAAGTCTTAAGTTGATAACATATGCAATATTTTTTTCATTTAAGCAAGTACTAATATCGAATTCTTGGTTGTAGATATATTTCCATCAACAAGTACTAAATGGCAACATGTGGAGAGCTTGATTGGAACTTTCAATATGATTCATAAGGCATTTATAGACATTATCTATGCTATTGAGACCATCGGTTCTTTTAGTGAGAGAAGGTTTTTACATATTATGCACAATATGTGGTTCTCTAGACAAGATACATATGGTCATATCGAGGATTTGCAATTGCCAAGTCTCTCATCTCTAAATTGAGAGATTCCTGATAAGGCAATGATGCATAGTTTTAAATTCAAAATATGTCAAGATATTCAAAAGTCCATGATAGCTGGAAGAATCTCAAGAAGAATACGCTTGTCGTGGTTTATATCCTTACATACCTTTGTGGCTTGCTTCAAAATAGCAAATTGACAAAGGACAAAGGTATCTTGGCTAAGTAGAAAATTTGTAGAAGCAGAACTAGATAATATTATAAGAAGGCTTAGGAAATCTAGAGACTATGACCGTAAGGGTGATACCATGAGGTGTATTGTATGCCCCCAATCATTGTCTTTGTGTTACAACATCACATGGCAAACTTTTGTTTTCGGCTTTGATTATAGGAGATAAAAACTTAAACTAGGCATTTGGATTCCCTTGGATTTTAATACAGATTGCATGCCCTTCAAACTTAAGGTGCAAGTTATATCACATGAAGAAAAGGAGGTAAATGTCACTTCCAATTGGAGTCTTAAAGCTGTAAGGGGTACCTTGGAATTGCTAGACAATACATTCCTTGAATATAAGTTCAAAGTTAATGGTAAAACAATTGGGAAAAGAGCTGAATGCTCTTTCTCTTGTATGAATTGCTTGCCTCCCACAATTGTAAGCTTCGAGCCATAAATATGAAAACATTGATTACATTTACATAGAATAAAAAGCTTTTCATTGAATCAAGAGTTATAAAATTGAAGTGAAATTACATAAGGATGCAAAATAAGAATAAAGATTCCTTCTAGTTTCCATTTGCATCTATTTGTATTCTTTTGGCTTTGTAACTTCTTCGTCACTTTTTGCAAAGATATCTAATCTCCTTACAATGACTTTATTCTTTGGTTGTTGGAAGAATTTGACTTGGACAGGGGGCCTCTTCTCTTCAGACCGATGAGAAGATGGATGAGACTCCATAGGAGAAAGTGTTGGCATTTCTTTCTTTTTGGAGTTTACCTTACTAGTCTTTCAAGATGACTTACCCTTTCCCTTACCCTTACCCTTAGTTGAGGATTTTTGTGGAGGGGAGTCGGGGTAGACTAGATTGATTGCCCTATCCAAAATCAACTCAATACATCACTCCCTTATCTACCACATATATGAATTGAGGTAATCTTGGCACTGCAAGAAAAAATGTAATAAGTTGGAAAACTCAAAGATGGGTTCCTAAAAAAATAAACAATGTGAAAAACACTTACAGTAACCCCATCTACCTTGAGTATCTTTGAATCTATTGTCTTGCAAACATTTGAAATCACTCTCCATCCATAAGGATGCACATCACTTTGCAAGGGCACTTCTTGTTGGAGAAAGCTATATGGTTTTTGAGGATCAACAATATCCTCATATGTGGTGTCCAAAAAGGTGGTCATGAGCTTGCTAGCACTGGAAATGGAAACATGTTACTAAAATAGAAAATCAAATAAAATAAACAATAAATAAAAAAGCAAGCATTATTCTATTCAACGCACATTTTTTGCTTGGCCATGGATACCACTAAGAGAGTTAATGAGGATAATTTCTCTAGTGAGAATATCAATATATATGAGGCTCCAATGTCCTTTGTAAAATGAAATGTTAGTAAGAAATGAATACAACAAAAAAGTATACATTAATCCCTTTGTGAAATTGCATATATTTCGATGTAAAGAAAAAAAATGGTAGTTTGTAATTGAATCAAATGTTTTAAAAAATATTTCTATGTTTAAACCAAATCTCGAAAACAATTCCATCGATAACAGTGGATCATAAATAAATATACTTTTAGACATTTCTTGGTTGAGAGAAGCAATCAACACCCTAAAACCAATAGCAAAAACAAAGGAGTGTTATTTGTAATGAACATCACCATCATTCCATATACTAAAAATTTGAAAGTCAAAATGCCTTACCTTATGCAACAAAAGACTACAGAATCAGACAATTGAACATATTTTTTAACAAGTATGGATTTATCCTTAGGAGATATACTAAGATAGTCCTCTTCTGAAGAAGTGCAAGAGACATTGACAACCATTTGCTCATATATCTCCCCTATTCTCTTCAGATTGACAAGGCCAAGGATAGTGATTTTCCTCTTGCAAACTTCATCCTTCGACTTTATAACCTCTTGTGGTTTTTATTGTTGGACAAACACTTGTTGGGACATGGTCTTTGTTGGGTATAAATGTGTCACCTCCTCGATCATTGGCCCTTTTGCTCTCCTAGAGAATTTTTGCAGAATATTAAGGATCTCAAAGGCTTTTTTATTAGTAGTGGGCAAGGGCCTCAATACTTTATTGAAGCTATACTTGATTCTACTGACCATACTAAAGTTTTTGTTCATTAAAGTCACCCTATGAGCACGAGCAGTAGCAATGTAAGTATCATTCATAAAGTCAATAACAAAGTGTCCAGCTGCCTCTTGAAGACAAAGAATGTCTACAAGCTACTATTTCTTTTGCATGCCTCCAACTTCAGTGGACACCCTTGATAATCTATTAGAAATGTCCTTTTGACAACTTTGATAAAAGCTGTCTTTGGAATGACTTGCTGTGTAGCTCTTTTGTGCCTTCCTTATCTCACTAAAATAATTTTGAACATAATAAAATCTAGACCTTCTCTTTCTCTTAGGGTTGGAAGTCTCTTCTCCATGAGTAGAGGAGGCTTCAGATTGCTCTGTTTGCTAAATAGGGGCTCTAGGGAAGGTTGGAAACTTGGTAGTCATATGAGAGGACTGTCCAGCAAGGTCATAGACTTGGTTGTCAAAAAAATGAAGCTTCCTATGGGTAGGGGGAGAGCACACAGTCTCTGCACTAGATTTCTTTGATTGCATGGCAAGAGATTGAGGGAAACCAAGGGTAGGAGGGATCTCAGGAGGGAAAGCTTGAGGAACCATTGATGACCTTGGCTCTTTCTCACTATCCTTGCTGTCTATATACACCTTCCTTGTAGTTTGCTTTGTCCTGGCCATCACTTACTAGAAAATGACAGGTAGACCAATCAAAATGACAGGTAGACAAATCAAAAATTAAAAACAGAAGGTAAGATAGGTAGAAGTGACATAGCAGATATATGGCGTAAAGGAAGGGAAGCACCAGATTGGAGGTGATGCATTCACACCGTATCTACGAATTCGGACAAACAAGGATGATGACAGTAAATATGGTGCGAAGGGAAAGGAGCACTAGATCAGACGTCATAAATTCGCACCGTATCTGCAAATCCAAACTATCTCGTATGGCTCAAGGTATTTTAACGGCCCCACATGTAGTAATTAATAGACACTTTTGGAACCCAAGGACAATGACAGTAGATATGGCATGAATGGAGGTGAGCAAGAGATTGAACGTGATGTTCTCGTACCGCATCTACAAATCTAAAGTAAGAAGGCTGATACGATGCAAAGAAAGGGGAGTGTGAGATCGGACAAGATGCACTCGCATCGTACTTGCGAATGCATGAAGGAATTGGAGATACAGTGCAAAAGCAGCGAGGTGCGGGATCACACATGACGTAGTCACACCGTATTTATGTCTTTATACTAGCAATAACCGAACAAGGCTAAAACTGAACTGTAGATACGGTGCAAAAAGAACAAACTGTAAGATGGAAGATGACCTATTCGTGCCATTTTGTGTAATGCAGATACAACAGGAAATGAGGAAACCGAGATTATGCACCCGGAATGTATTTGCATTGTATTGTTGCGATCTCCTTTGGCTTGGATCTTGGAAAGCGCAACTCTATGAGCTTTCTAACCAAGATATTTGATACGACGCAGTGGTGGAAAAGCATTGGCAGTAAGAGGTCTCTTACTCTGTATCATCATTCACGCCATATTGTGGATGTCAAAAGTGAGCCACGTAAGCCATCATCGATCTTTTATACTTATGTAGCAAGCAACAAATGGCACTATATGATTGGCTAGGGTTTGTCGACAGCCATCCACGTGGCTGTCGACGTGGCGAATTCCTCTCCTTGTCTATATATACGTATAGTTAGGCATTTATGGATTTTTTAGCAAATTGTTAAGCCTAGCTAGATTTGAGCTCCTCCTGCTTTTCTACGTACCACTCAATGATACAGAGTGAGAATTGTTTTCCTAGGCTCTATTGATTCGTGCCATATCATGTACCCTTTGATACAAAGTGAGTGGGCTTTCTCATTGTGATGAAGGGATACATCTTTTCGTGCCATATTATGCATCCTCCGATATGAAGTGAGCAACCATTTTTCGTGTGGTCGGGTGTACGTTTTTCACGATGTATCGTGTATCCACTCATGTTTGAACCAAATGATTTTGTAGAATACCAAGAGGTGGTCACCCCTAAGAGGAAAAGAAGAACACTGTCTTCAAGGTCAAGGGCCTCTGGTTGTCCTACCTTTTCCCCTAAAATTCGCACTACTTCTTTCCCTTGCTGCTCAGTAGTAAGTATGGGAATGCCTAGGAAGTCTCCAATCAAAGGCAAGTCACCACTGAGGGTTCCTGGAGGATTGTCTCAGATCATGGAGTTTTCTCTCAGAAAGGCTCCTAGACTTTCTTCTTAAAAATGGCATGGAGTTATCTTACTATGGAACTGCAAAGGATATTTTCAACCCTGACTGGGATATTGACCATGTCTTGAATTCTTGCATTTTTTTTTTTGTGGAGGAATTTTCTGAGTTTGAAGGTCTTGCATTTCCTATGGTTGAAAAGGATGCAAAAGAATATGTTCATATACCTATTGGAAGCTTACTTTCAAAGAAGGCGTTGTTGTCAAGGAAGTGTACAACTCATTCTCTTGAAACGTTTTGTGTAGCAGATTTGTTTTGTTCTACTCATTCTAGGAAATGTAGGCTCATGTCAAAAGAAACTGCATTAATTGCATATACTCTTGTTAAATATCCTATTAAATTTGATGAGCAACAATTAGAGGATCCAAAATGTTCCAGCTTCTACCTTTTGGATGAGGTGGCAAATGACAAGGATGCAGAGGAATGTTTGGACCTTGAGCAAGAAGCATATATTGCTGGCAAACTAGACATTGGCCAATTCAAAGCTGAGACCATTATTGAAGAAAACCATGTAGATGTAGATATTGTATTAGACTCTTCTTTCTATACTGTTCCCTCCCCTTCCAACTTTCCCTATCAAGGACAAGAAATACACACTGCTATCAGACATCCTAAGGCTCTTCAATAATAGGGAGGATTATTGTTTAGCTATCATTGTAGAGGATTTCGATGCTATAACAAACGGCATTGTTGATGTTGAAAATGAATTGAAAGAAAATTTCCTTAAACTGGATACTAAAATTACAGATGACAAGTTTATTGAACCAGGGGATGCCCTTTCTCTTTGTTTTAACAAGGCAAAGAATGTCGAGAAAGAGTATGGGATTATTGATGAGGAGTTCAACCACCTTCAAGACCCCAACTTGGAATTTCCAATTTTGGAAGAGGGGAGTCGGAGTATGTTAAAGAATTGGAAGATACCAATGAGGCACAATTATCAATTAATATATGGAATCCAACTAAGCTAGAGAATGATGAAAATCAATTGGTACTATTATCTCCAATTTTGTAAAATACATTAATATGTTTGATTTCAACATTCATTTGACATTCATCTTTTTTTGCAGTTGGAGATTGAAGATTTTGATAACTTCTTGGGACAGGGTAAAGGGTGAGAGCTGGTATTAGTTCATTGAAAGATGTTGCACTTGGCCACTACTTAGCAAGGATTGATCCCCATGTTTTCTTGGTATTTCATAATATCTTCTCAGAGGAAGCAACATGGCCTGTACTATGTATCAAGGCAATTACAAGGCTACTTGTTTCTCTGGGTTACAATACAATGCACACAAGGTGATGTTTTTAGAGAAGATTGCAGCAATTAGGATTTTTGGTGATGGCCTTGGTTTCTATGCTTCTAGAGTAGGATACTTTCTAGCCCTCTTATCTTATGTTTTGGCAACAAACCGAACTGATATAAAATTAATAGTTGGCCTACAAGAGAAGAAAATTTATATATTATAGAGGAAAAATCCCTAAGGGGGAGGAAGATATAAAGGCTCTTGAGAGCTAACTTTGTGCTTTTCTTTCTTGAAAAATACTATGAATTCTCAAGTTTCATTGTTATATTTAGTATTCATTCTTTGAAGCTATTGTCAAAAAAACCAATTGAATAGCTCCTCAAGAGCATTGCTTTTTATGATTCCTCCTCCATGTCTTGTGCTTTGAAAAAAACTTGTACGTGTTTGATAGTGAGATTTTTCCATGCCTTGGCCGCTATAAGTTGCTAGGGGCCTTGCTCCTCCACAAAGCAAGACCCATGGATATGAAGGATATGCTGCAAATTCAAAAGAGTAACGATCATTTTATGCCACTGGAAATTTTATTAAGAAAACTTGGATTAAATATTCTCTCTTACCAAATAAAATGTGATATCCTTTTCTCCCCATGTTTCCTTTATTGCTTGAACAAGATTTGTAATAAAAAAGTTGAACTCTTTTGGATATGTGTAGGTTGTATTTTGTTGCTTGAGGAGCTTTAGGAAGACATCGAGGTGTCTCCAAACCTCCATCCTTAGAAATGAAAGTTGTGGTGTGCTTGCAACATTTATTGTTATCCCACAGAGCTCTCTCCAATGCTCTTACGTAATGCTCACTTGTTTTCTTGTATGGTTTCCCAAAAAGCATCTAGCTTTTGAGCCTCCCATTGAGACATCATCCAAGACATCTCTTGTTTTTCTTGAAAGTGTTGGATCTTTTCTTAAGTGAACTTGAGCTCCATGAAAACCCATTTTGGAGAATAATGCCTCACACTTGTCAATACACTCATCCGATAAAGACAAGGGCTTATTTGAGTATGCATAATTAAGATGCAACTTGAGAAGTTTGTTAATAATTCTAATCTCTGAATGCAAAGTACATATATGAACATTTGTAAGAGGAATTGAAAGAATGGGATCCCTATATTTTGCTTATTTTCATATTCACTTAGATATATAGAGTCTCTAGTTGGGGCTCTTCTTGCAGATGGCACAAGTTACTCCAACATTTAGACCCAACACTTTTCATACAATAAATACAAGGATATTTTGCATTTGTGCCATTACATATTCCAAGCATACATTTGATAGTTTTTAAGTTAGTACTCATGTGCCATTCCACATTAAAATTACCAACCCCATCAACCACCAACATTTCTCCTTCACTTTGAGACTTAATAATGTTTGGAATACCTATATGAGTGAACAACCATTTTAGTGTTTGATGATTCTCAATTGGTACATGAACTGCACCAACCCACCAAATCTCCATCTCAAACTGGAACTTATGCACTAGTGCTTGACCCCCACCATTGCCATAGTCCAATACCTTGTTCATGATATTGCAAATGTTGACTCTTTCCATCTTTTGTGATTTTTGAATCCGTGCTTTATCTAACTTTAAGGCAAACTTCAAAACACGGTGACATTCCTCTAATGTGAGTGTATACATGTAAACCATTGCAATTTGTACTCTTCTTGGATCAACCCATATATTATTAAATGCATTGTATTCAAAACTAGATTTTCTTTTTGTCTTTTTGTATGGCATAGATACTACAATATGAATGTATTCCCCAAAAACATGTGGAATCTTATGATTCATGGCAATCCTTGCAATTGATACTATAAGGGTTCGAGACAATCCAAATGCAGTTATTCTATTACATGTAAGATTTTTAAACCATAATCTAGAGATACCACAATAACCTTTTCAGCTAATGCCCACAACATCACATGTCTCTACAATTTTGTTTGGTTTTACTGTGTCCTTTAAGTCCTTTATCAATTCTTTGAGAGTTGGGCCTCTCAAATCCACGTTTTGAGGTGACTTAAGAATCCTCAAAATATCATTCTTATTCATGGTCTCTTTTAAAATACTAATTCTCTCCTCACTCTCTCGAATATTAATGCCCGATATGTTAGAGACATATTTCTTTGCAAGATTCAATGTTCTTTTTTTACTCTCTCTCACATGCTAGTTATATTTTTTAATGGTCTCTTTCTCTCTCCGAATCCTACTGGAGTTTTCTTTAAGTGTGTTAGCTTGTCTTGTGATGACTTATTAGCATTTTCTAGAACGTTAATCTTATTTGTAAGCTAAAAAATGCTTGTTTGTGCAATTAGTAATGCTTTTTTTATTTCGTTCATTTGAGCTATGTATGTGTAAGATGCAGAGTATAACCTTGTACAATAGCCAAGCATCCCATTATAACCTTCCCCAACATATATCATATAGTCATAAATATTAAAAAAATTAGGAGATTTACATGTTGAAGGATCCCTAGGATAAATATTTCCATCCACCCACAAATCTATATGTTTCTTTCCTTGAGTTTGCAATCTGTTGGCCTCCATCTCATTTGTTAGTGCTTGACGATGTATACGTCTCCAAGATGAATAAATTGGATCTAGTTGGATTGTAAGTTTGTACTTGCATGTACTTACATCTGTATTACTTGTAGAGGTATTGCTAGACATTTCAGTAGATCAACAACAAATGAATCTCACAGTGATAAGAAAGTGAGCACAAAGAAGAGAATGTCAAAAGAGAATGGCAAAAGAGTGTGCGAAAAGAAGACGTGGGAGTAGACAAATGTGATATAGGTGGATGTATCTCAAAAATACAAATTCTTCCAAGTTTCAAGACAAAAACGGCCAAAAAGGTGACCATGATGTAAATTAAAGATGAGGGGCAGTTAATGGTTGACCTCTTCAATGAATTCAATATTTTCTCATTAATCACATCTGAGCAACCAAATTTGGCGGTTTCATTTTTCCAAAATCTCAACTAATTAGCAACTTAATCATTTTCTTAGAAGTGTATTTTTTGAAGTGTTTTTGGCGCTAATAAGTTTTTGTATCCACATCTTCTTCACAATTCATAACCAAATTCCTCATTATACACACTTTCTTCTTACCTTTGTGCTCATTCAAACACTTCGTCATCTTCTTTCTCACTTCAACCACCACTTCTATATAAATCACATTAAAACCATTCATTTCTTCCTGTCCACTTGTTAATCCTCTTACACAATCCTCTTGCTCCAATATTTCTCATGGTTTAATCTCCACTATACTAATATGCTCCATGTGCATCCCCACATACTATCAAAAGGTTATTGTTTGGCCAAACATCTTGGCCTGTCACAAGGGGGGAAATGATTAACCAAATGAGCATGAACACATTAACACAAATCACATAGAGTGAACTAATGGGCATAGTGGCACTAGTTACATTGATTAACCAAATGAGCTTGAACACATTAACACAAATCACATAGAGTGAACTAATGGGCATAGTGGCACTAGTTATATTGATACCCTAGATATTTTTCCTCTCTTATTTCAAAGCAATGTGCTTTGAAATTCTCGAATCATCTTGTACCTTCACATTCATCATCCACTCTCTACAAGATTGATGCACCACTCTCTCTCATTGACTATCTTGTCTACTCACATTAAGTTGATATCCAAATCTTCCAGTAACTCACCTCTCTATTTTCTCTCATCATCTATATGCTCTCCAAAGCCATAATCTATAGACATTTATGTCTATCTACCCTCCACAATCAGCCCATCTCTTATCAACTCAATTAGTGTGTATCTAACTCATCTCATTTAGCAAGTTATGGTTGTCAAATCTCCATGAAAGCAACCATCAACAATGACCCAATGTATCTCATCCCATGGGAGCTAGGCACTCAAGTCAAAGTAGAGAATAGGCACTATCCTTATCATTTATTGAGTTGTTTGGCTATCTAGTAATGCAAATTTGCTTGCAAGTGTGTACCTAAATTGCATTTTTGAATGTTGTAAATAATCACACTAGTTAGTTGCTTACGGTAGCTTGACCCCTTGGAGCAAATCAAAGTCTAATTTCTAAACACCTACGATTTGTGAAGATCTCACCTTCACTCTCAACTTCAGCTCGGCCTCGCTTTTAGCTCTAGCTCACCTTTGCTCTTACCTCGTCGTTTGCTGCAGGCACTTTGGATCAGCAGCAAAAAACGTTATCTTCAAATGCTCATCAAACAAAGTAAAGGAACAACTAATTACATGAAAGTCTCACTAATGGCGTCTGACAGTAATTATAGCTTATAGCGACTGCAGGCCCGGGTGGAATGCGCAACCCAACCCAACCCAAGTTCCAACCCGTGATCTGCTGCTCTTGCAGTTGAGTGACGAGTTCCCTTAAGGCTACCCTCATACAGCTTCTTTGTACTGATAGCGAGATTTAATCATGCCGCATCATATTGATGGTGGCAATTGCACTTTCATTCCAGCCGATGTACAACCCAATATTCTGGCCGACTGATTGGAGCCTCTGGCGAAGTACAGGACGGCACGACGTACTCTTCTGCAGCTTGCTCTACGGCCGGCATGATCATTCTGCCAAGCCTGCTGCAGTCCGGCAGTCTGCTTCGAAGTTCGGCCAACTGAATATATCATGCAGACATCGCACGCATTACAACAGAACCAGCCGGCAGTGTACCAGCTGTCCTCTTTGATTTACTTGGAGCACTGTAATTAGCTGCTGTCGTTCTGATCTAGCTATACCATGGCGATTCTTCATATCGATCACAGTCCCTGGAACGGCCGCACAGATTAAGCAGGCTGGCGCCCTCGTCTGGATATTAGGTTGCCTCTTTCTCTTACCAGAAGGCGCCGGAACCCTTACCGATATCCCTCTTTGTGCCCCTTTACCAACCCCACATGAATCATGATTCTGAAGAAGCCCCTGCTTCGTAGATCTCCACGCTTTTCCAGCTGCAGTAGCTTGGTCTTCGATACACCCATCCTTCTTCTTCAACTATATCAAATCTTTTCTAATATTGACTGTGTGGCGAAAGATTTCTAGCTCCTTTTCTAGCTCTGGTACTACCAGCATTGTCAGAGCCAGCCTTGTTCCTTTCTAGTGCAAAATATATATCCACTAATGTCATCTCCAACATAAAGAACCCAAGTACCATACCAGGGACCATGCATGTACAATGAACTTTTACTCACTCCATAGATAGGAAAAAAAGAGAGAATTCCCCATGGAATCCCCTAGTTAGAAATACACACAAGCAAGAAATATAAAAACTAGGGAAAAATATGGAACATTCCCTACCTAGAGTAACTAGGGAATCACATAAGAAATTCCCTATGTAGGAAAAATTTGTACTTAGCAAAAATTTCCTACATAAGAAAAGTTTCTAGATGATTTCCTAGTTATTTAAGTAGGAGAATGCCACTTTTCCTAGTTCTCACATATTCCTACATATGCAAATTTCTAACAAGAAATTCTAAAGGGAAATTTAGCAACGTAGGAAATATTTCCTATGTAAACATGGAAAATTTTACAATATATTTGATCTATTATTACAAGAAAATAATTCACAATAGTAGCAATTTTACCATTTAGACCATATATAGTCACAAATCAATAAATAAGTGATCCAAATCTAATGGCAACAAAATTGGAAGGTACGTTGTATATCACTTCCACTATTGTACAATCCTTCCCAAATAGAGAAGTAATTTAAATCATCAGTTTGTGTAAGACAAATGCCCTTAGTCTACTTCTACAAAAGTACCACAATTCAAATATATGTTGATAAGTATATTTCCAAGATAAATCTCTTTCGAGTTTCCTCCATGTTACTTTGATGTGTGTGGCTCTTGACAACTTTCTAGAGCTATTGTTGTGCCACAAGCTTGTAATCTACATAAAACGTAACAAGATCAAGGGAATGCCTTCCAATTGCATTGTTTGCATAAAGCTCTGTCAATGAGTCTACTTTCAACATATTCGTAGCTAAAGCATTCCATGATATTGCAATTTAAACTGGCAACCTTGTTGAGATACATAAGTAAACCACATTTCCCACAGATATCTATAAACATATCCACATACTAAAAGGGAAGTTATGCTCAATCTACCAGAAAGTTGGCCATGAAGCTAGGGAATGCTAGTATAATCCAGTAGTGAGGAATACAAGGCAACAAATAGCACCCCTAGTGGCACCAGTAAATCAAATTATGCCAGACATGGTAGAGCAGAGAGGATTTAGAGGTTTTGGAAGAAAAGGTCACCTAAGCAATGGGGTAATGACCAGTCACGGCCGTGGAATAATGTTCAGTAGAGGCAGAGAGGACCTTGCTATTACTGTGGTAGGCAGGGACACATGTCAAGACATAGCTGTGAATTATGGGTACGCCATAGGGCTGAAAGGGGAATGCAGACCGGGGAGCAACAAGAAATGCAACCGACAGGACTACCTCGTGGACAGCAACCCCATTATCATCTTCAATGGGACTTAGAGGAGATTCACTTGATGTAGTAGGAGAATGATAAGCTGTAATGGTACTCGCAGAGGTACCAATATCCTGAACCTTGTCCTTAAACAAGGAAATCACCTCTTCATCCAGGATGGGATTTCCTCCTACTTCACTATCTTCATTTTGCCCTGACCCCCATTGTTGTCCTACCAATACTTCTCTGAATTCCCTAGATTTGCTTCGGTTTAAGATAACATTTGATGAATATGGGTAATTCTTTGACATAAATGCAAAGATACCAAAATAAATCTTCAATCTGCATCATGTTGCCTCAAGAAATCTGCTAATGCTCCAAGAAGCAACTTAATTATCCAATACATATCATCGGAGTTAAATATCATGCCTATGCTTTAACATCGGAAAACAACATAACAAGACTTTAATAAGCTTGTCTCTAGGTTTTCACTGCTACTCCCAACCAAATTCTGCTTCATGTAGGCAACTGTTGCTTCATGCAGGAACTACTGCTTCATGCAACAAATTCGAAGCAAGTGCTGCTTTATGTAGGAAATTCGAACCAAGTGCTACTTCATGGAGCAATTTTGAATTTCTGGCCGCAAACTGAGTCATTTTCAATTGTACCTTCCACCACATAATTAGAGAAATGGATGACACAATCGATATGCAGATTAGGTTTTCTTGCCAAGAACGAGGTCGTGTTTTGAAAAAGCTTTCAACCAGAGGTTTGGATCGACAATGGCAGGATCACCAAAGTGTTTGCTGCCCTTTCTATGCAGAATGCATAAAAGAACAGAGAATGCTTCATGAAGCAAATACTCCATATCATGCCCAAAAATCATAGAAACTCAGAAATAATCATATGATGACATAGATCTACTCTACTCAGCACTACAAATCAGAAAATGAGAACCATAATGCATAAAGCATGCTGTAAATAGAACAGATACACTAGAAATGATGGCATCAACTACCAAATCCTTCATATTTTGAAGTGAATCCATCATACATCAGAAGTAGATATTAGAGATTATCAGATAGACAAGAAGAATACATGAAAATGCATCTCTGGTCCCGTTTTTACAACTACCCAAAACTGCACTTCATGAAGCAGTGAACTTCATGAGACATATAAAGGCTGCTTCACATAAGAAATAACAATGAGTATGGTAATACATCATTCTAAGGGTAAATGTAGTGTCAAGCCAATGGCTACCAGTCATGGCTGAAACTTTATATGCATGCCCACATCCTAGAAAGAGAATCAGTCTCATCATATTATATTTGCCCTAAGTGTGTGTGTGATGTCAAAATCATAATTCTATATGGTAGCTACCCACTTGCACTACTTAGAAGTGAGATTTGACTGGGCAAGGAAGTAATTTAAGACAATGATCACTCTTGACCCTAAACTAGCTACCATACAAATAATGGTGCCACTTCTCAATTGCATGGAGTATACTCAATATCTCTTGGTCATACATATTTATAGTCATCCCTTTATTTGTGAGCTTCTAACTCTCAAAGGCAATAACACCATGCTTTTGTAACAATATAGCCCTTATACCTATGCCTATATCACATTGTATAGTAAATTCCTTAGAGAAGTTTGGGCATATTAAAACATGAGCAAAAATAAGGAGTTTCTTTAATCGATTAAAGCTTTTATCTACAATGACATCCCAAAAGAAAGCTTCTAACCTATTAGTCAAAGGAGTTTCTTTAATCGGTTAAAGCTTTTATCTACAATGACATCCCAAAAGAAAGCTTCTAACCTATTAGTCAAAGGAGCTACTATTGTTAGTAGAATGATGATAAACCAATAAATTCTCTAAGAGAAGTAGTAGTGGTAGGTATTAGCTAATCTTTGATACATTGCACCTTCTTAGAGTCAGCCAAGGATCTCTTGCTCACTAACAATGTGGCCTAAGTACTCTATCTTTATTTGCATAAATGAACACTTTTTCTCCTTAGTAAAGAGTTTGTGGTGCCTTAACACATCAAATACCTTCCTCATATGTGATAAATGGTTCTCCAATGTCTTACTATAAATTAATATGTCATCAAAGAATACTAAAACAAACTGAAAGAGGAAATGCTGTAAAATATTGTTCATCATACTTTGGAAGCTGGGTTAGTTGCCCAAATGGCATAACCAACAAATGGTATAACCCATGATTAGTCCTAAAGGATGTTTTAATCTCATCACCGTCTTGCATGATGATCTAATAATATCCCGATCTCAATTCAATCTTGGTAAAGAACTTAGCCTCCTTGAGCTCATCAAGAAAATCATCCACTCTAAGTATCAGGTATCTATTCTTCACTATGATCTTATTTAGATCCCTATAGTCTACACACATTCTAAAGGATCCATCTTTCTTCCTCACTAACAAGACAAAAAAAGTAGGCTCAATGAAACCCATCTCTAAAAGCTCATTGATTTTCTTGGTCATGCTCACATCTAGGCAATCTATAGGGTGGTTTGTTTACTAGCTTGGAGCGAGGCTCTAAGTCAATAAAGTGAACCATTGCTCTCTTGGGAGGTAATGTTGCAGGCACCTCAAATACATAGAGGTACTTCTCAAGTAGAGATTTTAATGATAGATTGTCAACTAATTCCTTGAATTGATATTCTACCTCTTTATTTAGGTGTTAAACCAAAATCTAAGAGTGCTTCTTACTTCTTCTTAAGCTGCTTAATGGTGATAAGCTAAATTTGACTTACTATGATTCCTGGTAGATGGATAGGCTATCCATCAATGGTAAACTCCATGTAAAACTAGGAAAAATCCATAACAATCCTTCGTAGAGTCATCAGCTAATCACATCCAAGTACTACATTCATGGGCCAGATTTCCAAGGTAATCAAGTTCATCTTCGCTTCATAATTTTCAGAGGATATATTAGGGTGCTAATTTTCTCTTTGCCATTGGCTATTTGAACTCTTATGGGCAATTGTAAATCGATGGGGAGATAATTCAACCTATCAACAACTGAATTGTTTACAAAAGTATATGTACACCACTGTCCTTTCGAGATAAACATATATTTTCCATGAATGGTACCCTCCAAACATCCAAACCAAGGAATTCATGGAGCAAATGGCCCATTCTACTAAGGACCCATAGGATAAATTTTCTTCCTCCACTAAAGAATCCTTAGACAAGCTTAGTGCTCAGATATCCATGCTTGTGGAAACACAAATGACAGACAAAGAAAGTAGGGATAAGCAATCATTTTAATAGTCATTTCAGCCTTCAAACCCTAATCCATAGCTTGGTATCATTGGAAAGAATGGTATACCACATACTACTTATTATGAGCTTGGGTAGGCATCTTTTAGGGTGGATGAGGCAATTTTTTAGCATTCATGCGTCTAACCCTCCTCCATGAGCTAAAAATCAGCCACCTATCCCTTTAGGAAGATTTCAAACCAGCTATCATAAGAGTGCTTCTAATGTTTCACCACCCATTAGTAGCTATATGGATACACATCCCCAAGCTTCAAATGGGAAGCAAGGTTTTGTAGAAAGGGAGCTATGTGATAAGATAGTGTTGACTAAATATACTAACCATTCATCTTCACCAGTAGATTTGGAGGAGTGGACATCAAAATTAAAGTCTTACTTTGACATCTTTCCTATGTTTGATAATCAGAAGATCCATTTTGCTACACTTCACCTTGATGGCTTTTCTCATACATGGTAGAGATACATAAAAAGAGAGAACCAGTAGGCTGGGAAGATTTCAAAGCAAAGATGGCTCAAGTGTTTGTACCTCCCATAGAGAAAGAGAAATTGGCCAGGAGCTCTGGTGGACCAAAGAATCCTATCTGTTAGAGAGTCTACCAACTAGTTCTTGAATCTTACTATGCATGTAGAGAGTATAAGTTATGATGAAAAAGTTGTATCAATATGTCTATAGTTTGGAGCCTAATTTGTTAGCTGATGTCATGGACCAAAAACTCACCCTACTATTCCAAGCTATTAAGCTAGAAGCTAAGAGGTATCCTCACAAGTATAGAAAAGATATCCTTATGCAAGTTTCTTTTAGACAACAAACATATGTTTATAAATAGGGAAAACTTGGTGGCAATTTTGGTGGATCTAGCACTTCATTTGGCTAGCCCAAGGTCCCCACATATCCTACATTTAATACTTCAAGACAAGAAAATGCTTCAAAGCCATAAGTCAATCATAAAATAGAGCCTAAACAAGGTGATAGTAGACCCAAGAATAATTTGACCAATAGTGGAAAATTTATATCTATGGATCTCTTTAGAGAGCACAAAGAGAAGGGTTTGTGTTTCAAGTGCAGTGAAAAGTACATGGCTCACAATGCATCCAAATGTCCTTACAAGAATACCAAAGACAAAAATTATAACATGATTGTGCTTGAATATATTAATGAGGAAGAAATTCAGGAACCAACTGCGGTTGCATAAGCTGAATCTGAGAATCTTGAGCAACATCCATCTTATGATCTAGTAGAAAACTTTCCATTTGACCCCAGTGAGCTTGTTCCATTTGATCCAGATGGGACTGGTCTACATATTACTACTACGATACTTTTCTCTATCTCCATGGATGCCTATATAAAGCATCTATTCCACCACTTGTTCTAACTTGGAAACTAGCTTCATGTGTCTAATGGAATGTCTAGTTTCATGGTTACAAAGTGTGGCATTTAGATTACTATATGCATCATACTCTTGTGATTCCTCTTCATTATGATTTGGCTCAACTATTGCTTCATGTCCTTCCCTAATTTGTTGCTATACATCCTCATTAGATTTATTATTTTCCTTATTTCTAGCCATTTTTGCTCATTGTCAAAGTGTAGTCCAAGTAGATCTCTTGTCATAAAAATGGCTATAACTTTTCACTACTACGATATCCAAATGACAGACTTTTTCATTCAAAAACAAATAAAAAATAGCTCTTTGAGATGAGACATCACACTTTGTTTTAGAATTAAATTAAAATATTTCAAAAATACTCATTTTCTACTATACAAAATGATTTAACACTCTATAAAGGCACTATTTTGGCCTCTCAAGCACGTGTAGGCCCAAGTAAGGTCTATAAAACCTATATCAACTTGGATAAGGCATGTAAGCTTTGAGTATCACCTATTATGATTTGTATTAGCATGGGTGATGATTCTTGTCACCCAATTTTACACATTGGAAAGGCTTCCTTATCCTTGCATGATGGCAAGACAAAGAGTATCAGATATATTACATATGCCATCAATCACAAAGAATTTAGTGTTTGTTGGCCAAATGGTAGAGCAAGGATTGTATGTTTGATTTAATATAAAAGGTTGTTTTGTAGAAGACTTTAATGATAAGTGTAGGTTGGTCACAAAATGAAGTAGAATTGGCTGCATGTTCACTTTTGATGCTTGAATTCCTACTATGAATGCTATTATGTATGATAAAGGGAAAAGAGTGATTGCAAACATTGAAATATGACAAAAACGTATTGGATATGCAAATGTACAAAGACTGAAATTAATACAATCCAAAGGATTACTTACAAGGTTGCCTACTTTTAGAGTTGTAGAATTTTACAAAATCTGTGAAGCATGTCAGTTTGGTAAGCATGCAAGGTAACCTTTTTCGCATGAAAGAGATATGAGCAGAAATATGCTTGATGTTGTGCATACAGATGTTTGGGGACCTACATAGAACATATCTCTTGGTAGCAGCAAATACATTGTCACATTTATTGATGATTACTTAAGGAAGTTATGGGTATATTTCATGAAGGAAAAGAGTGATGTATTTGAGCATTTCAAAAATTTGAAGGCTATTGTTGAAATAGAAACATGCTTGAAAGTTAAGTGTTTGAGATCAGATGGAAGGGGAAAGTACCTCTTTAATGAGTTTATTGCCTTCTTGAGGTCTAATGGGATAAAGAGATAGTTTACTTATAGGTATATCCCATAGTAAAATAGGGTTATAGAAAGGAAAAATAGGTGTATTGCAAAAGTTGCTCGGGCGCTGATGGTGACTGAAAAGAATATACCAAATCATCTTTGGTTTGAAGATATTTATATTACTGCTTATATTATGAATAGAACTCCCATAGTTGTAGTTTATGGGATGACCCTCAAAGAATGCTTTACAAGCAAGAAGCTTGATGTGTCACACTTGAAAGTGTTTGGTTGTATTACATATGTTCATGTGCCAGATAAGCTACGAAAGAAGCTTGATCCAAAGGCTAAAAATGTATTTTTATTGGATACTCTTTAGATAAAAAAGGATATCATTGTTATGATCTTATCACAGGTGAGTTTAAAGTGAGCAGGGATGTTATTTTTGATGAGATGAGTAGTTGGTATGCATCTAGTGGTGATATATTTAGTGCTGATGATGATCATGTTAATTATGTGTAGAAAGAACAACAATAATCACAGAGCCTTAGTGGACTTGAAACATCATCTGATACCACATCTACAGCTAGCCCTTGGTCTTTGGAGGACTAAGGAGTAGCCTTGCATCTTCATGTGGATCTACAAGCATTATAGATAAAGATAAAGGAAAGAAGAAAGGGTCAAATGGTGCATCTACTAACCATTTGGAATTTGATAGAGATTCTAGCGGTTTAGAGAGTTTGGATGATGAGCTTGGTATTCCTTTAGTTCAAGACACCAGGTGTATAGCAAGCACATAGTAATATAAAGGCTCCATAACTAATCTAGTGATACATAGCTCTAGCAGGATCAAATACCCTGTTAGAAGATTTGGTTTTGAAGGTTATGGAGCTCACCATTATGCTTATATGGTAAAGGTAGTTGAGGATATTGAGCCCACGTGTTTTGAGCATGCTGTTTAGTCATGCTCATTGGGATGTAGCAATGGATGAGGAGATGGTTGCATTAGAAGCTAATAAGACTTGGAATTTGGTACCCTTGCCTAAGGGCAAGAAAGCTATTAGTTGTAAGTGGGTTTACAAAATCAAGCGCAATGCAAATGGTTTGGTTAGTAGGTATAAGAGTAGGTTGTTGCAAAAGGCTATGCTCAAACATGTGGCATAAACTACAGGGAGACATTCAACCACTCGATTACTAGGATGGCAATTGTTAGATATGTGATTACTTTGGGAGTAGCCAAATGTTGGAATTTGTAGTAAATGGATGTCAAGAATGCCTTCTTGCACGGTGAATTGCAAGAAGAGGTGTATATGGAGCAGCCAATAGGTTATGAGGATTTAGAGCATCCCACATATGTGTGCAGGTTAAAGAAATTGCTTTATGGGTTGAAGCAAGCACCTAGAGCATAGTCTGATAAGATCAGAGAGAGTATCTTGTCAACATTGGCTTTTATGTTTCTAATGCTAACCACTCACTTTATGTGCGAAAGGGAGATATAGGCTTGGTCATCATAGTCATCTATGTGGATGACTTGATTATTGTCAAGGAGAGGGACTGGGAGAGAGAAAGAAGAGAGAGAAGACTGCAGAGAAGAAGAAGAAGAAGAGCAGAAGAGAGAGAGAAAGACAGTTATGAGGAGAGAGAAAGTCTAGAAATGGAGAGAGAAATACTAGAAGAGAGAAAAATAAGACATGGAAGCTTGGAGAAAGAAGACTAGAAGAGAGGGAGAGAAGACATGGAAGCTTGGAGAGCAAGGTGAAGGAGAAAGAAGACTTGTATTATTATTTGATAATGAAAAATTCTCTCTCACCTTATATACCAGCCAGTATAGCTAGTATTTCCTAGTTATTAAGTCCCCCTCTCTTACATTCCATCCCCACCCGAAGGTTTTTGCCCTCAAAAGTGATTTGGGCACGTGTGGTAACTGGGAGAGGCTGATCAGAGTACTACTCTGTGGCATTATTACAAGGGTATACTGATGAATGAAGAGGTATTATTGTGTATGATAGGCCATGGGTATGTACGATACATGGGCCTTATTGGGGAGTTATAAATATGAGTTTTGATCCAAATATCTCGATTAAATGCGGGCTGCATATAGTGGATAGCATGCTGTTTACTACAGGACCCTGCTGCATTGAATCTGTCATAACTTTCTGTGGAAGGCTCCGAACGGGGTATGCTATACATCAAAACGGAGCTCTCGAGAATTACTTTCAGCCCATGTATGGTGTGTTTTGCTATCCGTAGTGCAGAATAAATTTTTATTTAAAACAGAGTGCTGTCTGCAGTCAGTCTAGGGGAAAACAGGGCCATAGTTAGCTAGATTTCAGCCAAATCTGCTTCTAAAAGGTATGGGAACTCTTCCAAAACTGAAGTTGGCCTCCAAGAAGCTTCCTCGAGTGGTAAACCTTGCCACTTAATCAAGTATTCCATGATCGAGTGAGAGCGAAGCCTCTTTTCCCTTTGTCCTATGACTTTTTCGGGTATATATTGAATGATGCCTTCTTCATCTATCGGTGGGAATTCCTCAACATAGTCCACTGCTGAGCCAATGAAGGGCTTCAACTGATCACATGGAAGACATTATGGATCTTCATAGATGGGGGTAATGCCAATCTATATGCCAAGTCTCCCACTCTCTTGATAATTCGGTATGGTCCATAGAACCTGTGTGCCAACTTATTGCTGGATCCATCTTTAAGGGAGGCATATCTAGACTTAGGCACTTTCAAGAGCACCAAATCCCCTTCATGGAACTCCACATCCCGTATTTTGTCATCGGCATAAATCTTTGTTTGATCTTGCGCTCTCTTCAAGTTAGCTTTACACTGCTAAAGTAAGGCCTGCATTCTATCCAATTCTTCCTTGCTTTGTGGATTTATTTTATCATTGAAGATAACCACAGGAAGGGGCACCTTGTAGCCATACAAGGCCTCAAAAGGTGAAACTCCAATGCTAGCATGTGTAGAGTTATTATAGGCAAACTCAGCCAAATGCAACCATGAGTCCCAAGCATGCTGCACATCATGACAAAAATGCCTCAAGTAAGTTTCCAGCCATTTGTTAACCCTTTCTGTCTGACCATTTGTTTGTGGATGGTAAGTAGTGGAAGGGGCTAACTGAGTGCCCATAGAGATGAAAACTGCCCGCCAAAAGTTACTCATAAACTTAGCATCTCGGTCATGCACAGTGACTTGTAGTAAGCCATGTAATTTGAAAACATATTCCATGAATTGGCTGGCTACTTGAGAAGCATTATACTGAGTCTGCCATTTCTTGATGGCATGAAGGATGGCCAGCATTTCCTGATCATAGACATTCATAACCCTCTCATTTTCAGCCAGCTTTCGGCTCTCAAAAGCTATGACCCCATGTTCTTGCAGCAAGACTGCACCAATTTCTCTCCCACTGGCATCACATTGAATGGCGAATTCCCTAGAAAAATCAGGGCATACCAAGATAGGGGATGAAGTAAGAAAACCTTTGAGCTGATTAAAGCTTCTATCTGCCAATGCATCCTAGAAAAATGCTTCTTTCTTTAGCCTATCAGTGTGAGAGGGGATGCAATAGTGGCATAGTGCTGAATGAATCTGCGGTAAAATGAGGAGAGACCCAAGAATCCTCTCAAAGAGGTAGTATTTGCAGGTGTGTGCCAATCTCTAACACATTGCACTTTCTTTGGGTCAGCTCTAATGCCTGCCTCACTGACAATGTGTCCCAAGTACTCAACCTCAGTCTGCATGAACGAACACTTTGTCTCCTTAGCAAAGAGTCTATGCTATTTAAGTATATCAAATATCTGCCTCATGTGCATAAGGTGAGCTTCCTTTGAGCGACTATAAATGAGGATGTCATCGAAAAATACCAATACAAATTTGAATAAGTAAGGCCGAAGTATTTTGTTCATGAGGCTCTGAAACGTGGCTGGTGCATTAGTCAAGCCAAAGGGAATAACCAAGAAGTAATAGAGCCCACGATTAATCTTGAATGCAGTCTTTATCTTATCCCCTTCACGCATGCATATCTGATGGTACCCGGATCTCAAATCAATCTTTGTGAAATACTTAGCTCCCTTCAACTCATCTAACAGGTCGTCCACCCTAGGAATAGGGTATCTATTCTTGATAGTGATCTTATTCAGATCTCTATAATCAATGCACAACCTGAAAGCGCCATCTTTCTTTTTGACCAGCAAGATAGATGATGCAAAAGGGGATGAGCTAGGATGAATGAATCCCATATCTACTAAATCCTTGACCTGCTTGGCTACTTCTTCTCTTTCACATTTGGACAACCTGTAAGGGGGTTTATTGACCGACTTGGAGTGGGGCTCCAAATCAATGGGATGATCAACCGCTCTCTTGGGAGGTAAGGCTGTAGGTAACTGAAACAAGTCACCATACTTCGCAAGTAGAGCCTTAAGGGCTGAATTGTCATGCATTCTTTAGGACTGATCTGCATTTTCCTTGTTTAATTGCAGTACGAAAATCTGGGAGCATTTCTTGAACTCTTTATTGAGCAGTTTAATAAGCTGAAATTCATTGTTGTTTTTAATTCCCTACAGGTGAACAAGCTATCCAGCCCTGAAAAACTACATGTACAGCAATGAAAAATCCATGGAAATGGTGCCCAGAGTTTTTAGCCAATCGCAGTCCAACACAATGTCTATCGGCCCCATATTGAGTGCAATCAAATCCACTTTCTGCTCATAATTTTCAGCAAGCTGAATAGGTACAGCTGGGCATACATGAGTATTAATTTTCTCACTCCCATTGGCCACTTGCACCCTCATTGGTTGCTGTAAATCAGAGACAAAACATTTCAGCCTGTCCATGACTGCTCTATTTATGAAATTGTGTGTGCTACCACTATCTACCAAGACAAATACACATTTCTCGTGAATCTTGCCTTGAAGATGAAGAGTGTTGGGGCTCTTAGATCTTGTCCAAGCATCCATGGAGATAGTACAAGTAGTGACAGCAGCATGTGAACCATTCTTATCACCCATATTTACATCTACATGACTGCCGGGGTCAAATGGAAAGGTGTCAGCCGGGTCAAAGAATTCTTCTTGCCCACATTCCTCTTCAATCTCATCATTTTTGGTTGTGATTACAAAGGCACTTGCATCCTCATGATCCTCATCAGATTCATCAAAGACTAACATGCTATGTACCCTTGCTTTTGCATTCCTATAAGCACATTTAGATGCATGCTCGGCTGTATACTTTTCCTCGCATTTAAAGCAAAGTCCTTTTTCTTTACTCTCTTTGTAGAGGTCCATCGCGATAGAGAATTGACCACCAAAAGCTGAAGCATTTTTACCCTTGCTGTCCCCTTGTCTATTTTCAGCTCTTTCTTGATTTGCAGTCCTGAAATTATTGTTTTCCCTAGAGGCATTAAAGGTGGGGTATGTGGGGATCTTCGAGGTACTGAACAACATATTTCCACCATCATAACCTACCCCAAACTGCCCGGGCCTTATAGCACTTCTTTGCTGCCCAAAATGTGACTGCATAGGTCCTCTTTACTGCCCAAATAGTGGCTGAGATGCCCCTCTTTGCTGTCCATGCTGAAATGAAGCATCTCGACAGTACTTACGAGAGTACCTCTCAGCCAACTCAATAGATTTGAACAAATCTGATGGGCTTTGGGCTGAAACATCAGCCAAGAGTTGGGGATCCAAACCATAAATGTACTTGTGAAGCTTTGCATCATCACTAATGGACTCAACATACATTGTGAGATTGAGGAATTGGTTTGTGTAGTCATGCACCATCATCCCACGTTGCTCTAAGCCATACGATTGCCTTGCAAGCTTCTCCTTCTCAATCGGAGATACAAAGACTTGAATCATAAGAGCTTTGAATGCATCCCAAGTGTCAACAAGCTACTGATTTTTCCTCTTTATATACCGCCACCACGTGTGGGCAAAGCCCTCTAAGTGTATCATGGCAAAGTGTATCTTTTGATTGTTATTTCTTGGCATTATGTCAAAGTAGTATTCAAGCTTTGAGAGCCATTCTTCTAATTCAGTTGGGGAGGATGACTGGCCATTGAACTTTGAGAAAATGATTTTGTCTCTCAACTCCCTTTCATGGTTGGGGGGCTGTCCATATACCCAAAGTGGGGCTGATCCATTGGGCTGCCAAGAAATGACCCATTGTTTGAGTGATTCCTTCCAAAAATCGCCTGAGCAGGCATAGGTGGCATGGTCGCGGGTGGTGGCTGAGAGTTACTTATCATCCCATTATTTGTGGGCTCCTCATGCCTTTATGAGGGCTCTCCTTGCTCAAAGCTGATGTTGGGAATGCTTGTTCTTCCCAAAATACATTGGGTACTTGCATAGGCTGCATTCACGCATGGGATGGTCACTCTTTTAGCTTGCATGCTTGGTCTATCATCTTTTTTGTTGCCTTTCATTTGGGAATCCATCCACATTGAGAACTTGGCTGCAAGTGCTTCCATGGTGGAGGTCATTTGGCGCATCTCCGTCACCATTTGAGCTTGACCTTCCATTACTTCCCTATGCCTCTCCGCATGTCTAGTCTCGTGTGAACTGAGGGTATGATTGAGTGCACTAAGAGTTACCATGGAGTGAGAGAGATCTTCCTCTTCAACCTCAAAGTTGGTGTCATCCCTCGGGGTGTGCACATCCCTTATTTGTTGCTGAACATCTTCATTTTCTTTGTTTTCCCCCTTGTTATCCGCCATGTTTAGGTGCAGTCCCGTGAGACCACATGTCACTATTTTGGCTATAACTAGAGCTAGACAACTCCGATTGAATTACTTTTTTTGTTCAAAACAGAGGCAACGATGCCCTCTGCGAGATGAGCATAGGCACGCATTTGCAAGTTTTATATAGAAATTTCTGTAATCAGAAATGTGGGACTGTTTTATGCAGTCTCGCACCTTGTCCACACCTAACTAGGAAAGGCCTATTTTGGGTTGTAGGTATTTGGTATGCTCCAAGTGGGTATCCAAAACTGAGCAGGGTTCTTGGTAAGGCCTGAGGGTACTCTCCAAGGTTAGCACCTCAATTCTTGGGAGTGGAAACACCTCTGCAAATGCAAGCAATTTCTCTACAGCACCCTGAAACAGTCACAAGAGGGCTGAAATTGGGTTCTCCTTCTATTGCCTTATGGGATTCATTGTTTGCTTGGCATCATGCATCACTTGAGCATCCCTTAGCATGTTTGGCATCACTTCAGCATTACTGAGCACAAGAATAAGCATTCCCATGACCATATCAAACAAGATAGGCTCTCATACATGCATAATCACTGCCATTACTGCATATATGACTGCATAGGTGTATCCAATGATACATACATCCATCTTCAACCCAAGTAAAGCAATGCATTCCCATACATCACTACATACATAGCTGCGTGTGTATCTAAAGATACATTTTGCTGATACATTTGCTGAGGTACATCCATACATCCCACGCATACAAGAGTGTGTCATGCCATAGTCATTAAAAATTCCATACTTGTAAACGAGTTTTGGGCTCCAGATCACCGAGAGGTGGGCAAAGTTCTCCCCGGGTCGGGTTGTGCACCCCTTCAGGGTCTTTGATGGCAAGGGAGGTCACCCCTCTTTTGTCTTGCCACCTCGCCTGGCATCGGGCTTTTCCTCACCTGGAATATACATGGCAGACATTTATTAATTAAACACCCAACATGAGATGCATTTTAGGAATGAAAATTTTGGGCTTTTCATGAAGTGCATGGAATTGGAATTGGGAATAGGGATAGAGAGCTTACTGGCAGTGACTCACTGCCAACTCACCCTTATACAATGGATTTATTAATCAATTCTTGGCTCAGCCCATTCACAAGAAGCCAAACGGGTTATCGGTAAGCAAAAATATAATCTCAATGAAGCTTCATCATGAATAAAATCCATTCCAATGCCATAAGAACAAATGAGAATGATTGAGATTAATATTCAGCATGCATACAATGTTTGGGACTCCTATTACCTACTTGGACTCATGCATCCTCTCAAACAAGTGGATAGGATTCAACAAGAGGCTTAATGGGAGAGAATGAGAGCCAAGAATTGGTTACCTTGTGTTGTTTGATGAAGATTGCAGCCACTAATGCCACTTCAGTCCTTCATGAGAGCTCCAATTTGATCCCGCATGCTCCATAGCTCCAAAATGGTTGTGCTCCGTTAAGAAGACATGAATTCAAGCTTGGGGGAGAAGGATTCTTCCATGGGGGAAGGGCATTGATTGTCTCAGGTTGAGACGCCCTTCGCGGTGAAGCAAGAGGGCAGTATATGCTGCGGGAGACGGGCTTTAGCCCATGGCGACCTATTTTTTTGATTTGAGGCCATTTCGGGGCCTGTTTTGGAGGCGGAAGTTTTCTGCACGCACTCAGGAAAAGGCCCAGTTTTATGCTGTGCGACCACTGTTCTACAGGTCGGTGAAAAGTTACTGTAGAAATTGCATCATATGCTTGTGTGCAGAGACATTGGGAGTTACAGAATCATCCTTGTTGCCTGTTGATGCAAAATCGTCACTAGGGAGTGACTGTGTGGTCAAATACCACTTTCGTCAGTTTTGCAGATTAGCCCTTGTGAGGCTGAAGCTGTGTTCTTTGCAGTGACAGAACTTTTTGCAGTGTTCTGTAATGGCGTCTGATTCTCTCTCACAGATTGTCACTGAAAAGCTTGACAAGAACAACTTCCAAGCATGGAAGTTTAGAATGACGAATTTCCTTATGGGAAAAGGATATTGGGAATTTGTTGCAGGAAATGAAGAAGAACCAGTTCTTCCTGATGTTCCCAATCAATAGCAAATGCAGGCATTTAAAGTATGGCATGAGAGAGCCAGGAAAGTTATGTACTGGCTGTCTATCATTCAGACTCTATGATTGTGCATATTCAGGATGCAAGTACGCCAAAGGAGGCATGGGATACTTTGTCAAAAATGTATAGCACAAATACGCAAGCCAGGAAAATGCAGCTCAAGCAAGAGTTGCATAATGTGCAAAGAGACATTATGAGCATCAATGACTACCATATGAAGGTGAAGAAGATTGCAGATGCACTTGCTTTCATTGGGTCGCCAGTGGAAGATGATGATTTAGTTTCTGTGACCTTAAATGGTCTAGGAAAGGATTATGCACAATTTCGGACATCCATTTCAGTTCGTGAAAGATTTCCTGATTTTGAGGAGTTGATTGCTCTTCTAATTTCTGAGCAGAGAAATGGTGGTGCATCTTCTTCAGGAGGAACTTCAAAAGAAGCTGTCTTCTACTCAAATGCTGGAAGAGGTAGAGGCAGAGGTAGAGGAGGCCGATTTGGAGGCCGTGGTAGAAATCAGAATATGCAGTAAACTCAAGAAAACCAGTCCTATGGAGGAGGACGTGGTAACTCTAGAGGCAGGGGGAGCCAAAGAGGTCGTGGTGGATGGCAAAGAGGCCAAAATGCAAACAGTAATGTTGAATGCTACTACTGTGGTAAAATGGGTCATATGGCTAAAGACTGCTATAAAAAGCAGAATGACATCATGAATGGAAAACTGCAACAAGGAAATTATGCATCTTCTAGTAGACAGGGTGATGACAGAAATGAGCATTTGTTTATGGTGCAGCACATGAACAATTCTGTGACAAGTGCAGAAGAAAGCAACGATGTGTGGTATGTTGACTCAGGTGCATCAAACCACATGACAGGTCATGCAGAATGGATGGAGGATGCAAGGAAAATGGAAAAACCAGGATTTGTGGAGACTGGTGATGATATTGCACATCCTATTGTGCAGATTGAAAAAATTCCTTTGTCTATGCAAGATGGGAAAAAGAAATACCTGTCCGATGTATTTCATATCCCGAATATCACCAAGAATCTGGTTTCTGTTGGTCAAATGGTTGAGCAGGGCTTGCAGGTCAGATTTAATCCTCGTGGATGCTTTGTTGAGGATATAAAAAATAAAGGTCGCTTGATAGCAAAAGGAAAGAAGAAGGGCAGAATGTTTACGTTGGATGCAGACATGTCTGAATTGAGTGCAGCAATGTTTGCACATGGGACCGGTGTAATTGCAGATATTGATATCTGGCATAAACGCATTGGTCATGTTAATGTACAGTGACTTAAATCAATGCAGGCCCAAAATATTGTTGCAGGATTGCCTAAATTCAAGGTTGCAGAAATGCATAAGGTATGTGAAGCCTGTCAATTTGGAAAACAGGCCAGGAAACCATTTCCTAGACATGTTCAAGAGAGTAAGAAGCCATTGGAATTAATCCACTCTGATGTGTGGACTACTAAAGCTGCGTCTCTTGGAGGCTGTCATTATTTTGTCACTTTTATTGATGACTATAGCAGAAAAGTTTGGGTGTATTTTATGAAGAAGAAAAGTGAAGTGTTTGGGCATTTTAAAACTCTTAAAGCTATGGTTGAAAAAGAAACAGGTCTGCAAATGAAATGCCTAAGGTCAGATGGAGGGGGAGAGTACCTCTCAAATGAGTTTGCAAGGTTCTTGCAGGAGCATGGCATAAAGCAGCAATATTCATGTAGTCATATCCCACAACAAAATGGAATTGTAGAAAGGAAAAACAGGCATATTGGAGAGGTATCTCGTGCCATGCTCAACGAAAAAGACTTGCCAGATTTTTACTGGGCTGAAGCAGTTGCTACAGCAGTCTACATAATGAACATGACTCCCACTGCAGCAATACATGGGATGACTCCAGAGGAGAGGTATACTGGTAGGAAACCAGACATTTCTCATTTGAAAATTTTTGGTTGCATTGCCTATGTACATGTGCCAGATGAGTTGAGATCCAAGTTGGATCCAAAAGCTGAGAAGTGCATCTTTATTGGTTACTCTCTGCAGCAGAAAGGGTATAGATGCTATAACCCTTCTACTCGTAAGTTTACAGTGAGCAGAGATGTTGTTTTTGATGAGATGAGTAGCTGGTATAAACCAGTAAATGTGATTGATGATGTAGATGCACAAAATGGTAATGCTGCACAGAATTCACAGCAGCAATCACAAAATATTAGTGGACCTGGAGTGTCCTCTAGCAGTGGTTCACATTCTTCACCATGGACAGGCAGATTGAGATCAGGAGAATCTTCTCAAAGCAATGCAGATAGTGGTATGCAGGTATCACGAAAAGGAAAAGAGAAGGTAGATCAGCCCATGTTTGATGTGAATGCAGGTCACTCTTTTGTGAATGGTGAATCCAGTGGCTCAGAACAGAGCATTGATGATGAGTTGGGTATTCCTTCTATTGTTACACCTGGAGTAAGGAAGACCAGGGATGTTTTGAGAGCACCTGGGAGTGAACCTATTTTGCGCAGGTCTACGAGAGCTAGGTATCCTGTGGATAGGCTGAAATATGATGGATTTATAGCCATTCACTATGCATATATGGTCAAAGTGATACAGGAACCAGAACCCACTTCTTTTGAGCAAGCCATGGGAAAAGAAAAATGGGAGAAAGCCATGGATGCCTTGGAAGCAAATGCTACATGGGAATTGGTACCTTTGCCTAAAGGTAAGAATGCAATTGGCTATAAGTGGGTTTATAAGGTGAAGCACAATGCAGATGGTTCTATGAACAGATACAAGGCAAGATTAGTAGTCAAGGGGTATGCACAAACATATGGCATTGACTATGAAGAAACATTCAGTCCGGTTGCAAGGATGGAAACCGTAAGAGCAGTCATTGCTATGGCTGCATCAAAGGAATGGTCTTTACATCAGATGGATGTAAAGAATGCCTTCTTGCATGGTGATTTGCAAGAAGAGGTCTATATGGAGCAGCCACCAGGTTATGTGCATGATGTTCATCCTGAGTTTGTTTGCAGGTTGAAGAAAGCCTTGTATGGCTTGAAGCAAGCACCTAGAGCATGGTCTGACAAGATAGGACAGTATCTTGTCACTATTGGCTTTCAGATTTCCAAGGCAGATTTCTCACTTTATGTGAGAAAAACAGAGAAAGGTATTATGCTATTTGTCATTTATGTTGATGATTTGATTATGACAGGTGACAGTGATGAAGATATCCTTCATGTGAAAATGCTATTGAAGCAGAAGTTTGAGATGAAGGATTTGGGAGAGCTGCGTTATTTCTTGGGCATTGAGGTGATTAGATCACCAAGTGGGATACAGCTCTTGCAGAGGCAGTATGGATTGGACATGCTGTCCAAATATGGGATGACAAGCTGTAAGCCTATTTCAGTTCCTTTGGAGCAGAATGTGAAGCTGAGCGCAGATGCAAATGAGCTTCTGAAAGACCCTACTATGTACAGATGCATAGTAGGAAGCTTGATTTATATGACTATTACCAGGCCAGATTTGAGCTATGCTGTTGGATTGGTAAGTCAGTTTATGCAGGCTCCAAGGAAACCGCATTTGGATGCAGCTAGACGCATACTCAGGTATGTGAAGTCCACATTGCAGTATGGACTATTTTATGAGACTGGGGTTTAGATACAGTTACATGGATACACTGATGCTGATTGGGCTGGTAGCATTTCTGATAGACGATCTACTAGTGGATATGTGTTCTCTTTTGGGAGTGTTGCAGTCACTTGGAGCAGCAAGAAACAGCCTACAGTTGCCTTATCCAGCACAGAGGCTGAGTATAGGGGTGCAGCAATGGCTGCATGTGAGGTAGCTTGGTTGCATAAGCTACTTTATGATATGCATCAGCCTACAGATGGGCCAGTTGTCATTTATTGTGACAACATGAGTAGTATACACTTAGCAAATAACCCAGTCTATCATGCTAGAACAAAGCACATTGAGGTGCATTATCACTATGTGCGGGAGAGGGTTTTACTAGGTCTTATTGATCTAGTTTATGTCAGCACAAAGGATCAGGTAGCTGACATATTCACGAAGGCATTGGGCGCAGAGAAGCTGTGCAAGTTCAGAGACCTGCTTGGTGTGCAGGAATTGGGATTGAGCTCGAGGGGGAGTGTTGAGATATCGAGCTCCACTCGTGATATGCCAGGGTGACCGTTGTGCATTTATGTCACCGACGTGTTAGTTGCAGATGCGGTTGGTACACCGCCCATGAATAATAGCTACATGACAGCTATCCTTATCTACTCTAGTTCGTGGCTCAGTTAGTATGCCACCTTAGTTAGTTGAGTTTGGTTTGAGACCCATATATAGGGTTCTTCTATTTCTTTGTATGAGAGTTTTTTTTGGCTTACAAAACTAAGAAGAGGAAAACTATTTTCAGCCTCCACCTCTGTGTGTATTCCCCCATTGTGCAAGCAAGAAAGCTACAAGTGAGACTCCTTTCTTCTCTCCCACAATCTTGACACACATGACTTCCAACTACCATATACCTACTGCTGGAGGGACGAGCAGAACGACCAATGCAGCACACATGAATCAAGCCCAGGCTCTAAGCCTTAAAATTAATTAAGTAATATCACTCGTTGAAGAGATGAAATAGTTTGTGCATGGAAGCAGAACGAGTCTTAGGGTTTTGTTTACTCTAAGAACTAAGTTGCATGCGCGAACGGAAGAGTTTGAAATTCACATAAAATGATAAGGTTATCGCCTTATCCCACATGAAATGATAGCTTTTACTCACATAAAATGATGGGGTTATCACCTTACTTCACATAAAATGATAGCTTTTTAACCAGTTCAATGCATGAATAGTCATTTAGAATTCACATTTTGCAATCATGGTTAAAAGGAATACATGAAATGCTAATTTCTGTTCATGAGATACAGTTGCATCGTTAGACAAAACCCTAGACTTTCATAGATGCAAGTCACATGTGATTCGGGGCATTAGGAATAAGTATAAATTGCCTGCAAATTGTTTCATCGATCTTGCTGTGGATATCACAAATGGATATGCCCCTAGCTTAGTTGAAGCTGGTGACCTAACCCTGATGGATTGTTGACCCAAGTTATGCTTGGCGGTTTGAAAAGGTTAGGCAAGTGTTTTGATACATCCAGTTAAAATTCTAATTGTGCATGCAATGGGATTGTGAGGCCTTGAAGCAAGAGGGTGTGCATTCAATTGTTTGTTAATGTGGTTTTGGATTGTTAACCCAAGTGGGGAGTGTTTGATGATTTCATGCCCAGGTCTGAGATGACTGATTGCCATGGAAATGAAAGGGATGTTTTCCCTAGCAATTGTTACTCTGCCGGTTGCTTCAGCTACGATTGATTTCCTAAAGGGATAATTAAGGAAGGATGGCGCTAGCTACCCCCTGTGAGCCGCCAAACCCTAACCAAGGGGGTTATGCATCTGCGTCGGGAATGTGGACCGAACCCGTCGCTAGATGTCTCTCCATGGAAATCACTTGGCGTAGGAGGATGCTTGGGTACCAGTGGGGGCTCTGGCTGTAAATCCCAATCCCTCCAGGCCCTACACAAGTGTTTTACGTGACTGGAGATGGGATCTCGAGGTCTTGATACTAGTTACAAGGCAGAATCTTGGAAGGATAAACCTTCGGGTTTTATTTCCGGAAGACAGAAGGATTTTTCTGTGGAGGTAGAAAGGAGCACTTAATTCTCCTGTATGGGCAGGAGACACACATTAATCCGAAGATAAGTTAAAAAAGTGTTTGATCTTGTTTTAACCTGTCTTCGTGTTTGTGGCCTAAATTACGTAAAGGAACTTGTGACTAACAGGTTAATTAAGGAAGCTGCTTTTATGTGTCAAGCATAACGTGGTAGGTAATTAGATAACTAAAACAACCCTCGAGGGAAGCGTGATGGATGTGACCAATGGGTCTATCCTACGGAAGGGTGGTCTCGGTCAGCCGAGAGCTTTCCTTAAAGGAGATGTTAACAGGAAATGTTAGGAAAAAGTCGGTCTATGACCTTAGACAATGTTGACTAGGAACCCGGACTTCAGGTCGATCCTAGTGGGAACGGCCAAATTAGTTCCGTTGTTGCGGGGCAGACTCGAGAGACCCTAGTTGGAAAACCCCATGTTATTCCTTGGGAGTGCCAGGCGGCATCTTCTAGATATATCTCTTGATGGACTGCTAAGACGTGTTCCGCAATTTGAGGAGTGGCCATGTTACAGTTGGTATCATAGCAAAACTTCTTAATGATGTATGATTGATTAATATTCGGATCATAGACATAACCTAAATAACCTAAGTGGTATGGCTTGATTGTCAGGCACCTTCTGCACCCACGAATGCTGACATGCAAGAGAAGAAGTTCCTTCTCAAGCGAATTAAGCCACCCGAGTTTGATTGGCAAGGGAAGGAATATTCAAGCTGACACCGAGATTTGGATTGAGTCCATGGAGGACTATTTTGAGGTAGCAGGAACTGCACCTACTAACCAAGCCATGCTCGCCAAACTTAAGCTTACAAGCGAAGCGAGACTTTTCCGGAAACAGTGGTGCAGAGACCAAGCAATCTCGGAGGGGACCGTCACCTGGAATAAGCTTAAGGAAGCTGTGCGAGGAAAGTATCTGCCACCTGCCTACCGCACACAAAAGATGAATGAATTCTACGATTTGAAGCAGCTAGGGTTATCCCTTGAAGCATATTATTTAAATTTTGTTTCACTCCTAAAGTAAGCACCCCCAATGGATATGACACAACATGTGTCAAAGTTCTGTGCTGGGTTGAATCCACCCATAAACACTCGATTGGAATCAATGCATCGAAGGACTTGCAAGATGCATTACTCTGAGTGAATCCAATCGTCCAAGAACTTAAATCAGGAAACTATGATGAAGATGACTCACGGGATCAAGACAAGAGGTGCCAAAGTGCAGAGAGATAGGACACATCCATAAAGAGATACCCCAACCGTCGATGTTTCCATTGCAATGAACTAGGACACATCCAAACAGATTGTCCTGAGTTGGACCTTGAGAATCAGGAACATGCAGTCAAATGAAGCCGTCTAAACTCTACTTTTGGCTCATATTATGAACCATATGATGATGAAGTCTTGGAGCCTGATGTAACCTCTGAGGATGACTAGATACCCTAGGAAGATCTTCTTAAAGTAATAAGTCTTGTACTTGGAATAAATCCTGCTCTTGTACCTATGGTAAATTCAAATAATATGAGTGCACTACTTAAAACATTAAGAGTAGTACAACGGCCCCATGGTGGGTCTTGATCCATAGGTCATAAGCCCTACTAGTGCTTGTCTTCCCCAGTTTCTTCTTGAGATGAGGACATCTCGATTCCTCTAAGGGGGAGAGGATGTAATGTCTCGAAAAAAAAAGAAAGAAAAAAAAACAAAGACGTACCTGCCATTGTGGAGCGCCACCGATCCTCCCTCCAAACACTTCATCATTAGTGCCGCCATCTCCATCACTCCCTCCCACATCGTAATCATCATCATCATAATCATCACCATCAACAGGCTGTCGTGGCAACCATGGATGCGCATGGTGGACATTTGCACGATGGGTGGGGAAGAGGACAAGGTGCGCAATGGGTTCCCCCCCTCCCATAGCCTATATAAAGGCTCTAATCTCCCCCTGGAAAAAAACACATATTCTCCATGTGGGGAACGATCAGATGCTGCCGAGCTGCCAATTACGAATATTAGAAGGGGAAGGAGAGAAGGGGAAGGGGAGGAGGAAGAAGAGGGAGAAGAGAAGGAGAAGAAGAGAAGGAGAAGAGAAGAAGAGAAAAGGGAGAAGGGAAGGAGAAGAAGGAGAAGGAGAAAGGAAAAGAAGGTGTGGGAGAGGGAAGTAGTGGGAGAAGAAAAGAAAGGGAGAGCAGTTGAAGGAGAGAAGGAGTAGGAGAGAAGGGAAGAAGAGGGGAAGAAGGAGAAGGAGGGAAGAGAAAGAAGGAGGGAGAGAGAGAAGAGAAGGAGAAGAGAGAAGGAGAAGAAGAGAAGGAGAAGAGAAGAAGAGAAGAGGGAGAAGGGAAGGAGAAGAAGGAGAAGGAGAGAGGAAAAGAAGGTGTGGGAGAGGGAAGTAGTGGGAGAAGAAAAGAAGTGGAGAGTAGTAGAAGGAGAGAAGGAGTAGGAGAGAAGGAAAGAAGAGGGAAAGAAGGAGAAGGAGGAAAGAGAAAGAAGGAGGGAGAGAGAGAAGAGGAGGAGGAGGGAGAGAGAAGTAGAAGTAGAAGAAGGAGTGAAGTAGCGGGAGAAAAGAAAGAAGGAGGGAGAGAGAGAAGAGAAAAAAGGAAGAGAGAGAAGAGGAGGAAGGAGAAGAAGAGGAGAGAGGTAGAAGAAGAAGAAGAGAGAGAGAGTAGAGGAATAAGAGAAAAGGAGAAGAAGAGAAGGAGAGGGAGAGAGAGTAGGAGAGTAAGAAAAAAGAAGAAGAAGAGAGAGAGAGAGAGAGAGTAATCACCACAAGTCACCGAAACCACTCTCTCGGCAATGAACCATCCAACGGTCTTTCCCAACCGAACGTGTCAAACTGAAACCGTTAAGGTCTGGACTGCCCAATCTCCACAGGGCGAATGGCTCCCAAGAAGAAAGTTGCGGGAAGCGTAGGCATCCAAACCACCAGTAATGCTAGAGGGACGAGCGGAACGACCAATGCAGCACACACGAATCAAGCCCAGGTTCTAAGCCTTAAAATTAATTACGTAATATTACTCGTGGAAGAGATGAAATGGTTTGTGCATGGAACCAGAACGAGTCTTAGGGTTTTGTTTACTCTAAGAAATAAGTTGCATGCGCGAATGGAAGAGTTTGAAATTCACATAAAATGATAAGGTTATCGCCTTATCCCACATGAAATGATAGCTTTTACTCACATAAAATGATGGGGTTATCACCTTCACATAAAATGATAGATTTTTAACCAGTTCAGTGCATGAATAGTCATTTAGAATTCATGTTTTGCAATCATGGTTAAAAGGAACACATGAAATGTTAATTTCTGTTCATGAGATACAGTTGCATCGTTAGACAAAACCCTAGAGTTTCATAGACGCAAGTCACATGTGATCCGGGGCATTAGGAATAAGTATAAATTGCCTGCGAATTGTTTCATCGATCTTGCTGTGGATTATCACAAATGGATATGCCCCTAGCTTAGTTGAAGCTAGTGACCTAACCCTAAATGGATTGTTGACCCAAGTTATACTTGGTGGTTTGAAAAGGTTGAGCAAGTGTTTTGATACATCCAGTTAAAATTCTGATTGTGCATACAATGGGATTGCGATGCCTTGAAGCAAGAGGATGTGCATTCAACTGTTTGTTAATGTGGTTTTGGAATGTTAACCCAAGTGGGGAGTGTTTGATGATTCCATGCTCGGGTCTAAGATGACTAATTGCCATGGAAACGAAATGGATGTTTTCCCTAGCAATTGTTACTATGCCGGTTGCTTCAACTATGGTTGATTTCCTAAAGGGATAATTAAGGAAGGATGGCACTAGCTACCCCGTGCGAGCCGCCAAACCCTAACCAAGGGGGCTATGCATCCACGCCAGGAATGTGGACTGAACCCACCATGAGAGGTCTCTCCGTGGAAATCACTTGGCGTAGGAGGATGCTTGGGTACCGGTGGGGGCTCTGGCTGTAAATCCCAATGCCTCTGGGCCCTACACAAGTGTTCTACGTGACTCGAGATGGGATCTCGGGGTCTTGATACTAGTTACAAGGCGGAATCTTGGAAGGATAAACCTTCGGGTTTTATTGCCGGAAGATGGAAGGATTTTTCTGCAGAGGCAGAAAGGAGCACTTAATTCTCCTATATGGGCAGGAGACACACATTAATCCGAAGATAAGTTAAGGAAGTGTTTGATCTTGTTTTAACCTGTCTTCGTGTTTGTGGCCTAAATTATGTAAAGGAACCTGTGACTAACATGTTAATTAAGGAAGCTGCTTTTATGTGTCAAGCATAACGTGGTAGGTAATTAGATAACTAAAACAACCCTCGAGGGAAGCGTGGTGGATGTGACCAATGGGTCTATCCTATGGAAGGGTGGTCTTGGTTAGCTGAGAGCTTTCCTTAAAGGGGATGTTAATAGGAAATGTTAGGAAAAAGTCGGTCTATGACCTTAGACAATGTTGACTAGGAACCCTCGATCCTAGTGGGAACGACCAGATTAGTTCCGTTGCGAGGCAGACTCGAGAGACCCTAGTTGGCAAACCCCGTGTCATTCCTTGGGAGTGCCGGGCAGCGTCTTCTAGATATATCTCTCGATGGACTACTAAGACGTGTCCCGCGATTTGAGGAGCTGCCACGTTACAGTTCTATAGTCATTCTTGTATAGATTTGTCTTGGTATTCTTTAATGGTATCCTCATATAGAATAGGAATAGAGAGAAACATCTATAGCATGTTTGTAAAGTCCTTCTCACATTACAACAACATAAGTTTTTTGCAAAGGAAAGCAAGTGTACCTTTATGGCTAGTGAAGTAGAATATTTGGATCATATTATGGGTGAGAGAAGGATCGTGGTGGATCCAAAGAAGATACAATATATCAAAGATTGGTCTATACCACAAAGTTCTACTTCATTGAGAGGATTTCTAAGACCATCCTCTTTTTATTGAAGGCTCATAAAAAATTATGCCCATGTAATAGCTCCTCTCACTAATAGATTGAAGAAAGAAGCTTTCTTTTGGGATGCTACATGCATGAAGAGATTTGATAAGTTGAAAAGTCTTCTTCTTTCAACACCTATTTTAGAATGTTTATATTTTTTCAAAGAATTCACCATCTATAATAATGCTAGTGGTTGTGGTATTGGGATTGTACTATGCCAAGAACATGGTGTTATTGCCTATGAAAGCATGAAGTTGGATCACAAAGAAAGGGAACTCCATGTCTATAAGCAAGAAATATTAGCCATACTTCATGCCATTAAGAAGTTGCATTACTTCATTTATGGCAGCCATTTCAAAGTTAAGAGTGATCATTGAGTGTTGAATTATTTTATTTCATAGCCTAATCTATATCCTAAGTAAAGAAGGTCGTTAGCTACATTATAGGGCTATGACTTTGAGATCTCTTATACAGTAAGAAATGATAATGTAGTGGTAGATGTATTATTTAGGATGTGGGCATGTTTAGTTTCTATTATTTATACTCTTTACAAAGATTGGATCCAAGACATACATGAAGAATATTTGTTAAATGAGCACACAACCAACATAATGAAGAAATTACAACAAGGCAATGAGTTTGAAATTTTCAAATTCAAGTGGTAGAATGGACTTCTTTGTTTCAAAGGTAGAGTTTATTTGAATCCTGAGACATCTTTTAAGAAAATGATCTTATTAGAGATGCATTCTTCTCCTTTGGTAGGGCATATTGGTTTGTTTAAAATCTTTGATAAGATCCAGAATTGCTTTTACTGGAAAGGACTTTGGAAATACGTTAAAAAATATGTGATGCATTGTTTACCATGTCAACATAATGAAGATTTCAAAAGCCATGGAGGGATATTGTAGTTGACAAGGACTATAGGCCACACACTGTAAGAAGTTGAGCGCAGACCGAATGGGCTCACACCATCCATTGCAAGATCGAGCTGAAGATTCCTTGGCTCTCGGGCAAAGCCTGGGAAGGTAGAGTCAATATGGCTCCATGCTTGTGAATCCGCTGATATTTATTGAACTCCATCTGTGGACCTATTCTGCGCATGCCACATTGTCAAGCTCACCATGCCGGACGCACAAAACATGTGGTTTATGTGGGGGATAAGCGAAAAGTGTCTGAGAACTTTTTGAGGGATGGTTTGCCCTTGCAAGTCTTGTCGATACCTATGAGCACTACACTTTGGACATGTCTCCATAGTCTCGTATTCTCCTCGAAACAATATGCAATTGTTGATACATGCATGGATGCTGTTGTAGTCCATGCCAAGCTTTCGTAAAACATGTCATGCATCATCACAAGACTCAGGCATGGTATTTGCAGGTGGTAATATATGATATTTCAATAACCCGAAAAAAATCATAAAACACCTTGAAAAGGCACAAATATTTTTAATAATAGTACCGAAAAGAAATCAACGAAGCATACGTACAAGGTACCTGAACAACTCGGTCACACTCACATCACTCCACCCGTATTTTGCTTGCACACTTAGGAGTGTAAGCAGTGTCTTCAGGCGAGATATACCATCATATAATGGTATGGATGCTTCCTCTCTAAGCGGATCAAAAGTCTCGACATCCATGGGAATCAATGCATTGATCATTGCCTCCATCTCAGGCTCCAAGATTGTAGGTAGGTCTGGAAGGCTGCTTGTCTCCTCTAGCACTGATGATATGGATTGGGTAGTGCCTTGCAAGTGGTGGACTGGCTCATGCACTCCATCCATCGCACACCCACGAACTCTTCTAATTGGCCGCAAAGGGTGCACTCCTCCTTGGGATGAGACATCATCTCCCTGGATAGAAAATTTGCCAGCCACACCCAATCTTCTTGTATATGGTATTCAATTAGCTTGCGAGTACAATGTATGATTGATATTAACTTTTCTTACCATTTGCTGAAAATCCGCAATCGCTTGATCAATGAGCTCAGATTGAAACTCGCCGAGGCGTCGTACGTGTTCTATAGACAATCAACATTTTCGTCTAATTGCCAGCTTGCATTGAGAGCAAGGACATGGGACACACTGATTAAGATACGCCTTGCGATCTTGAACAACAAGACCTTCATCATTTTTCATTTTGTCTACGTTACGACAAATAATTGATTTTTGTTATCATTCTTTATTTCTTTCTTAAATTGTTCTCCTCTCCTTCCATCTCTCTCTCTTTTTCTCTTTCTTTATTATGCTGTATGTATTTCCTCTCCCTCTCTCTCATTCCTTCTTCTTTTTTCTCTTCCTCCCCCTCTCTCATTTTCTTTAACGATCACGGCTACGACTATGATGAAGACCACGACCACGACCACGACTATGACTACGATCACGACCATGACCACTACCACGACCACGACCACGACCACGACCACGACCACGACCACGACCATGACCACGACCATGACCATGACCATGACTACGACCACGACTATGATTACGAAGACCACGACCATGACTACGACTACGACTAGGACTACGACTATGACCACAACTACGACGACGACGACGATCATGACCATGACCACGATCACGACTACGACTATGACTACGACTATGACTACGACGACCATGACCACAACCACGGCCACGACCATGACTACGACTACGACCATGACTACGACAACCAGGACCACGACCATGGCCACGACCATGATCACAACCACGATCACCACAACCACGACTACGACTATGACTAGGACTAGGACTATGACTATGACTATGACTACGACTACGACTACGACCACGACGACGACTACGACTACGACCACGACCACGACCACGACCACGACTATGACTACAACTACTTATATAGAGATGAAGAGAGAGACAAGAGTTAGGGAGAGAGTAAAGTTAGAGAAGAAGAGGAGAGAAGTGAGAGAGGTAGAAATAGAAAGAGAGATAAAGAGAGAAAAGAGATAGGGGGAGAGAGAAGGATTTAGGGAGAGTATAGGAAGAGAGAAAGAGGGAAGATTGAGGGAGAGAGAAGGGTTGAGAGAAGAGAGAGGAGAAAGAGAGAGATCCGAATAGAGCATTTGACACCCATAGCCAACACACCATGGAGAACACAAGCACAAATTGACATTGAATTATGGCAAGAAAATCCACCATAAAACAATAGTTATAATACTCGAGGTAGGATTTCAAAGTCTTACTGATTTCAATCGGTCATGGATGCCATACTATGGGTAGGTTGCACTCACTAAGAATAGAATTGGCGATTCACCTCGTCTTCTCTCCATCATCAATAGAATTTCCCTTTACCATTTACAACTCACCCACCTTCTCTCCATACTATTGCACACTACAATCTCTATGAGAGCATGAGACTGGGATTTCCATAGATACCAAAGCATGATCTCTAGCTTGATGGTTGTATACATACTACTACTACTCATGGAATAAACCTTAAAATAGTTATTATGCTCAAATATATACTTGTTAGAGAAGAAATTTGTTCCTAAGACTATTCTAAGGATGAAAGAGGGTTAATGATAATAGAGTATCATTCCTTGCAAGTGATTTTATATTATATTTTTCAATTAAAATTGATAGTTAAAGATGAGTTTCCTAAGATATCCTGTGGTGATGCTGTTTTAGTTTTTGCGAAGCATATGAATGATGTTGTTTTAGTTTTTTGTATTTGTCTTTTTAAGAAGAGATTGTTTTTTATGAAATATCGAAAGTTATTTTTGGATTTATGTTATGAAAAATGAATGTTTTTCTAACTGATAGGCTGATTGCCTTCGTTGTATACTTCTACAAAAGTTCTTGTGTTCTCATAGGTGGATATTTGGTTACACACTAAACCTCCCCCAAGGTTAGTGGCTAGATCCCTTCACCAAGGGGATAGTTTGAGCGTGGTTGAGGCTAGGACAAGCCCCATGTATGAGAGGTCTCTTTGTAGGAAGAACATTATGCTAGGAGGTGTAAGTGTGCTAGGGTTCTCTAGCCATATATCCCTTAGGTTTGTTGAGGATCGGCTTAATCCCTATGAGCCTAGGATGAGCTTATTGTAAGGTCTTATTTCCTTTTCTCTCTTTATCTCCCTCCCTCACCCTCACCCTCTCTTTCTCTCTTTCCCTATTAGGTTTAATGATTTTTCTCTCTTTTTCTCTCTCCTCTCCCTCTCTTATTTCCTTTTCTCTCTTTCTCTCCCCCTCTCATTTCCTCTCCCTCCCTCACCCTCACTCTCTCCTCTCCCTCTCTCATTTCCTTTTCTCCCTTCCTCTCCCTCTCTCATTTCCTCTCCCTCTCTCACCCTCACCCTCACCCTCTCTTTCTCTCTTTCCCTATTATGTTTAACATCTTTTCTCTCTTTTTCTCTCTCCTATCCTTCTCTCATTTTTTTCTCTCTCCTCTCCCTCTCTCATTTCCTTTTGCTCTCTTCCTCTTCCTCTCCCTCTCTCATTTCTTCTCCCTTCCTCACCCTCACCCTCACCCTCACACTCTCTTTCTCTCTTTTCCTATTATGTATAACATCTTTTCTCTCTTTTTCTCTCTCCTATCCTTCTCTCATTTTTTTTCTCTCCTATCCTTCTCTCATTTTTTTCTCTCTCCTCTCCCTCTCTCATTTCCGTTTGCTCTCTTCCTCTCCCTCTCTCATTTCTTCTCCCTCCCTCACCCTCACCCTCACCCTCTCTTTCTCTCTTCCCCTATTATGTTTAATGTTTGTTCTCTCTTTTTCTCTCTCCTCTCCCTCTCTCATTTCCTTTTCTCTCTTTCTCTTCCTCTCTCATTTCCTCTCTCTCCCTCACCCTCACCCTCACCCTCTCTTTCTTTCTTTCCCTATTATGTTTAACATCTTTTCTCTCTTTTTCTCTCTCCCTCTCCCTCTCTCATTTTCTTTTGCTCTCTTCCTCTCCCTCTCTCATTTCTTCTCCCTCCCTCACCCTCTCCCTCTCTTTCTCTCTTTCCCTATTATGTTTAATGTTTTTTCTCTCTTCTCCTCTCCCTCTCCCTCTCTTTCTCTCTTTCAATGTTTTCCTCTCCCTCCCTCTCCCTCTCCCTCTCCCTCTCTCATTTCCCTATTATGTTTAATGTCTCCCTCTGTCTCCGTCTCCGTCTCTGTCTCCCTCTTCCTCTCTCATTTCCTCTCCCTCTCTCATTTCCCTATTATGTTTAATGTCTCCCTCTCCCTCTCCCTCTCCCTCTCCTTCTCCCTCTCTCATTTCCTCTCCCTCTCCCTCCCCCTCTCTTTCTCTCTCCCTCCCTCCCTCTCCCTCTCCCTCTCCCTCCCTCTTCCTTTCCCATTTTCTCCCTCTCTCATTTCCTCTCCCTCCCTCTCCCTCTCCCTCTCTTTCTCTCTCATTTTCTCTCCCTCTCTCAATACACACGAATTATACCAAAAACAAGTAAAAGAGAGAGAGAAAACTCCCTCTCCCTCTCTTATTTTCTCTCCCTCCCCCTCTCCCTCTCCCTCTCTTTGTCTCTCTCTCCCTCCCTCTCCCCCTCTCATTTCCTTTCCCTCCCTCTCCCTCTCTCTCTCTCTCATTTCCTCTCCCTCTCTCAATACACACGGATTATACCAAAAACAAGTAAAAGAGAGAGATAAAACTCCCTCTTCCTCTCTCATTTTCTTTCCCTCTCCTCTCCCTCTCCCTCTCTTTCTCTCTCCCTCCCTCTCCCATTTCCTCCCTCTCCCTCTCCCTCTCTCATTTCCTCTCGCTCCCTCTCCCTCTCCCTCTCTTTCTCTCTCATTTCCTCTCCCTCTCTTAATATACATGAATTATACAAAAAACAAGTAAAAGCGAGAGAGAAAACACAAAAGCAAAGCAAGAATGGACAATGTACTCACCGTAAAGACTCGAAGAAGGGTTTGGTAGCTCCTCTTTGCGACGGCGGCTTCTCTTTACCCTCCGTACACCTCCTCCTCTTCTTCGCGAATGGCGGCGGTGGCGGCAGCGGTGGTGGTTGTGATAGTGAGAAGCCTTCTTTCTCTCTTTCTCTCTTTCTCAGCAAGATGGTTGCTCTCCCTCTCCCTCTCGCTCTCCCTCTCGCTTTCTCTTTCGTGAATGCGCGAAAAATGACGCGCTCGGGTTTCGGCCCATGTTTTTTTGCTCTGGGTACCATCGCTATTTGCATCGCATTTGCGATGCTAATAGAAACACAAATAGCGACGCCTCTATTTGTCGTCGCTAACGCTCGTCGCTATAGCCTCATATCCTTGTAGTGAAAGTAACTCCAAGTACAGCTTATCACCCACAAATAGATGGTCAAATTGAAAGAGTCAACAAGTGATTGAAAGTCTACTTGAGACACTTTTGCCATGTCACACAAAATGCATGGGATAATTGGATTCATATCGTAGAGTTTTGTTACATTAACACATGTTACATGAGTATAGGTACGTCACCATTTGAGGCTTTATATGGCTACAAGGTTCAAGTACCTTCAGCATTATTTCATGATGAAATAAATCCCCTTGCTAAGGAAGAACTAGAAAAGATGAAGACCTTAATGAAGCAATGCAAGGAAAATATTAGGAAGGCACAAGAGACTATGAAATCTTATGCTGATGACAAAAAAAGGCATGTAGATTTTGAAGAGGGAGGAGAAAGGGTATTCTTGAAGGTGCCTAAGTTACATTATGCTTCTATTAAAGGTGGACATAATAAGCTTGCTCATTGTTATTATGGTCCATATCAAATCTTAAGAAAAGTTGGAGAACTTGCCTACCAATTTTATTTGCCTTCAATCACACATATTCACAATGTTTTTCATGTCTCTCAGCTCAAAAGGTATACTGGTCCTAATATTTAAGTTCTTGAAGAGCTACCTCCCCTTAATGAGCATGGATATTTAATTAAAGAGCTACCCGAGAAGATTGTTCGCAAGTGGGAGAAGGTTCTAAAGAACCAAATTGTCATGGAATATCTAATTAAATGGAAGGGTTTACCCGTGGAAGAATCTTCTTGGTAGCATGTTTTGTATTTGGAACAATTTCCATGCCTTCTCCAAGAGGATACTAGCTCACTTAATTGTGGATAGCATGATGTATAAAATTTTTGCATTAAAAATAATTGGCCTATTGATGTCAAATTTGTATTTTGAAGACATGGGTGGTTATCTACTAAAGTAAACTTCATTTCTATCCCTCGTATGCACTAGTTTGACAAGTCTATCTAAAGTTATAGGCCATTTTCTATAGCTACCCTATTCATTAGGAAAATATTTCAAAAATTCGTTATTTTCCATCTTGATGATGCTTCTACAAGGCTACTTCAGCATTGTATTTTTTCCCTTATTCATTTCTACCATTCACTTTATGGAGTAGCAAGTCCCCCCTAGCAACTTATAGTAGCCATGGCATGGAAAAATCTCACTATCAAGCATAAATAGGCTTTTTTAGAAGCACAAGAAATGGAGGACGAGTTACAAAAAGTAATGCTCTTGAGGAGCTATTCAATTGGTTTCTTCAATAACAACTTCAAAGAATAAATACAAAAGATGACAATGAAATCTGAGAATTCATAGTATTTTCTAAGATAGAAAAGTATAAAGCCAGCTCTCAAGAGCTTTCACATCTCTTCCTTCTCATGGATCTTTCCTTTGTAACATAGAAATTTTCATCTATGTAAGCTAGCTATGGATTTTATATCTATTTAATTTAATGCCAAATCATAAGACAAGAGTGCTAAGAAGTATCCTACTCTAGAAGGAGAGTAGCTAGGATCATAACCAAAGATCCTAATTGCTCTTATCTTCTCCAAAAACATCACCTTGTGGGCATTATACCATAACCCAAATAGACCAAACAACCTTATAAGTGCAAAATCTTTGAATGAACAACCAACAACTCTCAACCATTTTTCATATCCCAAGAAGTTATCTTGGAATCTATAATCTCCAACTACAAAAAAGACAAATACCAAATAAACTCAAACATGCCAATTTATTGTACAAAAAGAGAGATAATAGTACCACTTGGTATTTGTCATGCTCCAATTTAGTTGGATTCCATAGATTAATTGACAATTATGTCTTATTGGTGTCTTTTAATTCTTTAACATACTCTAACTATTATATTCCAAAATTGAAAATTCCAAGTCAATCATTAAGATGATTAAACTCCTCATTAGTAATCTCCAACTCTTTCTCAACATCTCTTTGAAACAAAGAGAAAGGGCGTTTGAACTTATCATTTGCAATTTTTGTGTTAGTTTAGGTAACTCTTCATTGGATTCATTCTCGGCATCAACTATGCCATTTGCAACATTGGAAGCGTCTATAATGATTGCTAAATAATAATCCTCTCTGAGATTAAAGAGCCTTTGGATATTTGATAGTAGTATATATTCCTTGTTCTTAATAGAAAAAGTTGGAAGAGAAGAAATAGTATAGCAAGAAGGGGAGTCATACACTGTATCTAAGTTTGCATGGCTTTCTTCAATAATGGTCTCTCAACTCTGGAATTAAGTGGCATCTAGTTTGTTAGCAATAGATACTTCATACTAATTGTCCATATGGTTCTCTTTGTATCCTTCTCATCTGCCACCTCATCTAGCAAGAAAAAGCTACAAGATTTTACTGTAACCTTCAATTGTTGCTCATCAAATTCAATAGGATATTTGATAAGAGTATACACAATAAATGCAATAAACTTTGACATAATCTTGCATTTTCTAGAATGAGCAAAACAAAACACATATGTTGCCCAAAAAAATTCAAGAGAATGAGTTTTGCACTTCCTTGGTGAACAGAAACAAGTTCTCTAAAGGTGAGGTCCCAATAGGTATATGAACATATTCCTTTGTATCCTTTTCAACCAGAAGCAATGCTAGACTTTCAAACTCAACAAAGTCTACCACACCAAAGTTTTTGCAAGAGTCCAACACATGATCAAGATATCAATCAAGGTTGAAAATATCCTTTGCAATTGCCTAATAATATAACTTCATGATGTTCTACAAAAGAAAGTCCAAGAGCCTTTCTGAAGGAGCAACCTCTATGATTTGAGACAATCCAAGAACTCTCAATGGTGACTTACCTTTGCTTGGAGATTTCTTAGGCATTTCCACACTTTCAATTGAGCATGTAGAAGAAGTTGAAGGAATTTCAAGAGCCATAGATATTGTAGCATAAACAAAATCACATAGGCCCAGTAGACAATCTTCTTCTTTTCCGCCTCTCTATTTCCACATCTAGGGAACCTTGAGCACTTTTAGGATCAAACGTCTCAAGATTAAATATACAACATGAATAGATGTATTTGAACACACTGAAATTCCTTGCTTTGTACCTTCAGAAAGAGGTAGGGAAAATGCAAGATACTACAATGAAAAAGCAAATGCAAGCAAAAACATGGTATTGTCAAGATACGATGCAAAAATAGACATCCGAGCTTGACAAATGACTCTCCTCACTTTATATCTTAGAGAGAAGACATTGAAGTGCAAGATCAAGATACAGAGTGAAAAAAGGGAGGAAAGCACAAAAATGATACCAGGAGCAAATGACAATCAAGATGAAAGATTGGATAAAAAAGCACACGATGAACTTGCCATGGATTTTTATACACCACTAAGCTGTTCAAAGAGTAGAGAGAGAGAAAGGGAAAGACTCCATATCCATGAGCCTTCAGGCTCTCAAGCTCATTCCTTCATTTCCACACACTAAACTGAAAAGCACACCCCCATTACAAGATAAAGTGACCTAGTGTAAATGTAGACTAGACTGACTAACTCTAGTCAGGTCTGACTACTAACTCGACTCATTTAATGTAGTCACATGTAGACAGCTGTACACACTAGCTGTCATAGATGTCGGTCATAGATGAAGACACACTGACGGTGAGCTTGATTTCTAACACTCCCCCTCAAGCTCAAAAACAAAACTCAAATCATCTGCATCACTCCAAGTAGCTGTCTAAAGTGAATGAACTTATCTTTACCAAGTGATTTGGTAAAGATGTCTGCTACCTGGTCTTCAGTCTTCACATGCTCCAAGTCAATCTGATCTGCTAAAACCATTTCCCTGATGAAATGGTAGTGAACCTCAATGTGTTTTGATCTTGCATGATAAACAGGATTGCTTGCTAACATAACACTGCTCAAATTGTCATAGTACAGCTTGACTTTGCTGTCCAAGTGTACTCCCAAGTCATTCAGCAACTTTTGTAACCACTTAGCTTCACAGGCCGCTAAGGCCGCACCACGATACTCTGCTTCCGTACTAGACAGTGCAACTGTAGGCTGTTTCTTACTCTGCCAACTGATCATGCTACTTTCCAATCCAAATGCATAGCCGCTGGTTGACCTCCTGTCATATGTGCAACCAGCCCAGTCAGCTTCAGTGTACCCCATCAAGTCAAGGGGTTTCCCATATGCATAAAACAGCCCATGATCTGTGGTACTCTTTACATATCTTAGAATTCTTCTGACTGCATCCAAGTGTGGTTTGCGAGGCTTCTGCATGAACTGACTGATCAGACCCATAGCATAACTCAAGTCGGGTCTAGTGATCGTGAGATAGATCAAGCTGCCTACCATCTGTCTGTACATAGTAACATTCTCAATCTCTGTCCCAACATCAATCTGCAGCTTGACATTCTGCTCCAAAGGCGTATCCATAGGTTTGCAATCAGCCATACCATATTTCTATAACATATCATGAGCATATTGCTTCTGTAGCAGCCATATGCCTCGAGGTGTAGAGACAACCTCAATCCCCAAAAAATATTTCAGCTCTCCAAGATCCTTGACCTTAAACTCAGCCTGTAAACATGTCTTTATTTCTACAATCCCATTTTCATAATCTCCTATAATGATTAAGTCATCAACATAGACAACTAGAAAAACATAGCCACTATCTGTCTTCTTCGCAAACAGACTATGATCAGCATCTCCCAATCGGAAACCATGTTGCTGTAAATAACTGCTGATGCGAGCATTCTATGCTCTGGGTGCCTGTTTCAACCCATATAATGCCTTTTTCAGCCGACATACATGTGCTGGAAATTCTGGATGTACATAGCCTTCAGGCTGTTCCATGTAAACCTCTTCCTGTAATTCTCCATTGAGAAATGCATTCTTTACATCCATCTGCCATAGTTTCCAGCCTCTAGCTGCTGCCAAAGCAATCACAGTTCTAATTGTAGCCATCTTTGCTACAGGGCTGAAAGTCTCCTCATAATCAAGACCATACTGCTGCGCATACCCTTTTGCAACCAGCCTCTGGCCTTATATCTTTCCAATGATCCATCTGATTTACATTTTACCTTATACACCCACTTGCATCCAATAGGTGTTTTTCCCTCAGGCAACTGTACCAAATCCCATGTACAACTTTCAGCCAAAGCTGAATATTCCTCATCCATAGCAGCACGCCAATTCTCATCTGAAACTGCCTCATCAAACTTACTTGGTTCTCTAAAACCTGTTACTTTCGTCATATAAGCATAATGACGGGCTGAATATCCAGTGTAAGTATACCTGTCAATAGATCGTCTGACCCTCTCTGATCTCCTGAGCTGTGGCTCACTGTGAGCTTGCCTCTCATGAGGTGGCACATAACGGCTCTGTCTAGCACCTGGCATCATAACAGACGGAATCCCCAATTCACTATCTAAGCTGTCACTGCTAGATGAATCATAACCTGCAGTGAGTGGACCTGTTACATCTTCAAAAACCTTTTCTTTTCCCTTATTTGTTCTCCCCCTCACTGACATATCCGTGTCAGTGGATGCAGTAGTGCGACTCCGTAATCGTCCTGTCCAAGGACTCACTGTAGATGATACATCACCTGTCTAACCAGTCATGGAAGGACTCTCTGCAGGAGTATTTTCAGCATGACTCATACTGGGTGAGCCATCAGTAGGCACTGCAACAGGATTCCCATACCAAGATGCTAACTCATCAAATACCACATCTCTGCTTATGAGTGTCTCATGCATAGAAGGTACATAACACTTATAAGCTTTCCGTTCCTGTGCATATCCAATAAACACACTTTTCACTACCTTAGGATCCAATTTCTTCCTCTTCTCATCCGGTATATGCACATATGCAATGCTGCCAAATACCTTCAAGTGTGAAATATCAGGTTTATGACCATACAGCCGTTCATACAGAGTGACATTATGAATTCCTGCTGTAGGGGTTCGATTCAACACATACACAGCAGTCACCATGCTTCAGCCCAATAACCATTTGGCATACATTTTTCATTCAGCATAGCTCTAGCTGACTCCATCAAAACCCTGTTTTTCCTCTCTGCAACACCATTTTGCTACGGCGTATAACTGCATGTGAGCTGTCTTCTGATCCCATGTTTAGCAAGATACCTGTCAAAGTAGTTTGAGACATATTCACCTCCTCCATCTGATCTCAAACATGATATGTAACAGCCCAATTCATTTTCAGCATGTTTCTTGAAGTCTTTGAATGCATCAAACACATCATCCTTATGTTTCAAGATATAAAGCCAAGTGTACCTGCTGAAATCATCAATAAATGAGACATAATATCGTGCACCACCAAAGGAAGCATTATGTGAAGGACCCCAGACATCAGAGTGTACCAACTGTAAAGGCCTAGTGCTGTTTTTTACAAGATGCACTAGAACCTGTATTCAAACCAAGTTTGACTTCCTCATGCAGCAACAAAGCAACTAGCTCTTCCCAGCTAGGGGGCTCTTCTCTGACAGAAATGGAAGTGTCAAAAGCTTTGTACTCTTTGCCTAAGCCATTCAAAGCAACAGCAATCATATCATCTTCTAATACACTCGAGCCAATAGTAGCAAGTTGATCAGCTATGGTCTTAATCTCCGTGGTATACGTCTGGATGCTCTTGCCATTCCTAGACATGTTGTTGAATTGCTATTTCAATTGGATCTTTCTTGCATCTGTCATGGTTCCATAATTTTTCATCAGTATGTCCCAAGCATCCTTCGGAGTCTCACATCCAGTGATTTGAATTACCATAGTATCAGATATACATAAGGAAAACCAATGCAGCACCTTGCATGCTCTTTCATTCCATAGCCTGTAGGCTCTTTTCTGTTCATTTGTTGGATTGTGTGTAGGAAACTCAGGAGCAACTTCATCTCCTGTACATAAATCCCAATAACCTCTGCCAACCAGAAAGTTTTTCATTCTGAATTTCCATAATGTAAAGTTCTTATTATCCTTTTCTCTCCAACTATCTGAGTGATATTGTCAGTCCCATGTGCATTAGCCATGATGCAATAGACTGTCTATCAAGTGCCTAACTCCCTGCAGTCCAATAAGTATGACTGACTAAGTTCAATCCGTAATAGTTTATGACAGTTTTCTGCACTAAATTGCAGAAAAAAACCAGGGTATTTCAGCCCATTGACACCCCAAAACAACCCTCAAACAAGTGGTCTCAACTGTAGATATAACTGTCAATACATAAGCTATGTGTTTGCTTCAGCTTAAGCTTATGTAACCTCACTGCCAGGGTACATACATGCAGTCTGAAAACTGTAAACTGTGAGTAACCAGCAGCAATTTCAAGTCCAAAACTGAGTGTGTCAACAAATTCAGTTTCAGGTTGCAGTCAACTAGAATTCAGCATACCAAGCTCCAAGCAGCTCCAAAATGTCTTTTGACCATGTCATACATTTACTTTGTAGTGGCAAGTTCAATACATGAGCATCTGAGTAGGCATAGACAACCTGTCTTCATTGACCAATGGCATAAACCTCATGAGCTGTTTGTAATTAACCAGGATAGTGTAACTGCATTTATTTCAGCTTCAAAATTCAGTTTTCAATGATGCTCATTGCTTGCTTCAATTCTCCATGCATTCAGCATGTATAGGCTAGTTCATATAGATGATGGAACCCCCAAGATGACCTGTATTACTTCAGTAATGCACAGTACTTGTCATTGACTGTGTATGACAAATTTCAGCCTGTCATTGATTTTCAGATCTGAGTATTCTGAGCAACTGTGTATGATAGTTTTCAGCCTGTCATTGACTTTCAGATCTGAGTATTCTGAGCAACTGTGTATGACAGTTTTCAACCTGTCATTGATTTTCAGATCTGAGTATTCTGAGCAACTGTGTATGACAGTTTTCAGCCTGTCATTGATTTTCAGATCTGAGTATTTTGAGCAAAGGATCTCAGCTCCAAGACATTTGATCCAATGTATACATGCTTTGACACATTCTTGTGCTCCAAAGATGCCTTCTGAGTGTAGTACAAGGCTCCTGTGTGTCAGTAATGACTGAATGCATGCTGTTCATTCATGTTTACAGTAGTTCAGAAATGATTACAGGTCTGTGTCTGTCACTCCAGCTCATAACAGAGCTCCCACACAAGCATTTACTCCTTGCACACTTCAAATACCTTCAATAGTGAGCATACATGATCTATGAGCCTTGTCCAGGTGCCTCACTGAAGATTGATAGGTTGCTGTCCACTCAGATCAGCAGGCGCAGATTTTCAGACCAGGGGGCGCAGATTTTCAGGCACAGGTTGCTGCCCACTCAGATCAGCAGGCGCAGATTTTCAGATACAGGTTGCTGTCCATTCAGATCAGCATGCGCAGATTTTCAGATACAGGTTGCTGTTTTTCAGGAGGCAGTCCACGATTTTCAGAAGGTAGTCCACACTGATTCCTTCCTTTGACTATGGCTTCATTTGCAAGTGTCCAGCTTCTTCCTCATTCCTTACTTCCATCTCCTTTGCACTACAAGTTGTCATGCCCATTCTCCCACAGCCTCATGGATGAAGCTCTGATACCATGTTCAAAGAGTAGAGAGAGAGAAAGGGAAAGACTCCATATCCATGAGCCTTCAGGCTCTCAAGCTCATTCCTTCATTTCCACACACTAAATTGAAAAGCACACCCCCACTACAAGATAAAGTGACCTAGTATAAATGTAGACTAGACTGACTAACTCTAGTCAGGTCACTGACTGACTACTAACTCGACTCATTTAATGTAGTCACATGTAGACAGCTGTACACACTAGCTGTCATAGATGTCGGTCATAGATGAAGACACACTGACGGTGAGCTTGATTTCTAACAAAGCTGACCTAACACATGGCAACATATAGGGATACATGGCATGAAAAAGGCTTGCATGTCTAACACATGGATGACCATTGGAAACCCTAGCCAATGATAAGATGCCACTTGTCACAGACTATCTCAACTATATAAGATGGGGCATGGCTTACATGGATCATTTTCACTCCCATGCAATGATGCAAATGACATTTTTTGGTGGCCCTTCCTCCTTGTGATCGCACAATATCTTCCTCTCAATTTTCTATTTCACCTAGTTTATCACAAAATGGTGTAATAATAGCACCTAGAAGAGATCATTGGGCTTCCCTCATGTCATATCGTGATGCTTTTCCTCGCTATCTTTCTCATCCTATGAAGCATATTCATCTTGTCACAAAATGATGTGAATATTTGTTTCCGAAAAGGTCCATTGTCTCTTCTTGCATTGTATCTTAGGTTTTCCTCTTCCATGATTATGATGCGGAGCAACTACAATGTTCTATATTATTAGAGCCTTTTCTCAAAGGTGTGTTGTATCTTCATGCCTTAAGGTATGACATGAGTAGATATTTTATGTATGCCTATTCCTATATATTTCACCATATCTTTGCTCACTATGTTACCATGTTAGATATTCTTGTCACTTTGTGTTGTTGTTTTATATTAGGCCATGGCAAGGACAAAGTAGATATCAAGAAAAGTTTATATAAATAGTAAGAACAGTGGAAATGTCCCAAAGGCTAGGCCATCAAAGGTTCTAGAGACTAATGCTCTTGAGATCCCTCTTGCTTGTGGTTTTGTCCAATCTCTAGCTATGTAGTCAAAGCAATCTAGTGTAGAGACTGTGTCTTCTCATCCTACTCAAGGCAAGGTAACAACATCTCATCTAGTTGATGGCCAACACTTTGATCTTGGCAAATAGTCCTCTTTTCACTGGCCAAGTTTTGACCTCTCCTAGGGCACTTGATCATCCACATGATTAGGCTAGACCCTATTCTATGCAAGTTGGTGAGCTTTCCAAGCCAACAACAAAGAGAAAGAGAAGATCTAGGTTCTACTATACGTTAAAGGGTTTTAGTGAGATAAGGAAGGTCTTGAGAACCACACAATATCTAATTCCAAAGACAACTTTTATTAGAGTTGCCAAAATTATTTTTTGGCAAATTGTCAAGAGTGTCCACTGAATCTGGCCTTCACAAGAAATGGTGGCTTATAATGATTCTTTGTCTATAGGAGACATCTGAAGGTTTTGTCATTGAATTTATAAATAATGCTTACATTTTCATTGCTCATGCTCATGGGATCACCTTGATGAACAAGGATTTCAACATGGTCAATGAAATCAAGTACGATGAAATGAACTTAGACTAGATTGAATCAAAATAGTAAGAAAATCAAGAAACAACATTTGAATCAACTACCCATAGCCATGCCATAGTTGAAAATGTATTAAGTGTTAGAAGAGAGAGACAAAGAGAAGGGTTGAAGCAACTGAAAAGAGTCGTATGCTCTCACTCTCCATTATCTTCATATTCCATAATCCATATAACTAAGGTGAATACAACACTCTAAGGTCTAAGGTATGTAAGACCATTCACCCAAGTACAGACCGACTTATTTAATGTTTGCATGTGGTACAGCTAGATAAGCTAAGTGTCAGACACACAACCTAAAGATAGTAAAGATGACCTTGAATTCTTAACACTCCCCCTCAAGCTCAAGATTGCCATTACGAGAAATATGGACTCTCTTTTTTACCCTTTAAGGGGTTTCTCTCACCTCTCTCTCTCTCTAAAAAGAGATTCCAAAATAATATTAGAATAAGATATCTTCTACAATAAAGCCAATCTTGTATTTGTATTTTCAATAGATTTCATCTACTATTTTATTCTTAAACTGTAGGATAAGGTTACTTTTTCTCAAAATCCTCATATCTAAAAAAATACAATTCTATTTTCTATAAAAACGAAGCCAATCATTAATATACGACTCTTTAATGCCCTCATGACTTTTCAACATGAAAATATATTAGAATCATTCTCATTCTTTCTTTTTAAAAGGGAAAAAGATAAAAAACAATATAAAATGACATACACATCATATTTTAAGATTATTTTTTACCCATAGACACCTTTTTGACTCGAGAGTTTCCTTGTAAATTTTTATCGTTTTTGGACAAGTATATTCCTATTTCTGGGCATTTCTTCATTCCCTCTCAAAGCTCTAGTTTTGTCCGAAATTTTGTGTACTCTTCTCCTTCCCTCCAGAATATGGTTTTTTGCATACAAATTATTTTGAAGCAACACTCAGTACTATCTATAATACTCTCTACCCTATTACAAGCATCTCAAAAGTGGTTTTGATAGCATTTGTTGAAATCAAATAATCTCTATCTACAACACTCTCTACCCTGCTATAAACAATCTCCCTCTTCAATACTGTGCTATAAGATAGCTTCCTCTTCAACACTCTATACTACAAGCAATCAAGTGATAATGGAGGTATCTTTATTTTTTTAATCTCTATGATGTAATTTTTCTTCATAGTTGTTGTTTAATCCTTAAGTTTCAATTCATAGAGAGAGAGAGAGAGAGAGAGAGAGAGAGAGAGAGAGAGAGAGAGAGAGAGAGAGAGAGAGAGAGAGAGAGAGAGAGAGAGAGAGAGAGAGAGAGAGAGAGAGAGAGAGAGAGAGAGAGAGAGAGAGAGAGAGAGAGAGAGAGAGAGAGAGAGAGAGAGAGAGAGAGAGAGAGAGAGAGAGAGAGAGAGAGAGAAGGAAGGGGAAGAGAGAGGACTGTGTAAGATGAACTAAGAAAATAAGTGATAGAGTGATAGAGAGTAAATTAGGGTAGAAGATAAGATTATGTTATTGTTCTCCACTAGCCAAGCTTCTGTATAAATGTGTTTAAATATCTTTGATCAATTCTTTTTGAGAGAGAGAGAGAGAGAGAGAGAGAGAGAGAGAGAGAGAGAGAGAGAGAGAGAGAGAGAGAGAGAGAGAGAGAGAGAGAGAGAGAGAGAGAGAGAGAGAGAGAGAGAGAGAGAGAGAGAGAGAGAGAGAGAGAGAGAGAGAGAGAGAGAGAGAGAGAGAGAGAGAGAGAAACAAAGAGAGAAAGAGAGAGAATATTTTGGATAGAACAAAAGATAAGATTGGATACTGATTAGAGATAGATTAAAAGCTAAGATTACATGCAAATTAGGGGTTGATTAGGGTCTATCATGACTAAAATCAAGAGAAAGAGACAAGATCCAATTGGGTAAAAAAGAACACAGATATAGTGAATCAAAGGGGTGTAATTGTGTGATTTGAGCAAGTCCAGAATTAGATGTATGCTACTGATTAATGCTGACTTGCAGCTCCCAGATATTTAGATGTTCTTGCTATTGATCAGAAAATTGGCATCGACTCCTTAGCTTACTATTAATCAAAGGGTTGTAATTGTGTAATGTTAAAATTGACATATATTTTTCTTTACAGGATGCAAGTGCAGGATGTACTAAGAGAAAGAGAGATATTCACTTCAATCACCTAGATAGATTAGCAGCTCTCTTACAAAAGTTGAGGTTTAGGGATGGTGATGCCAATATATTTAAAGAGACAGTTGCTAAATTTCATAAGTCCATGGTGGAGGCATGGACTACAAACAGTATAACACACTATATGGTCAGTATTGTCACCATTACAAAAAAATATCATCATTTCGAATTAGTTTGTGCTTCTAATCTCTCTTCTTGTGCAACATATACTTAAAGCACATGGTGCATATTTTGCAGATCAAGGAAGTTTGACAGTATGGCCAACTCAAGGCGTGAAACGATCTCATTGGCAAGCTCACTCTACTTTTCAAAAGGCAACTGATCATGGAGGTGGCATCAATGATTTCAATTCTATGAGGCAATTATTACAATGGTGGTAATAGTAGATTAGAGATACGATACGAGGAAAACGAAAAGGAGTCCAAACCTCTCAAGCAAAATTTATAAGTAGGGCAATATATGAAGCGAGAAAAGCAAGATATGGAAATAGCACATCTAGACAACACCACACAGAATGGTTGGCAACCCAAGAGAGAGATGGCAAGAAATGGAGACCTAGATAAAGATAATACTTTTCATACATTTAGAGTCCACAAGAGAGCATAGGTACCCAGGATATGACACATTAATACTCCTATCTTTAACATGAGATGTCTTGCAAATTTTGTTTAAAATTTTAAAGGTTTGCCACTATATTTTTCAAAGTTGATTTTGAACTATGTTTTTTAATTTCAAAGTTCATTTACATCACAATAAGTTTAAAAGTTTCATACTTAAGTCAAGTCTCTCCTTTCATTTTTTCCCATTACTCTTCACTCTACCCTCCACCTTTCTATCCTTCATCATCACAACCATGGCATGTTCCAATCTTCCTATCAAGAAGACGCCTGCAAGAGCAAGAGCTCAACACTCTTTCGAATCTAGTGAGCATACTGTGAGTGACAAAGGTCCCTTGGTGGCCGACAACGGTGGCCCTACTGCAGTTAATAGTGGTGGTGGTACTGTGTCCAACAATGGTGGCCCTAGTGTGGTCAATAATGATGGTTCGCCATTGTCCAGAAATGGTGGTCCACATGCTCCAGTTGCTCCACCTCCCACTACTGCTCCAGCTAGTAATACACGTCCTCCAACACATAAGAAGTGAAGATGGAGACTAGGCACAATTGTGCTACGTGAGATAAGGAAATTCCAGAAGAGTGCCAACTTGATTATTCCTAAGGCACCATTCTCTAGGTTGGTGCGAGAAATACTGCAAGATTTGCAGTTAGGGCATCATCACAAGTTCTTTTCAAGGAACCAGGCAAGGAATGTGAAGTAATGGTCAAGCAAGCCTTGATTTCTCTCCAAGAAGCAGCTGAAAGTTACTTGATTGATCTAATGGGTGATTCTCAAGTTTTAACCATTCATGCCCAACGTATCACTATTAAGCCCATAAATATGGTTCTTGTTCGTAGGATCCGCAACAACAAGGATGAATTTAATCTTAATGTCAACAATATGCTTTGAGAAGCTACCTTGTAATTGGATCTATGTTTTTAGCTCAGGTTTGGTCATAGATTGTAAGGAGCTTAGTTTTGGTTTATCTTTCCAGTAGACCTTCAAGTATTTGATAGCAGTGGTCTACAAAATGGATCCAAATTTTTCCTAGCTCTAGTTGTACTTGGTGCAATGCACTATCTACCGTGTATTTCATGGTTTCGTAATGCCAAATGTAATATTTGACATTCTATTTTGCCATGATTTGCATTGTGCATATTTTCAAGTTTCTAATTTTGAAAGTAGTTTTGTTAAGGATAACACACAGACATCAGTGATCAGTTGTACATGGACCGATGCACTATATCTTTATTGTATTCACTACAAGATATAGACCTTATACCGACGTTTAAAGCGACGAAAATACAAACAACAAAATTTGCCCCCGTCGTCGCAAAAAGCATCGTTATTGACGACGCCATAGAAACTCGCTATTGGCGTCGCTATATGCATCGCATTTGCGATGCACATAGCGACACCAATAGCGACGGAACCAGTAAATTTGCGACGCACATAGTGACGCCAATAGCGATGCGAGTAGTAAATTTGCGACGCAAATAGCGACGATAACAGGGAAATTTTTTTTTGGTGGCAGGGCAGCAAGCTGCCCTGCCACATATAGCACTGTGTGCTGTATGAGAGCCATACAAAATAGTTTCTGCACTACTGTATACAAAGCGCTTGCAAACAAAAAGAATGTATACTGAAATCATAAAACTGATACATGAAATAAATACATGATCGCATAAAAAGCGATTGGTACAATCATGACAGGATATCACTAATACATAGAAAACGTCTACATAGATCAAGCGACTAAAAAATAAAGGTGTGTGAGCTCCAAGGATCCAAGGGCGAGCTACAAATCCTCGTCCCCCGAAAGCTCATCCCGCCGCAAAGGAGCATCGAATGGATTCTGCAGAAAAAGAAACAATACATCAATCCACCATACAATAATGCATTCAAATATCTCATGGTAACTACGGACAAGAAAGATGAGTGACTTACAGGGCCGCTGCATCTATACAATCGGTCGATCAATGCATTGAGACTGTGCCTCTCTGCATATCGAGTCTCAAGGCCTTGCGGATTGCGATTTGTAATGGAGTGCTGCAAAGAAAACAAAATGCTAACTGTTAGAAACATGATTATCAGTACAAAGAATATTTCAAAAAAACAAACAAGCAAAACAAAAGAGAAACTTACAAAGTCCTCCAAATATGTCATGTGGCCGCCACTCCCAAGATGATGGACCACTCCGGCCTCGAGTCGTGCCCTCGCCGCCTCACGTTGCTGACTCTAACGTCCTGGTGAATCTGTAGCCTCCTCCCTCAGTCGGCGCCAGTCATCTGCATCTAACCACTCGGGCTTTGCAGCCCCACTCTTGATTGCCTTGCGTGCGTCGGATCGTCTATGTGACATGAATGCATGCATACAATCCATCATCCAGCCCGTAGAGAATCTATCTACTGCGGCTGGCACCGGAAACTCCTCATGCAAGGATGCTACTATGTAGTCCTTGCTCCCCTTCGGTATGTTCTTCCAATGATCCAGGACGTTGTGCTGAAAAAATTGTTGGCACAACTCTCTCATGCGAGCCATCACCCTCCTCCCCTCATCATTCATGATGATGGCTCTTGACCTACTATCAACTAGATATCCATAACCCCTAGGAGTCTGCCTAAGATGGGTCATCTCCCATCTCTGTCCACGCTCCTGGGCATATCCAGGAGACCCCTCTACATCCGGTGTACCGACGGGGGTAACCTCTCTCGGAGTGGCACCCAAAGGGGGTGCCACCAAAAGGGGTGCCATCAAAAGGGGTGCCACCTGCTGATGGTTGCGCAAAAGTCGGAGTAACTGGAGTAGACGTCCCCACAGGTGTGACAAATCCTAGAGGTAACGCAGCTCCAGCTGAACGACGAGACGGAGAAACCACATCCGTGTCTCCACAGTAGCACCCCCTGATCCCGATGCAATCCCTCCCTCTGGCCCAAGTCGTGAGCGTCGAGATCGTCTGCTCGAAGCTGAAGCATCTGATCGCACTGAAGCAGATCTAGCAGAGCGCCCTGACGAAGAACGAGATAGCTCCTGGTCTGCCATCTCTCTGAATCTCGCGAGCTGGTCTAGAGACGTGCGTGCCATCATGTCCTAAAACTCCTCATCGCTTATCTCTCGACTCATCCTGAAAATGTCACCTACACAGATAAAAAATGGTGTTAGAATAATCAATTTAAACTATACAAAGCACAGTAATATAAATCATTTTTGAAAAATCCCTCTTAAAATGCATATCTTATGTACCTTTATGGAAGATCTAAACAACGAATTGAGTAATACAATTCTCCAAGAATGAAGTATTCTATGGTCCCATGTTAATCTCCTAACACAACTCTGCATACAATGAAAGGTCGATAGACATGTCACCACAAAAGAACGAGTCTGCCTGGTTCTCAAAAAATTCTTGGACTACTGTATTTCCATGATTGTTAGCCGATGCAGGCTCCAAGCTTGCGGTGGCCTCCACCCCTTGTAATATCGACCCCTCTATTTGCATATTTTCTTCATCTATGCCCGGAACATCGCTTTGATCATATACTCTCGCACTTCGAGGAGTTGAAGGTATAACATACCACTATCGAGGTTGTCGGGGGTTTGGATAGAAGATTACCTGTTCACAAACACGTACAAAGCGAGTTCAAACCATTGTGACATAAACCATGTCATATTACAATTAGCAAGCAAATGACTCTATGCACCGGTTCACAATGGGCCGGCAACACAAAGGTGTCGTACAAATCTGTCTATTTTTTTTCGGAATCTATTTCGAGAAATCTAGAAGGACCTCGTCGAACTGTTGCTCCAGCTCCTCCAAGTACCACTTTGAACCACTGCACATCGAATAGTATCATGGAGAAGCTACGGTAATCCACCGTAATAATACTTTGCAAGTTCCCAAAATACTCCATCTCATCCACAACCGTGTTCGGATCCGTTGCTCGTCGCCGGCTCTCTTGCTCAAACCTTGCCATGACACCACAGTCCATTGTGGAGCGCATTTTGTCAATATGCTCCACGCGAAAATGCCGTCCGCATGACTATATATTTTGTACTATACATTGAAACACTCAAATTAGATGTCTAATAATAAATTTAGATACGACACATTCTAAACCCCTCATCACCTTTGGACTACATCCCCTCGAGAACTCCCACTCCTCCATTGAGACCTCTGTTCCTTCGCTGGATTCTGCGGTCAAGACTCCATGCAACCATCGTGTTGATATAAACCGCGGCATCTCCTCCATGCCTTCGGGATATCGAATCGGTCGATGACGCATACTGCGTCGGAATTCAGCTCGCGCTTCCTCTCGATCTTGCCTTGCAATCTGGTACTTGGCGAGCCACGTCTCCATGGAGGCATGGTGCAACATACGGAAGCGATTCACCTTCTCTTCCATTGAGGTATCCATTCTTTTTTCTACCCCATTTCCAACCACCACATCTCCAGTCAGTCTATCATCGTCCTTCAGCGTCCATAGCATTTCATTGTCTGGTTCCACCATTGGTAGCCATTGTGAGATATGCACTAACGCCTCTGACACCAACCAACCTTCCGCCATGCTACCTTCTGGACGAGCTCGTTGTCACACAAAGCCTTTTAGGGTTTTCATGAAGCGCTCCAGGAAGAACATCCATCGCGTATGGACAGGTCCAGCAATCTCCACTTCGTCCACAAGATGCACAAGAAGGTGAACTTGTATCGTGAGCATGCTAGTGGGCAGGTATTTCTCAAAGAGACAGACCATCTCCACTGCTCCCCACCTTGCGGATTCAATAGAGGACGTCTTAATCTCTTTCTGTGAGATCCATTGCACCAAAGTCGACAACTTGTAAATGGCCCCGCGAATTTCTGGAGTAAGGCATCCTGCGATCGCGATCGGTAGGACAAACTGCCAAAAATGAGAAAGCATTATGAATAATGGCCACTTTTCAAATTGCAAAATTTCCACACTAATTACAATCCATTTTGTTCACAAACCTGACATATCTTATGCCAATCATGGGATTTTAGCCCCGACAATTGGTCATCTTTAGAAAATGCGGACCTGAGAGAATGCATCATACCCGTCGGAGTGCGGATAGACTTGATTACTTGCTTCACAATATGCTCTTCTTTGGTGGACAAAACCCAAGGAGCGCGAGGAAGCTGCACTCCCCCTTCAGTACTCGACTGCGGCCAAAGTGCCTCCATCTTACCTACCTCCTTCAAATCCATTCGTGACCCTATAGTGTCTCTCTTTCCTGTGATGTGGTCCCATAGCAAGCTGCCCACATTCTTGAAAATATGCATGGGATCCAACAAGTGGTTGATCTGTAAGTGGGTCCAATATGGCAACTCGTAGAAAACTGAGAACTGTCGCATTCCATTTGGATGTGATTCCGGGTTTACCATTTTCAGCTCGTACCAGCTTGTGGCGTTCATACATGTTAGAGGTCATCCAAGGAAACCTTCCCTGAGTTCATGATCCCCTGGCAAGAAAGCGACGTGTCCTTGATATACCATCTTCTTCATTGTTCGTGACCTTCGGGAGTCTAACTATGGCCCACACAATGGACATGCATGATAACCTGAGGTAACCAGACCTGTAAGGTGAGCCATGACCTAGTGAATACTTGATTGAATGAGATAAAATATAGATATTACCAGCGAGAATGGAGGTCTGCTCACCTGAGCACTCTCCCAATCCCGGAAAGTCATGCATCGTCCACATGAGAATGGCTCGAATGTTGGCTGACCGCCGACCATCGCGCCTGCTCATATCTTGCACAGTGACCCCCTCCTCCCACAAAATCTTAAGCTCATCGACTAATGGACGAAGATACACGTCCATATTTTTTACTTTGTAGCAGCTTGGGACGAGTAAGCTAAGGATGAGATGTCCTTTCTTCGTAGAAATACATGGAGGGATGTTGTAGTTTACAAGCACTATAGGCCACACACTATAAGAAGTTGAGCGCAGACCGAATGGGTTCACACCATCCATTGCGAGACCGAGCCGAAGATTCCTTGGCTCTCGCGCAAAGCCTGGGAAGGTAGAGTCAATGTGGCTCCATGCACGTGAATCTGCTGATATTCGTTGAACTCCATCCGTGGACCTATTCTGCACATGCCACATTGTCAAGCTTGCCATGCCAGACGTGCAAAACATGTGGTTTATGCGGGGGATGAGCGGAAAGTGTCTGAGAACTTTTTGAGGGATGGTTTGCCCTTGCAAGTCCTGTCGATACCTGTGAGCACCACACTTTGGACATGTCTCCATAGTCTCCTATTCATCTCGAAACAGTATGCAGTCATTGATACATGCATGGATGTTATTGTAGTCCATGCCAAGCTTCCGTAAAACATGTTGTGCATCATCACGAGACTCAGGCATAGTATTTGCAGGTGGTAATATATGATATTTCAATAACCTGAAAAAAATCATAAAACACCTTGAAAAAGCAAAAATGTTTGTAATAATAGTGTCAAAAAAAATAATCAATGAAGCCTATGTGCAAGGTACCTGAATAACTCGGTCACACTCGTATCGCTCCACCCGTATTTTTCTTGCATACTTAAGAGTGCAAGCAATGTCTTCAACTAAGATACTTGGCACCCATCATATAATGGTATGGATGCTTCCTCTCTAAGCGGATCCGATGTCTCGACATCCATGGGAATCAATGCATCGATCATTGCCTCCATCTCAGGCTCCAAGATTGTAGGTAGGTCGGGAAGGTTGTCTGTCTCCTCTGGCATTGACGGTATAGATGGGCCTTGCGAGTGGTGGATTGGCTCCTACAATCCATCCATCGCACGTCCACGAACTCTTCTAATTGGCCGCAAAGGGTGCACTCCCCCTTGGGTCGAGACATCACCCCCTTGGATAGAAAATTTGCCAACAAGACCAAATCTTATTGTGTATGGTTTTCAATTAGCTTGCGAGTACAATGCATGATTAATATTAACTTTAAATTACCGTTTGTTGAAAATTCGCAATCGCCTGATCAATGATCTTAGATTGAAACTCGCCAAATCGTCGTACGTGTTCTATAGACAATCGGCGTTTTCGTCTAATTGCCAACTTGCATTGAGAGCAAGGACATGGGACACGCTCATTAAGATACGCCTTGCGATCTTGAACAATAAGACCTTCTTTGTTTTCCATCTTATCTACATTACAACAAACGAGGCTCAAATGGATAGCTTTATGGAGATGTATGTCAAGTTGCAAGTTGACCATAAGCTCTTGCATTGTACATAAGCTCTTATTTGGGATTTAATGGTGATAAGTCAATTATTGAGGTGCCTTCTTGTACAACCATTATACCTTATATACCTAGCTACGGTCTCTAGGTTATGTACTTTGAGTATCTTAGAGGGGCTCTACTAGGATTACTTATACAACTGCACTAGAGGGCTTTGAGTATAAGTAATCCATTTATGAGCATCATTGAGGATCTCTTAGTTTAATAATAAATCAGTCTCAACAAAAAGCATCTTAGAAATGTGGTTTTTTTATCCTAGGATCGCGTATTAAAATTAATGCCATCTATGAAATTTATCAACTATAGTAATAAAATTTGTTTCAATCAATTCTACTCATAGTCATAAGACCTGAGAGAAAATATCCTATGCTCAATTTAAGGGATTCTTCTTCTATAACAATACTTTTGGGTTCATTTTAATGAAGTACCGTAATGACCATTAGCTAGGGTATCATTTTCTTTTAGTCCTTCCGTTGACTAGTTGGCATGATTTCTAATTTATTATGCCTATAAAGTTAATACAAAAACAATGAATTATGCTTATCACAATTAGATCCCCTACTTGGACATTATGAAGGACTTGACCAATTTTAAGCCATCTTAAAGAGTCACCAATGTACGTGGCTCATGGCAAAGCACATTGCATACCATTATCGATAAGTCTATTATCGTGCATCTTAAATCTCCTAATTAGGCTTTATAAAGTGTATGACTAATTTTTAGCCCTCTTAAGGAGTCGATGTAGTGGTACCCATAAAAAAAACAAAGTAGATACCATTACCATAATCATGGATATGCTATCATTCCAATATATGTTATCTTTCTCTTTCTCTCCCTCTCTCTCCCTCTCCCTCCCTCTCTTTCTCTTTCTCTTGCATTTCCTCTCCCTCTCACAATATATCTTAACACTCTCCAAAAGCAAAAGGGAGAGGGAGAGAGAGAATGCACTCTCCCTCCCTCTCCCTCTCCCTCTCCCTCTCCCTCTCCCTCTCCCTCTCCCTCTCTGTCTCTTTCTCTCTCTCTCCCTCTCTCTCCCTCTCTCTCTCCCTCTCTTTCTCTCCTTCTCTCTCATTTCCTCTCCTAAACAAGCAAAAAAGAAAGTGATTTAAACCTTTAATAAGCAAAAGGGAGAGGGAGAGAGAGAATGCACTCTCCCTCCGTCTCCGTCTCCGTCTCCCTCTCTTTCTCTCCCTCTCTCATTTCCTCCCCCTCCCTCTCCCTCTCCCTCTCTTTATGTCCCTCTCTCTCCCTCTCCCTCTCTTTCTCTCTTTCTCTCTCATTTCCTCTCCTAAACAAGCAAAAAAGAAAGTGATTTAAACATTAAACAAGCAAAAGGGAGAGGGAGAGAGAGAATGCACTCTTCCTCCCTCTCCCTCTCCCTCTCCCTCTCTTTCTCTTTCTCTCCCTCTCTCATTTTCTCTCTCTCCCTCTCCCTCTCCCTCTCTTTCTCTTTATCTCCCTCTCCCTCTCTTTCTCTCTTTCTCTCACATTTCCTCTTCTAAACAAGCAAAAAAGAAAGTGATTTAAACCTTAAACAAGCAAAAGGGAGAGGGAGAGAGAGAATGCACTCTCCCTCCCTCTCCCTCTTCCTCTCCCTCTCTTTCTCTTTCTCTCTTTCCCTCTCCCTCTCCCTCTCTTTCTCTCTCATTTCCTCTCCTAAACAAGCAAAAGAGAAAGTGATTTAAACCTTAAACAAGCAAAAGAAAGAGAGAGGGAGACTCACCGATGAGATATGGCGAGTGTGGGGCGACTCCTCTTTGCGATGAAGGCTCCTCCTCTCCTTCGCGAACAACGGCGGCGGCGGCGGCAGCAAGTCTTCTTCCTCTCCTTCTCTCACGACCGTCGCTATCTCCCTCGCTCTCGCTCTCAAAACACACAATGTGCAAACACGAAATAAAACCGCGCTCGGTTTTGACCCGCTTTTTTCCCCTGTGGAGCGTCGCTATTTGCGTCGCTATTGGCGTCGCTATTTGCGTCGCTTTTGCGATGCCAATAGCGATGCCAAAAGCGACGCCGCTACCCGCCGTCGCTAATTGGCGTCGCTACTAGCTCAAATCCTTATAGTGATTTAGCGATTTGGCACACATTAGTGATCAATTGTACATGGGTCAATGCACTATATCTTTACTGTATTTAGCGATTTGGTAATACTATATCTGATATGCAATATTCCATTTGACCCATGACTTATTTTTTGTGAATTTTTAAGTTTCCAATATTTCATGTAGTTTGGTTGATAACACATTTAATATGCAGTTGCGCACACTCAGTGCGGTGGTGAGTTTTTTTGTTACTAGTGAAGTATAATCCCATTAATGCATTTTCAAAAAATGATTGAACCGTCTATTTTATAAATCGAAATCTGGTGAAACTTCACCCACATGTCGAGCATCATAAAAACTCATGGATATTAAACAATTGGCCCCATCACAAGTCTCTGGGACACCTAGGCCCTAAATGCCAGCCTTCGGACACGTGTCACAGAGACTTCTGATGAGGCCAAATTTTTTTTGGGTAGTTGATGTACCTTAGAGGAGTCCACATGTAAAATTTCATGTCAATGGGATCACTAGTCATATTTTTCCAAAGCCTGGATAAATTAATTCAAGTTTAAGGGTTATTTGAAAGTTTTGCTATAAGTTTAAAGTTTCACCTCATTTTACACATTTCACTTTTGAGTTTTGAGTTTTCTCTCCTAGAAGACATGGCACGTACCAAGCAAGCGGCTCGGAGACACCCCCTAGAAATCCTATATAGAGGCCACCTCCCCCAGCTCCACCACCACCACCACTACCACCACCACCACCACGCCAGCATCGCAAGCATTGATTAAAGCTAAGCACAATGACTCTTCGTGAGATCCACCATTACCAGAAGACCACGTACCTCTTGATACCAAAGGCTCCATTCCAGAAGTTAGTGTGTGAGATTATGGATGGCATACTCATTAAGAACAGTAGGAGGCACTTCCTAGATGGAACACACTTGCAACAACCCGATCGCTAGATTGCCCAAGCCCTCCTTGCACTACAAGAAGCCATCGAAGCTTACGTCATCGAGTTATTCAGAGACATGGTCTATGCAACAATACATGCAAAAAGAATCACCATCACAGATAGGGATTTGCAGATAGTGAGGTTCTTCTGGTGATGGAAGGATAGTCCTCATGGAGACCAACAAAATGATAGGGGTGTACTACCAAAACATATACGAAATGTAACTTCCAAAGAGATTTTGTAAAACCCTAGTTCTAATGAATCCCATGTAAAATGTTATGAATATAAATACAATTTTTTTTGGCATGTCTTGTGTTTGTTTATTCACTTGTTATTTATTTTATTTATGTCTTTGAGTTATCGTTACATGCGTTCGAACAAATACATGTTGCGTACGAACTCGATAAAGCACTACATATTAAATTTAGGGTACGAATCGTGTTGCATATAAATCTGATAAATAAACGTAATATTCAAGTAAAAAACAGTAATAAACGATACGTATGACAAACTACATTGTATGCAAATCCAACAAATATCAATTTTCATTACTTCAAGAGAAGATTACAAATTACATTACATTGGTGATGAGATATCATTTGCCACTAAGTACATTTACTCTCTCCTAGGCTTGTTTGAGCTAGACTCCCCATGGTCATAGCTATTCTTGAGCATAGGCAGTAGCACATTTTGCCCTAGTAATTCCTGCCTAATGACATTGGGGTCTTCAACCCCCCAGCAACCATGCCACGGACCACCATGGAAAAATGTGGCCCAAACCTAGTACTAGAGAATAAGTAGAGGAGGTTTGAACATCGAACCAACACTGCTTTCTCCAAGCTAGAGTTCGTTGGGATGGTCTTGAAGGGCCCAACCTTCGTTAGTGCCCTCAACTTCAAGAAGTTCTCAGAAAAAGCCAGAGAGCATGTCTTATGAAATACAAAAATGTCACTCACAACCTAGCCCAATATACTCCAATGCTGATTCTTGCACCCTTCCTTGGCTACTAGATCAACCACCTTGTCTAGATGAAATTTCATCTATATAGACAATGTCTTGTATCACACAAGTTTAGTGTTAGACTCACTATGTCAAACTCACTATGCATGGAGTGTGGTAAAGATATATATATCAGATTTGCGTCAAAATTTACCAGTAGGGCCTCTAGGCATTGGGAGTGTGCACATCAAAATTTTGATGGGATCAGGCCCCCAGAGCTATCCTTGTTGGAGGCGTGCATCTGGGGGCCTGAATCCCGACAAAATTTGATGTGCACACTCCTGATGCCCTAGAGGCCCTATTGGTAAATTTTGACACAAATTCGATAACATTACCTTCTCTACATCATCTATCTGCTGCTGTAATGGAGCATCTAGGTTTGCTCCTACAACTGGGCCATCCTCGTCTCTCTCTTGGGAGGGTACTACGTAGTTGGGTTGAGGTCCGAAAATGCTTTCTTGCAACTGCTCAAACTCCTCATTTGAGATCTCATACTATGGCATCGCATTCTCAATCTGCTCTTAGATGCTCATAATGGTAGAGATATCATCGAGACTCGTGCCATCATATCCAGCCACCTCATTAGCATGTGCTGGTGCATCTTGTATATCAAAATATATAAAATCATCCGGTGCATCACACACCATGATACAATATATCTCTTCTTCCCTTAGCTCCAAAATTTCTGGTATATCTTTCATAAGTAAATATTCCACCCCCTCGATGATGATAGCATGGAGAGAAGCGAGGGGTGGCTCATCACTTGTCGGCATCTCAATAGGGCAAGGAGGTGAGTGCACAATGGCTAAGCTTTGTGTTGCCTCTACTCTCGAATCGAGTGTGATCTCTTCAGGCTCCCTCTCGAAATACTCTAGCTGTGGCCGAGAGGGTGTGTTGATGTCTTCCTCATTGTCCTCTTGCACCTCAGTGCACAAAACATATATGGCAAATGTTGCATCGCGCTCGATGAGATCCATCGTGGCATCGTCCTAGGATGAGGTAGGCACTGCTCTGGCATGGAGATGCTATCCCACACGCACGAGGGATCAATTTATTACCTTTGCATGGCTTGATTCAGCACGTAAACTATATAGAACATCTATGGGGACCCATCTGAGAGTAGAGTCCAGCATAGAGCAGGTGAGAGGGTTTGCCGCATCACAAAACGATGCCAGCATACTAGAGCTAGGGTCTATTGTGAAAAGCGAGCTCTCTAGACTCAAGGTCGTGCAGAACCTAGGGTATATCTAGTCTCCTATGTGTGCATAGCGTGTGGAGCTAATCCATGAGGCGAAGGTGGAAGTGGTAGCCATGACACACAAAGAGAGAAGGGAGGAGAGCACAATTGTAGGGAAGTAGAAAATGAAAGTGAAAATGAGTTTGAAGTTATACCTTTTATGTATCTAGGGTTTTAAAGAAAGGTTCTTTTTTAACCCTAAAGTTTCAAATTAAAATTCTTACCCTAGTTTTTTTATTTCAATACTTTAAAGTAACGGTTAAAATTACTCATACAAACAAATGCTTCATTCTACATTATTATATCCTCGAATATACTTGGATTGCTGAGTATATTGAAGTCCAACTACAGAAAATATAGAAAATTTTTAAGAAAAGAAACCTGAAAGACCTTCAAAATCCCTTGGATCCAATTTAGTATTTAATTTTAAGAAATAGGTAGAAGAGATGAGCTACAATATATCATTATGCAAAGATAATATTGCATAGATTATAGAACTCTAGCCTGCAATTTAATTATGATTTTAACTAGCACGTTTGATTAATTATAGTATGTATTATCGCACACTTTGATCATAGTAAACTAAGATTATCTAAATTGAAAGTACTTAGAAGTTTTAAAAAATTTTATATTCATTTTTTATTTAAAAAAAATACAAGGATTCCGCTATCTCAAGGATATATGGAGAAGCTTATTGTTTACATGTCATGGATTGCTCACTACGAATCCTAACTTTTTTATTATCTAACTTGAAACAGAAGTTGTAGAGGGGATCATTGGACATTAATTGGATTTCTTGTCTCAAAAAAGAAATGGGCCAATGGCTCTCTGCGCTAGCTACAAAAGGATTATGACCATTCCACAAGATAACCACATCTATGAGAGCTGTATGTGTCTCATCTTGAGTATCTTGATCCAAGCTGATCCACTCCCCTCGTAAAAGTCGCCATCTTCTATATCGAAAGTGAATGCACAGAGTTTGTCTAGTGATGAAATACCCGTAATAAAAACAAAAACAATGGTAAGTAAATGCGAATAACACAATAATTCATCTAGGCATTCAAAGTACTAAAAAAGATTTACCTGAATGTGAGATTAGATTGGTTGACACTGCATTCAATCGTCTCATCAAAATGTGTTCTTTTGACTTGCCAAGACTCACCCAATAGCTGACTCATCGATTCCTCGGATGGACACTTGCATTGATAAGTAATCTTTGTTTTCTTCAGAACATCATATGAACTAAACAAATGTGCAAACAATGAGAATGGAATAAACCAACTAAGATGCACATCTTTGGAGCTTGTGGTGGGTTTCATAGCACTACTGATGTCAAATTTTATGGTGGACTTACATGCTCGTGACAACTCCAAGCTAACAATCAACCATTCACCACTAGATAGTGGCAGCAATGGGACATGCTGCAATCTCTGGCTTTCTACTACATACAATGAATTATAAAAAAAGATATTTTGAGTGACAAGATGACTTGCAGAGTTATTAGCATAGATCAAAGAACCTATGTGTAATATTTCCGCACACTCCGTACCGTAAATATTAACTGTCCGCACGCGGTGTAAACCCTGTGCAAAGGTATTCCCTACTTCGCAAGTTATTAGTAACTTAAACCATACCATTCACGAGGTCTCCACGTCGATAATTAAAAGCCGGGGTTGAAGACCGTATAACCGCAAGGGAACGACCGCTTGGGAAGGGTAATAGGATAAATTAAGGCAAATTTTTTTTACTATTATCCCTTCCCCCAGCCGATGCATGGCTGGAGGAGAGGGAGTGTGGAGGGGGGGATGGCCAAGTGAGGGACTGCATGAGGGAAGTTCTCCACGTGTGTGGAGACCCTCTTCCCCACCCCCATTCCTATATAAACACACCCCATCAAGGGGGTGTGCTAGAGAGGGGAGGCCTGTGAGAGAGGGAGAAAGGGAGAAGCTGTGGGAGAGAGAGAGCTAGTCGGCCGTGGAGGAGAGGGAGGTGAGGTCGCCGTGCTGGTCGCCGAGAAGGAGGAGGTCGCCAGTCCGCCAGCTGCTGGTCCGCCAGCCACGCCACGAGCCGCCATCGCTGCCGCCCTGATCCGCCCAGCCACTAGTCGTCTGCGCCCAGTCTGCCCGCCACGTGGATCACGATCCCCCCTTCCCCCACGTGGTCCTGTGGAAGCAGAAGCTTCTTTAGAAGCTTCTAAGGGGGGGGCCTCCTTAAGCCCCTTCCCACCACCTGTCCCAAAAGCCCTTCCCACCCCATTTCCAAGAAGATCTCTTCATACCCTTCCCGGGACTTTGAAGAGGGGACGGTGAAGCCATAAAGACCCCCGCAAGACCCATCGAAAAGGCTTTCGCAAGAAGATTTTAAAGCCGCAAGCCGTCCGAGATTAAATTCCGTGCCGATTCGAGTTTTCTTGAAAGACTCCTAAAGCCTTTGCCGCAAGCACCATCCCGAAAGGGAAATCTCCCGCATACAAGGATAAAGGCAGAGGTCGGAAGGCCGCATTCCGAGGGCCGTCACTCCGTAGACCACAAAGGCAAATCGGAAGTCGAATTTACGACTATGATGGCCCCAAAAAGATCACAAGGTGCGACCGCGGAAGGCTCATCTCCGAATGTACAAGTGGACATCTCCCCGAGCCCACAAGTCCAGGTTCTTTTGAGTTATTCTCTCATGATTGGACACGCTTAGCTCATAGAGGAAATTGCATTTTTATGTTTAATTTTAATGCATACGGAAATTGGAAAGAAATACATGTGATAAAGCATCTCTTGATCATTAGGCAAGATTGAAAAATATCATGAATTTGAACGAGTTATCCACCTTAGAAGGCTAGTGGCATGTAGTTTTTTTTTGGTGCATTATCAAAGTAATGAGTCTAAAATTAGGCAAAGAAATGGAATTTATAAATGCATTCTCTTTCGTCATAGACATGGTAGGAATAAGTGTGTGCCGCACATTAGGCAACATACTTCTCGCAATGATTTCATAGGAAAAGGTTAGCACCATAGGGTATTATCCGGAAAGAAATAATAGAATACTAAAATGAACGTATGGTCTTGCAAATAGCATGTAAGATGGAATAAGTTAACACTAGCTTTGTATAGTTTCATTAACTACTTCGTAGCTAGGAGAATGTTGCATATTGCATAGTCATCATGCGATATCGTCATTCATTAGAAACCGCATTTAGGAAAGATTGCATGGTTCGTCAAAGCATAGGATTCGAAAGTATAGACTACAAAGTAGTAGGCATGATTAATTGGTAAATCCTAGCAGGACCTAGGAAAGTTAGCGTACAGATTGGCAAGCATTTTACCTTACCAAGGAAAGATAAAGTTATCATGAACCATGTGATACGTAGAGGCAATCAATCGCATGTTTACGCGTATTGGTGGAATTGTATCTATTGCTCTCCGTTAGATTTAGTTTATTACCTTTAGAAGGATCATCCTCGTCGCAAGATAGGTATAATTGAAGTGTCTAAGTAACCTAAACCACAAGGGACTCATAGGGGTATGGCTCCGTCGGTATGATAGGTATTCCAAGTGCTAACTAGGATTTAGTGCAATAATAATTCGACCTAGCTTTAGACAAAAACCGTGAATCTAAAGATCCTACACACGTTCACAAAATGTCGAAGCAATTGGATGTTCATGTATGAAATGATCTAAGGTTTTATCCTAAGGATCATGATGAAACTCCGACGGAGTTGCATATTTCTAGAACCATGGGTTAACCTAATTAGGAATGATTTGGAGGATACCCTAAAACCCTGTTACTCGGCTGGGGTAAATTCCGTGAACGGAAAACACTAAGCAATGGAATGATCCCGTGGAATTAGATGCAATACATGTGCAAAAAGCTGCAACATTGTATAGACTTGAGATTTGTCCACAAGAGAGTTTTGTCATCTCTCGAAATGAGGTTGGCAAGTTAATTTACAAGAGGATGAGTAATCATCCTGTTACTCACTTTTCTTGGGGAATAATTGCCAAGGAAAAGGAAAGTTAGGTATTTACGAATGACCCGACAATAAACTAAAGTGACATGGTCGCTGGATCCTGCCACAACAAAACCTTAAGCATTGGTAGGGTATGACCCTAACCCAAGAATGATAGGAATCTTACCAAGTTGCAATTGATTCCGGATCGAATGCGGGTTGCATTCGGAGGAAAGGAGTCACTCCTTAACAGTTTGCCAGCTAAACGACCATTGAAAATTGATTGTGCTTGTAACAGTTTAGAAAGCACTGTTTGCAATGTTTGCTCAATGAACTAAAGGAGGAAAACATATCTAATACTTCAGGTTGAAGCCTGAAGGGAGAGGCAGCTTCAGTTACCCCCGACTGCCTGCCTAACCCTAACCAAGGGGGTTGTTAGCCGCGCCGGGAACGTGGACCGAACCCGCCGCGAGAGGTCTCTCCGTTGAGTTCTACTTGGAGCAGGAGGACGCTTGGGTGCCAGGGGGGGCTCTGGCTGTAAATCCCTCGCCTTCCCGGCCCTGCACAAGAGACTAACGTGAATCGAGATTGGATCTCGAGGCTCGCATACTAGTCTACGGGCGGAAACTTGGATTAGTGATCCCTGGTGGATTACTGGATAGCCTTCGGGCGGATTATGAATATGCCTACGGGCGGAACTCCTTGTATTTCAAAGATAAAAGGATAAAATGATAATAAAGAAGTTGTTTGGCATTGTTTTCTTTATGTCCTGTGATAAGATTACGTGAAGGAACCGGTGCATAACAGGGTTAATTCAAAGAAGCTGTTTGTATATGTCAAACTAATGTGGTAGGTAATTACATAACTAAAACAAACCGAGGAAAGTGCGGAGGATGGACCATGGGTCCGTCCTATGGATGGGTGGTCCCGGTTAGCCGGGAACTTTTCTCAAAGTCCTCGACGAACAGAAGGATGATCAACATCACCGGAACAGGTAGTGAGAACGATGACTTGGAATTACCGATTACCCGATTCACGCTGTTTTAGGGGAACGGAATGGGACTATGCCTTTTGGCAGAGAGGTCGAGCCTTGCATCCCTCTCGTTTCCCATTCTCCTTGAACCAAGTGCAGCATGAATCCGCTTCAGACCTGGCGCTTCTGCGTAAAGTAGTTCGATCAGGTCTGACGCTAGTCGCTGTTAGTACAATGACCAAACAATTCCAGTCGATCCTAGTGGGAGCGGCCAGGACGCTTCCGTTACGTGGCAGACGCGGAAAGTCCTAGATTGCAAAACCCGCAACATTCCGTGGGAGTGCCGGGTGGAGTTTTCTAGACAACCTTTCCGATGGACTGCTAAGACGTGTCCTAGAGGATTCTAGTAGACACGTTACAGTTGGTATCAGAGCCGACTTACAATGGAATTGTTTTCATAAGATTTCATTAGAAGTGAGGTAAAGAAATTGTTCCTGTCCAAACATTTTCTCATCTTTGATACTGTCTTGCAGAATTACGAGGCGTGGAACAAGTTTTTGGTGTTCCGGATCATGTTCATGACTGCGATGCATTCTCCGCATTATAGGCAGAGAATTGAAATGATGAACATCTTGGAACAGATTTATAACCCATCACCTCTATATATAGAGCGAAGATGGACTGGGTCTTCAGGAATCTATTACATAGCTGCCCACCGGTTCGCTTATCTACAAACCAACCTGAAGAGGATCAAGTGGTTGGAAGATTTGAAAGTCGTGAAGCTGTTCATTTTTGTGGAAGCTCACGTGAATTCAACTTTGCATATTCGAGGTCGTAGAGTTGAATTAAACTCATATGTTTATGAGGAAGTAACCCGTGTAATTCCAGCTGATAGAATTAAGGTATTGGGCCGCCATGGGAAGTATGGGTTCCAGCGGAAAGGATATCCCGAACTTCCGATGAATTATCGATTCCTAAAGATACATGACCCAAAACCCTACTATTACACAGTTCCTGTAGACAAATCCAATACTATGTTGTTCTCCCCAAACTAAATGTAATGATTGGACTATCCTCACTCGAGATGTTGTATGGGGCTACGCTATATAAATATAAATAAGGACTTCTTTTTATCACTATCCGATTGTGCATCAAGGTTGTTGCAAAAAAAAGTTAAATAGCTTCATGAGTTACGAAATAGTTGAACTAAGGATAAGCTAATGTCAATTATCATGTAATAACGTTAAGAACTTTCTACTCAGGCGCAACCCCAGGAACAAGTTCCAAATTCGCCCCCTACAGCAAGTACGACTGTGATCCAGGAGAAGAAGTTCCTCCTCAAACAGATTAAGCCACCCGAGTTTGACGGGAGAGGCAGATTCGTCCAGTCAGATGCTGAGATTTGGATTGAATCTATAGAGGACTACTTCGAAGCCGCTGGCACTGCACCTACCAATCAGGCCATGCTCGCCAAATTAAAACTCACTGGTGAAGCCAGACTATGGTGGAAACAATGGTGCAGGGATCAAGGGATTTCAGAGGGGTCCGTTACCTGGGAGGAGTTAAAGCAAGCCGTGCAAGGGAGATATTTGCCGCCCGCATATCGTACTCAGAAAATGAATGAGTTCTATGAGCTAAAACAGTTAGGACTCACGCTTGACGCATACTACTCTAAGTTTGTCTCACTCTTGAAGTATGCGCAACAAATGGACACGACACAGCAGGTGTCCAAATTTTGCGCAGGCTTAAATCCACCTGTAAATACCCGTCTCGAATCTATGAGACCATCAGATCTTCAGGATGCACTCATTCGAGCAGCACCTATAATTCAGGAAGTACAAGCTAAACCAAGGAGTATTAAGAATTGGGCTTATAGCAACCCAAGCAGAGGAGCATTCAGACCTCAGGTTAAGAGAGTTCAAGGCCACAATAGGGACAAAGGAAGAAAGCAAGGACAAATATCGTCAACAACTTTGTTCCTACTCACGGTAATGGCCGAAACATCCGATGTTTCCACTGCAATGAACTCGGTCACTTCAGAAGGGAATGTCCCAAGCTTAGCGAGGGACACCGTCAAGGTGCTGGCCACGGGCAGGGAGCCGCCACCCGTGGTAGAGGAAGAGCTGCCTGCATTACCACTAGGCAAAGATGTAATGCGGAGGAAGAGGAAGACCCGACTATGGAAGCGGAATTCGAAAGAGCAACAGTCCATGCCGCTTTACACAGGAAGGGCCCGAATCGCCAGTTCTCAGTAATTCAAACGCCGTCGGACTATCAAGGTAAAAGTTTCAAAACCTTGATTGATTGTGGCAGTACGCATTCCTTTATCTCACCAGCGTGTGCTAAGAGATTAGGAATAGCCACAGTAGAAGCACCTATCCTACTTGTGGAATTGGCAAACGGTCGTGAGGTAACTTGTGCTAGGCAAACTGCTAAGGAGGAGTTCTATCTGGGAGGAAAGAAAACCTCAGTCAAATTCAGAGTCATGAACTTAGGCATCCATGAGTGTCTACTCGGGATGGATTGGCTTAAGCCCAATGACGCCCACATCCACTGTGGAAAAGGTCAAGTTTCCTTTCGAAACTCTGACAGAGAGTTTGTTACGACTCAAGGTGAGGCAGGAGTGCCGAGAATCCAATTAGCCAAGGTATCGCGGATCATAAAAGGGGTTAGGAAAGGATTACCCGTTTATTTGATCAAACTTAACAAGTTGGATCAAAAGCAAGAGTCTCATGAGGGACCCTCTTGGCTGAAAGAATATGATGACGTATTCCCTGAGGAATTAACTGAACTTCCACCTCCAAGAGAAGTTGATCATGAAATAAGGCTAATACCTGGAGCTGCGCCAATTGCAAAGAGACCTTATAGAATGTCTATTCCGGAAGCTATTGAGTTGAAGGAACAACTCAAGCAACTGTTAGATCAGGGCTACATCCGGCCTAGCAATTCACCATGGGGAGCTCCAGTCCTATTCCAGAAAAAGAAAGATGGGACACTTCGACTATGTATTGATTACCGTGGGTTGAATCAATCAACAGTCAAGAACAAGTACCCTATTCCTAGAATAGATGAGCTTCTTGATCGCCTTCAAGGTGCAAAGATCTTCTCCAAAAATTGATCTCAGGTCAGGCTACTATCAAATCAGGATCAAGGATGAGGATATTCCAAAAACGGCCTTCAATACAAGATATGGGCACTTTGAATTCTTGGTTATGTCATTCGGACTTACAAATGCACCTGCCACTTTCAATAGATTAATGCAGGATATTTTTAGGCCATATCTTGATGATTTTGTGCTTGTCTTCTTCGACGACATTTTAGTCTATTCTAAACAGGAAGAAGATCATGAACCTCAACTACGGATTGTTTTGGAGACAATGAGGTCTCATAAGCTGTATGCAAAAATGAAGAAGTGTGCATTCTTCAAACGTCAGATTGAATATCTAGGATTCATAGTATCATCAGAAGGAATATCAGTAGATCCAGCCAAAGTCAGAGATGTGCTTGAATGGCCAATACCAGTATCTGTCAAAGAGATACGTAGTTTTCTTGGCTTGACAGGATGGTATAGGATCTTTATCAAAAACTATGCTTTGATTGCAGCACCTCTTACCGACTTACTAAAGAAGCAGACTTCTATTACATGGTCAACTCCCGAGCAAAATAGCTTCGACCAATTGAAGCAATGTTTGGTATCGGCACCTATTCTGAAACTTCCTGACCTCAATAAGGAGTTCGAGGTAGTAACTGATGCCAGTATTCTTGCCTTGGGGTGTGTTCTTATGCAGGAAGGTCATCCAGTAGCGTATTCTTCAAGGAAATTGAAGAGTCACGAAAAGAATTATGCCACACATGACCTGGACTTACTAGCTGTCATCCATGCTCTAAAGCTTTGGAGACACTACCTGTTGGGCAACAAGTTCACTCTAGTAACCGATCATAAGAGTCTCAAATGGATTTTTACCCAGAACGAGCTCAACATGAGGCAACGCCGATGGATTGAAGTATTGGAGGAATATGATTTTGAAATCAAGTATCGACCAGGGAAGGAGAATGTAGTTGCCGATGCACTCAGTTGCAAGGCATTCCTAAACTCCCTAATCTTGCAGAATCCATCAACGGCCAGATCTCTGGCTACAAAGGTGTCTATGCCAAGCAACCCTATACTCGAACTAGCTAGAGAGGAAGCATGCCATGACTTAGCCTACCAAGCAATGATAAAAGAAATATCTACCAAGGATCAGAATCCGAAGTTACAGGCCAAGTATCATGAATTTTCTATTGACAATGGACTTGTTTATTACAGAACAAGGCTATGTATACCAGCAAGCCAGTCACTTAAGCAGAAGATATTGTGGGAAGCTCATGACTCCCCTTTCGCAGGACATCCTGGCTATGCAAAAACTCTCAATGCAGTCAGGAAGAGCTATCATTGGGAGAGGCTCAAAGGTGACGTCCTCAAATATGTCACCGAATGTTTGTCTTGCCAACGTATCAAGGCTGAACATGTCATGATGCCAGGAAAATTGCAACCACTTGACATTCCCCAAATGAAATGGGAATTCATCAGTATGGATTTTGTGGTGGGCTTACCCCAAGTCCAAGGAGGGTACAACTCCATTATGGTTGTAGTTGACATGCTTACTAAGGTTGCACACCTGATTCCAGTAAAGACAAACTATAAAGCCTCCGATATCGCAAGAGTGTTTATCAAAGAAATATTCAAGCTACATGGTTTACCTAGAAGGATCATTAGCGATAGAGATTCTCTTTTCACTTCTCACTTCTGGAGAGCTATCTTTGAAGCTATTGGGACTCAACTCTGTTTTAGCACTGCCTACCATCCCCAAACAGATGGACAAACAGAGCGAGTAAATCAAATCATTGAGGATATGCTTAGGGCTTACTGCTGTCGAGAGCCAAAGAGATGGATTCAATACTTGCCGTTAGTAGAATTTGCTTACAATGCTTCTTACCAGCAGAGCATTCAAATGACTCCCTTTCAGGCATTGTATGGTCATGATTGTCGAAGTCCCCTAAATTTTTCTGATCCTACCCTGAGAGTGGAAGCTTCAAGACAAATGTTGGAGGACATGGATGACCAAATAAGGTCAATAAGACAAGACATACAAGCAGCCAAAGATAGACAAAAGGCATATGCAGATTTGAAGCACCAAGAGCGGATCTTCGGAGAAGGAGACATGATCTTCATTCGAGTACAGCCGAAAAAGAGTTCTTTATCTCTAGGTAAATGCAAGAAGCTAAGTCCAAGGTATTGTGGACCATATAAAATCCTCAAATGCCTAGGACCCAATGCTTATAAATTGCAACTTCCTGATAACCTAAAAGTTCACAATGTATTCCATATTAGTCTCTTAAAAAAGTATGTACCCAACCCAAATCATGTACTTGATGACCAACAAATTGTAATGCCTAGTCAAGGAATCCTTGAACTAAGGCCGGAAAAGATTTTAGATGTTAGGGAGAGACAGTTGAGATCTAGAACCTTGAGAGAATGCCTCGTCCAGTGGAAAGATTACCCCGAAGAGGATGCTACCTGGATGGACGAAAGCTCTCTCAATCTTCAATATCCCCAGTTTATCTCGAGATGAGGACATCTCGATTCTTCTAAGGGGGAGAGAATGTAATATTTCCGCACACTCCGTACCGTAAATATTAACTGTCCGCACGCGGTGTAAACCCTGTGCAAAGGTATTCCCTACTTCGCAAGTTATTAGTAACTTAAACCATACCATTCACGAGGTCTCCACGTCGATAATTAAAAGCCGAGGTTGAAGACCGTATAACCGCAAGGGAACGACCGCTTGGGAAGGGCAATAGGATAAATTAAGGCAAATTTTTTTTACTATTATCTCTTCCCCCAGCCGATGCATGGCTGGAGGAGAGGGAGTGTGGAGGGGGGGATGGCCAAGTGAGGGACTGCATGAGGGAAGTTCTCCACGTGTGTGGAGACCCTCTTCCCCACCCCCATTCCTATATAAACACCCCCCATCAAGGGGGTGTGCTAGAGAGGGGAGGCCTGTGAGAGAGGGAGAAAGGGAGAAGCTGTGGGAGAGAGAGAGCTAGTCGGCCGTGGAGGAGAGGGAGGTGAGGTCGCCGTGCTGGTCGCCGAGAAGGAGGAGGTCGCCAGTCCGCCAGCTGCTGGTCCGCCAGCCACGCCACGAGCCGCCATCGCTACCGCCCTGATCCGCCCAGCCACTAGTCGTCTGCGCCCAGTCCGCCCGCCACGTGGATCACGATCCCCCCTTCCCCCACATGGTCCTGTGGAAGCAGAAGCTTCTTTAGAAGCTTCTTTAGAAGCTTCTAAGGGGGGGGCCTCCTTAAGCCCCTTCCCACCACCTGTCCCAAAAGCCCTTCCCACCCCATTTCCAAGAAGATCTCTTCATACCCTTCCCGGGACTTTGAAGAGGGGACGGTGAAGCCATAAAGACCCCCGCAAGACCCATCGAAAAGGATTTCGCAAGAAGATTTTAAAGCCGCAAGCCGTCCGAGATTAAATTCCGTGCCGATTCGAGTTTTCTTGAAAGACTCCTAAAGCCTTTGCCGCAAGCACCATCCCGAAAGGGAAATCTCCCGCATACAAGGATAAAGGCAGAGGTCGGAAGGCCGCATTCCGAGGGCCGTCACTCCGTAGACCACAAAGGCAAATCGGAAGTCGAATTTACGACTACGATGGCCCCAAAAAGATCACAAGGTGCGACCGCGGAAGGCTCATCTCCGAATGTACAAGTGGACATCTCCCCGAGCCCACAAGTCCAGGTTCTTTCGAGTTATTCTCGCATGATTGGACGCGCTTAGCTCATAGAGGAAATTGCATTTTTATGTTTAATTTTAATGCATACGGAAATTGGAAAGAAATACATGTGATAAAGCATCTCTTGATCATTAGGCAAGATTGAAAAATATCATGAATTTGAACGAGTTATCCACCTTAGAAGGCTAGTGGCATGTAGTTTTTTTTTGGTGCATTATCAAAGTAATGAGTCTAAAATTAGGCAAAGAAATGGAATTTATAAATGCATTCTCTTTCGTCATAGACATGGTAGGAATAAGTGTGTGCCGCACATTAGGCAACATACTTCTCGCAATGATTTCATAGGAAAAGGTTAGCACCATAGGGTATTATCCGGAAAGAAATAATAGAATACTAAAATGAACGTATGGTCTTGCAAATAGCATGTAAGATGGAATAAGTTAACACTAGCTTTGTATAGTTTCATTAACTACTTCGTAGCTAGGAGAATGTTGCATATTGCATAGTCATCATGCGATATCGTCATTCATTAGAAACCGCATTTAGGAAAGATTGCATGGTTCGTCAAAGCATAGGATTCGAAAGTATAGACTACAAAGTAGTAGGCATGATTAATTGGTAAATCCTAGCAGGACCTAGGAAAGTTAGCGTACAGATTGGCAAGCATTTTACCTTACCAAGGAAAGATAAAGTTATCATGAACCATGTGATACGTAGAGGCAATCAATCGCATGTTTACGCGTATTGGTGGAATTGTATCTATTGCTCTCTGTTAGATTTAGTTTATTACCTTTAGAAGGATCATCCTCGTCGCAAGATAGGTATAATTGAAGTGTCTAAGTAACCTAAACCACAAGGGACTCATAGGGGTATGGCTCCGTCGGTATGATAGGTATTCCAAGTGCTAACTAGGATTTAGTGCAATAATAATTCGACCTAGCTTTAGACAAAAACCGTGAATCTAAAGATCCTACACACGTTCACAAAATGTCGAAGCAATTGGATGTTCATGTATGAAATGATCTAAGGTTTTATCCTAAGGATCATGATGAAACTCCGACAGAGTTGCATATTTCTAGAACCATGGGTTAACCTAATTAGGAATGATTTGGAGGATACCCTAAAACCCTGTTACTCGGCTGGGGTAAATTCCGTGAACGGAAAACACTAAGCAATGGAATGATCCCGTGGAATTAGATGCAATACATGTGCAAAAAGCTGCAACATTGTATAGACTTGAGATTTGTCCACAAGAGAGTTTTGTCATCTCTCGAAATGAGGTTGGCAAGTTAATTTACAAGAGGATGAGTAATCATCCTGTTACTCACTTTTCTTGGGGAATAATTGCCAAGGAAAAAGAAAGTTAGGTATTTGCGAATGACCCGACAATAAAATAAAGTGACATGGTTGCTGGATCCTGCCACAACAAAACCTTAAGCATTGGTAGGGTATGACCCTAACCCAAGAATGATAGGAATCTTACCAAGTTGCAATTGATTCCGGATCGAATGCGGGTTGCATTCGGAGGAAAGGAGTCACTCCTTAACAGTTTGCCAGCTAAACGACCACTGAAAATTGATTGTGCTTGTAACAGTTTAGAAAGCACTGTTTGCAATGTTTGCTCAATGAACTAAAGGAGGAAAACATATCTAATACTTCAGGTTGAAGCCTGAAGGGAGAGGCAGCTTCAGTTACCCCCGACTGCCTGCCTAACCCTAACCAAGGGGGTTGTTAGCCGCGCCGGGAACGTGGACCGAACCCGCCGCGAGAGGTCTCTCCGTTGAGTTCTACTTGGAGCAGGAGGACGCTTGGGTGCCAGGGGGGGCTCTGGTTGTAAATCCCTCGCCTTCCCGGCCCTGCACAAGAGACTAACGTGACTCGAGATTGGATCTCGAGGCCCGCATACTAGTCTACGGGCGGAAACTTGGATTAGTGATCCCTGGTGGATTACTGGATAGCCTTCGGGCGGATTATGAATATGCCTACGGGCGGAACTCCTTGTATTTCAAAGATAAAATGATAAAATGATAATAAAGAAGTTGTTTGGCATTGTTTTCTTTATGTCCTGTGATAAGATTACGTGAAGGAACCGGTGCATAACAGGGTTAATTCAAAGAAGCTGTTTGTATATGTCAAACTAATGTGGTAGGTAATTACATAACTAAAACAAACCGAGGAAAGTGCGGAGGATGGACCATGGGTCCGTCCTATGGATGGGTGGTCCCGGTTAGCCGGGAACTTTTCTCAAAGTCCTCGACGAACAGAAGGATGATCAACATCATCGGAACAGGTAGTGAGAACGATGACTTGGAATTACCGATTACCCGATTCATGCTGTTTTAGGGGAACGGAATGGGACTATGCCTTTTGGCAGAGAGGTCGAGCCTTGCATCCCTCTCGTTTCCCATTCTCCTTGAACCAAGTGCAGCATGAATCCGCTTCAGACCTGGCGCTTCTGCGTAAAGTAGTTCGATCAGGTCTGACGCTAGTCGCTGTTAGTACAATGACCAAACAATTCCAGTCGATCCTAGTGGGAGCGGCCAGGACGCTTCCGTTACGTGGCAGACGCGGAAAGTCCTAGATTGCAAAACCCGCAACATTCCGTGGGAGTGCCGGGTGGAGTTTTCTAGACAACCTTTCCGATGGACTGCTAAGACGTGTCCTAGAGGATTCTAGTGGACACGTTACAGTTGGTATCAGAGCCGACTTATAATGGAATTGTTTTCATAAGATTTCATTAGAAGTGAGGTAAAGAAATTGTTCCTGTCCAAACATTTTCTCATCTTTGATACTGTCTTGCAGAATTACGAGGCGTGGAACAAGTTTTTGGTGTTCCGGATCATGTTCATGACTGCGATGCATTCTCCGCATTATAGGCAGAGAATTGAAATGATGAACATCTTGGAACAGATTTATAACCCATCACCTCTATATATAGAGCGAAGATGGACTGGGTCTTCAGGAATCTATTACATAGCTGCCCACCGGTTCGCTTATCTACAAACCAACCTGAAGAGGATCAAGTGGTTGGAAGATTTGAAAGTCGTGAAGCTGTTCATTTTTGTGGAAGCTCACGTGAATTCAACTTTGCATATTCGAGGTCGTAGAGTTGAATTAAACTCATATGTTTATGAGGAAGTAACCCGTGTAATTCCAGCTGATAGAATTAAGGTATTGGGCCGCCATGGGAAGTATGGGTTCCAGCGGAAAGGATATCCCGAACTTCCGATGAATTATCGATTCCTAAAGATACATGACCCAAAACCCTACTATTACACAGTTCCTGTAGACAAATCCAATACTATGTTGTTCTCCCCAAACTAAATGTAATGATTGGACTATCCTCACTCGAGATGTTGTATGGGGCTACGCTATATAAATATAAATAAGGACTTCTTTTTATCACTATCCGATTGTGCATCAAGGTTGTTGCAAAAAAAAGTTAAATAGCTTCATGAGTTACGAAATAGTTGAACTAAGGATAAGCTAATGTCAATTATCATGTAATAACGTTAAGAACTTTCTACTCAGGCGCAACCCCAGGAACAAGTTCCAAATTCGCCCCCTACAGCAAGTACGACTGTGATCCAGGAGAAGAAGTTCCTCCTCAAACAGATTAAGCCACCCGAGTTTGACGGGAGAGGCAGATTCGTCCAGTCAGACGCTGAGATTCGTCCAGTCAAATCTATAGAGTATCTAGTTGGGTCTCTTCTTGTTGATCGCAAACAACTCCAATATTTAGACCCAAAACTTTTCATAAAATGAATACAAGGATTTCTTGAATTTTTTCCATTGCATATTCCAAGAATACATTGGATAGTTTTTAAGTCGATGCTCATATGCCATTTCATGGTAAAATTACCAACCCCATCAACTACCAACATCTTTGCTTCACTTTGAGACTCAATAATGTTTGAAATATCTATATGAGTGAACAACCCTTTCAATGTTTGATGATTCTCAATTGGTACTTGAGTTGCACCAATCCACCAGATCTCCATCTCCATCTCAAACTGGAGCTTATGCACTAGTGATTGATCCTCACCTAATACCCTATTCATGATGTAAATGCTAACTCTTTCCATCTTGTATACTTTTTGAATCTGTGCTTCATCTAACTTCAAGACAAACTTTAAAAGATAATGACATTCTTCTATCATGAGTTTATACATTTGGACTGTTGCAATCTGCACTCTTCTTAGATCAATCAATATATTGTTAAAGACATCGTATTGAAAAATATATATTTTTTCTACTTCTCATAGGGCATAGACCCTTCGATGTGAATGTACTCCCCAAAAATATGTGGAATCTTACGATTCATTTCCGTCCTTGCAAACTGATATTGCAAGGGCTCGAGGTAATCTAAATGCACTTATTCTATTACATTTAAGACCATAATCTAGATATAGCGTGATAACCTTTCTAGCTAATACCCACTGACTAATACCCATAGTATTACATGTCTCTACAACTTCATTTGTTTTACCTTCCCTTTTAAGTCCTTTACCGATTCTTTAAGAGTTGGGCCTCTCAAATCCACATTTTCAAGTGACTTAAGAATTCTCAAAATATCTTTCTTATTCATCATTCCCTTTAAAAGATTGATCATCTCCTCACTTTCTCAAATATTAATGCTTGATATGTTAAATACATATTTCTTCCCGTAAGATTTAGTCTCCTTTTCTTTACTCTGTTATACAAGTTGGTTATATTTTTTGGTGGTCTCTTTCTCTCTCAAAATCCTATTAGAGTTTCTTTCAAGCATGTTAGCTTGTCTTGTAATGACCTATTAGCATTTTTAAAAACATCAATCTTATTTGAGAGTTTGGAAATATTTATTTGTATAGTTAATAATGCTTCTTTTATTTCGTGTATTTGAGCCATGTATGTGTAAGATGCGGGGCATAATCTTATATAGTAGCCAAATATCTTATCATAAACTTCTCCAACATATCATATGTAGTTATGAATATTGAAAAAAAGGAGGAGTTTTACTTGTAGAAGGGTCCTTGGAATGTGTAAGATGAAGGGCATAATCTTATATAATAGCCAAACATATTGTTGTAACCTTCTCCATCCACCCACATATCTATATGCAATTTGTTTGCCTCTATCTCATCTATCAGTACTCAATGATATGTACTTCTCTCAGATGTATAAATTAGATCTAGCTAAATGATAAGTTTGTACTTGCTTGTGTTATTTGAAGAGGTATTGCTAAACATTTTAGAAAATCAACCACAAAATAATCTCACACTGATAGAAAGAAAGCACAAATAAAAGAATGGAGAAATAGAATGGTGTGTGGAAAGAAGTCGCAAGAGCAAAAGAATGCAATTTTGGTGAAAATATATCAGAAATACAAAATCTCTCAAGCTCTAAAGAAAAAATGATAGAAAAGGTGAACCTAACATGGATTAAAAGACAATGATAATTAATGACTAACCCCTTCAATGAACCAAATATTCTCTCATTAATCACATTAGAGCAACTAAGTCTGAAGGTTTCATTCTTCCAAATCCTCAACTAGTTAGCAACTTAATCATTCTCTTATGAGAGCCTTTTTTGAAGTATTTTCAATCCTAATGAATCTAAGTTCTTTTTGACTTTGTTTAAAACCCATTTCCATCTTTGTTCGAGTGTAACCCCAAAACCCATTGGAATCACAAGTAACCTAAAAACTTAATCTTCTTCAATTTCTTTGCAGCCTTCATAAACCACTAACAAGATGGGATGTGAAGTGAGTTGATTGATGGAGTGCGAAGCTTCAATGGATACAATGATGTAGGGAGAGAGGGAGAGAGACAAAGACATAGTTTGTGGGTACAAAAAATATAGTATCACTCAGGTTTTTCTAGATAGGTATATCAATAAAGGTACAACCTCAAAGGGTGCGTAGATACAATGGCCCTTTATTCCCAACAACCTTCCCCCTAAAGGCAATGTGTCCAAAGGTAGAGGAAAAGAATTAGCTAAGTCTAAGTATGTACAAAGCTGAAAACCTATACCTCTCCAATCCCCATCATCTCAGTAATGGACGAGCAATGGACAAAACCACTTTGCTAGAAGACCCTTAATGAGAAAGTCTGTGGGGTTATTATCAGTATGTACATTGACTAGCTCAATGCTCTTGTTGTCAACTACTTTCCTAATGAAATGATCCTTCACTCGTATGTGCTTTGTCTTTGCATAAAAGACAAGTTTCCATGCTAACATGATAGCACTATGATTATCATAGTGGAAGACAAGAACCTTTGTAGTAATACCAAGCTCTCCAACTAAACATGAAAGCCATAAGCCTCTTTGCATGCATCAGTGGTGGCAACCACATACTTTACCTCTGTAGTAGACAAATCAATACACTTCTACAACCTAGATATCCAAGAGACTGATCCCCCGTGAAGATAAATACATAGCTTGAAGTAGACTTCTTGCAATCCAAATGTCCAACATAGTTTGCATCATAAAACCAACGACAAATGCTTTGTCCTTTCCATAGAAGATGCATAAATCCTTTGTGCCGTTGAGGTATCTCATGATACCTTTCACTGTTTCCTAATGCTTCTTGCTAGGATTTGCCATGTACCTACCTCGTACCTACTAACCACTTCCACTGCAAAGGCAATGTTAGACCCTGTAGCAACCATAACATACATCAAGCTACCAACAGTTGAAGCATACAGAATCTCAGCCATTTTAGCCTTCTCATCATCAAATGTAGGGTTGTCCTCTCCACTAAATTTCACATATAGAGGCAATGGAACCCCAATCGCTTTCCCCCCTCCATATTGAAACGTTGCAAAACCTTGGATACATACTCCTACTGGGACTATAGATAGAGAAACCCTTTTGGTCTATCCCTGAGTATCTGCATCCCAAGATTATGATTTGCATCACCAAGATCCTTCATGTCAAAGTTGCCATGTAGATTTTGCTTCAGAGAGTCCAAGTAATAAACATCCCTACTTACAATCAGCATGTCATCTACATACAAGACCAAGATAATCAGGGTGCCATCTACTGCCTTGTTGTTGGTGTATAAGCAAGACCAAGATAATCATACAAGACCAAGATAATCATGGTGCCATCTACTGCCTTGTTGTTGGTGTATAAGCAGTAATCCACTTGACTCTTGTGAAAGCCCTCAGACTAGATAAATGTATCAAACTTGTGGTACCATTCTCGAGGTGTTGTTGCCCATACAAACTCCTCTTGAGTTTACATACCATCTTCTCTTTGCCCTTTACCACAAAGCCCTCAAGCTGCTATATATATATGTCCTCATGCAGATCACCATGTAAGAAAGCAGTCTTTACATCCATCCATATGAGTTCCATATCTTCAGCTTTGCAATCAAGCCCAAGATAGTTCTCAAAGTAGTTATCTTGACTACAAGAGAGAAGATTTCATCAAAATCAATCCCATGTTCTTGCTTATATCCTTTTGCAACCAGTCCTACTTTGTATTTTGGCGAGGAACCAAAAGTGACTTACATATTATAAACCCACTTGCATGGATGTATATTCTTTCCTTTAGGTAGATGCACCAAATCGCATAGCATTCCTTTCAAGAGATTCCATTTCTGATAGCATAGCCTTAAACCACTTTTTGTTGTCCTGTGTAGTCATTGCTTCCTTGAAGCATGATAGTTCACCATAGTCAATCACCATGACATAATCATTAGCATACTGAGCACCAGAAACAAACCTATTAGGTGGCCTTGAACATGGGTCAACCTATGAAAGCAAAGGTTCAGCATTTGTGGGGCCTAAAAATCTACATTTACAGCTTGTTGTCCTGAAATTTCAACACGCTGTCCTACCACATTCTAGCTATCCAAACTGCATATTTTTGTGCTAAGATTGTGGGGCACCATGGGCAATACCTTGCTGACCATTTTCAGCATCATTTCCTGCATTTTTAGGGTCATTTACAACAGGTATTCACTGTTGTCTACTGGTGGGCATACTCTGCTATCCAACCGGTATATCTTTCGTGAAAACAACCCTTTTGATCTTCTTTTGTTTTTTTGGGCTACTTATGCATGTGATCTTCATGAAAGATTATATAATTGTTATATACTATTTTTCTTTTCTAGGGATTCCATAACTTGTACCCCATTTCACCCTCATACCATATCCTAGGAAAATGCCTTTACAAGACTTTGGCTCAAGTTTGTTGTGTTCCTCCTTACGGACATGTACAAAAGCCTTGCAGCCAAACACTCTCACGTGAGCATATGAAGGTGGCTTTCCCAACCACTCTTCCTCAAGGACTCTCCCCCCCCAAAGACCTACTCGAGTGACCAATTAATCAAGTGAACTACTGTCATAACAACCTTTGCCCATAAGCCATGGGGTAATGTAGCATGAGACAACATAGTATGGATCTTATCCTGAATTGTCCGATTCACACACTCTACAACTCTGTTTTGGGGTGGATTGTGAGGGGTAATGAGCTTCCTCTTTATCCCTTTACTATCACAAATTTCCTGAAAGGCATTGGAAATGTATTCCCCACCATTGTCAAAGTGAATACATTTCAATGTCTTACCAGTCATATTCTCAACCAATGTCACAAAATTCTTGAACTTATCCAAAGCCTTGTCCTTACGATGGATAGGATACACCCAAAATTTGCATGTAGCATTATCCACAAAGGTGATAAAGTACTTATTTCCCCTTAGAGAGAACCATGGCATCTAGCATACATTTGAATGTACCAACTTTAAAGGAGAAGATTTTAATGAAAGAGAATGTTAATGTGAAGTATGAGTATGCTTACCATAGACACAATGATGACAATGGTCAAAATCAATATTTATCACAAACAAGGCAAATAACCCAAACGAGAAAGCATTTTCATTCCAGTTTGACTCATGTGTCCCAACTAGCCATGCCACAAAGAAACACTTGGCTGCTGGATTATGGTAACAACATGGTCACGCACACTAGATACATGTAACGGACACAAAGTAACACTCTTTGACCTTCTTGCAATAACCCTAGATCTCTTATAAATCTTTCATTTCCCATCACCAAAGGTCGTATAAAGATCATCATCATCTCGCTGCCTTGTGCTAATCAAGCTCTTCTTGAGCTAGGGCACATGCCTGACATTCTGAAGAGTAAAGACTAAACCATATTGAAATTGTAGGTGCACATTGCCAATGCCTATAATATCATATGCATAGTTGTCCCCCAAGTGGACAACACCATGTCTTCCCCCACCATCGTAATCAGAAAACCACTCGTGGTGAGGAGTAACATAAAATGAGACACCTGAGTCCAAGATTTATGCATGTAATCATCTGTATCTGCTACAAGGAATGTGGACTGAGGCAAGAAGAGACAAAAAGTACATCATTACCACTGTCACTCTCATGACTGACTACATTCACTTCTTCTACCTTGACACTGCTCTTCTTTGTTGGTTGACTGTCCTTCTTCTCATCCTTGCTATCATCTGTCTTCTTACCCTTTCCTTTGTCTTTCTTCCATTTGTAGCATTCACACTTGAAGTGACCCTTCTTGCCACAATGATGGCACTCTACATCTTTCCCACAAGATTTACTCCGCCCTTTATTTTTAGATTTATCCTTTTACTGAGACCTGCCTCTAATATGCAAAGCACTGGAAGACTTGCTAAATGCATTGTTCTACCAATTCATCTCTTCCATAAGCAAATAAATTTCTACATCAAAGTACATTAGCATAGCATTTGAGTTGCTCATGGTTAACCTGAAAGTATCCTAGCTTTTAGGTAGAGTACATAACAAGAAAGTAGCATTGAACTCATCATCAATATTGAACTTCAAGGCAACCAGCTAGCTAAAAATGAAATTAAACTCATTAAGGCGTGCAACATGGCAGTACCCTCTTTCAATGCAAAGATCCATTAACTTCTTCAACCAATAAACTTTACTTGTAGCACTCTTATGAGCATACAACTCTTCAAGTCTCATCCACATAGCATAGGCAGAGTCCAATCCCTTTATGCTAAACAACAAAGCATTGGAAACTAAAACTTCAATGGTTTAATGAGCAAGCTTATCAATATCATCCCAGTTGTCTTGTGTTATGTCAGCCAGTCATATTCCCTTCATCTTGATAGGCTTCACTTGTTTCTTTTGCACCAAGACATTGTAGCACTGCTTTTGCCAAATCACAAAGTTATGTGCCCCTTCAAGCTTCTTGATGTGTAGTAAGTTGCTACTATCACTGCTACTAGCCATGTTTGCAGCTCAAAATGGCAAGAGAACAAGCCTAATTTGTCAAACAAGTGACCAAGAAGGGATGTAGAAAACTAACTTGCAGTGTACTTTCAGACCTTCAGTTCTAGTTACTGATCATATTTCAGCATGACCATGATATTTCAGATAGGTAGCATGCATGTAGACATCCCCAAAATAGCATTAGACAAGTGTAGGTACCAATCTGCCTGCAAAAGGTCTCTACTATTCACTATATATAGTAGAAAATGTTTGCAGAAAATGATATATTTTCAGCTCATAAATGAGGCATGTCATGTATTCAATCACTGCACAAGCATATCACTTTATATCAATACCAAAAGCTTGCCTAGAAGCTTCACTGAAAACATATAGCTATGTCAAAAGCCACTTGCAGATATGACATTGTTGTTTGCAAATTTCTTATAGCTAAGAGCAAGATTTTAACCTCTAGATCAAGCACAAGACATCTCCAAAACCATTTCTAGGTATGTGGCATCCAAGATAGACATCAAGACATCATTTGAAACACCCAAAATCAAGTCTGGGACCAATAAATAAAGCAAAATACACTATCAAGTTTACATTCAGTCCTTGTTATTTGTAGTGGCCAAAATGACAACTAAATTGAGTACAATCTTTGCTAAAACCAACCCAAAATGGTCTCTAACCATGGACATAACATCCCACATTGTTTTGGTATCAAGTAGACATGGCCAATGACCATTGTCAAAGTCAAGACATGAGATGCTCGTAAAATTTCAGATTTCAACCTATCAATTACAGCCACCGATTTCTCTACAAACTGAGCAAAAGATTGGACTCAAAATGTCCCAAAAGCATGTCCAAAAAAGAGGCATACATCCCCAACCATTTAGCATCAATATGCATCAATAAGCATGTCAAAACAAGAGGCATACATCCCCAACCATTTGGCATCAATAGGCATTGAGTAGCCACCGCATAAGCATAATCCATAAGTATTTAAACACTGAGAGTATGTCCCACCCTGTTTTCTAGCCTTCTGTCTAAAATTTCCAACCACCAAATTAATGGCAATCACCTCCAATGACCAGATCAATGCTTAGCATGAGAACTAAGCATCCAAATGTAGTAATGATCATTTTTGAGCTACCAAGAAGCATGGAGAGCCAAAGGATGGGCTGGCTAGAAATTGCTAGCAAATAAACACAGTTTGGTAGCATCACTCTGGCTGCCTAGAGTCAAAACATGCCATGACCTGCTATTGTGGGAATGGGGAATGTAGGGGGCACTAATGGGGTGCCTATTAAGGCTCTAAGGTAGCCTCTAATCAAGCTCGAAAGGGTAGAGAACATACAGATCTTGAAAAAATGAGTGACAACACCCCTATTTGCCTTACTCGTGTACCCAAAGCTCTCCAAAAGCATGTGGTCACCTTCGGACTACATCCCCTCAAGAATTCCCACTCCTCGATAGAGACCTCTATCCCTTCGTGTGAAGTTGCAATCAAAGGTCCATGTAACCACTGCATAGACACAAACCATAGCACCTCCTCCATGCCCTCAAATCAATCAATGGTGTGTACTATGCCAAAATTCTGATTGCACTTCTTCTCGGTCTTTTTTGGTCTACTCGTATCTAGCGAGCAACTTCATGGATGCATGATGTAACATACAAAAACGATTTACTTTCTCCTCCATGATAGTATCCATCCTTTTTTCTACTCCATTTTCAACCACCACATCTCCGGTTAGTCTATCATCGTCCTTAAGTTACCATAGCATACTGTTGTCTAAATTCACCGTTGGTAGCCACTCTAAAATATGTACTGATTCCTCCGACACTGGCCAACCTTTAGCCATGCTACATTCTGGCCAAGCTCATTGTTGCATAAAGCCCTTTAGGGTTTTCATGAAGCACTCTAAGAAGAACATCGATCCTCTATGGATGGGTCCCGCAATCACTACTTCATCTACGAGATGTACTAGGAGGTGAGTTTGTATTGTGAGCATGCTCATGGGTAGATACTTCTCAAAGAGATAGACCGTCTCCACTACTCCCCGCCCCTATGGATTCAATAGGGGATGTCTTGATCTCATTCTATGAGTTCCATTACACTAAATTCGACAACCTATAAATAGCCTCATGTATTCCTGGAATGAGGCACTTTGCAATTGTGATTGGTAGTACAAAATGTCAAAAATGGAGAAGCATTACAAACATTGATCAGACACTAAATAGTGAAATATTGAGACTACTTGCAATTTTAGGACAAATCTGGTATATCTTATGCCAATCATGGGGTTTCAGCCTTGATAGGATGGTCGTCTTTAGAAAGCGCAAACCTAAGGAAACGTATCATACCCATTGGGGTGTGCATAGACCTAATAATTTTCTTCACAATGCGCTCTTCTTTAGTGGAAAATACCCAAGAAGCATGAGGTAGTTGGAAGTGACCCTTAGTTGTTGGACTATGGCCAAAGCGCCTCCATCTTGTCTACCTCCTTCAAATCTATTCGTACCCCTACAATGTCCCTCTTTCGTGTGATATGGTCATATAATAAGTTGCTCACATTCTTGAAAATATGCATGGGATCCAACAAATGGTTGATCTGTAAGTGGGTCCAATAGGATAACTTGTAGAAAACTAAGAACCAATGCATTCCACTTAGATGTGACTCCTCGTGGACCATTTTCAACTTGTATCCACTTTGGACATTCATTCGTGTTGGAGGTTTTCCAATAAAACCTTCCCTCAGTTCATGATCCTCTAGTAAGATAGTGGCGTGCCCTTGATATACCATCTTCTTCATGGTTTGTGACCTTCAGGAGTCTAACGGTGGCCCACACAAAGGACATGCATGATAACTTAATGTAACCAGACCTGTCACAACACCCCTATCTAGTCAACACAAACTTGAATGAGCTATCTTAAATATCACCAATAAGAATGAAAGCCCACTTACCCGAGCACTCCTCGAATCCCAAAAATTCATGCATGGTCCACATGAGAATGGCTCATATATTAGTAGACCATTGACCATCATATTTTCTCATGTCTTCCGCAGCAACGACCCCCTCTTCCCGAAAAATCTTGAGCTCATCAACTAATGGACGGAGATAGATATTCATGTTCTTGACTTGGTAGCACCTATGAATGAGCAAGCTAAGGATTAAGTGTCCTTTCTTATAAAAAGCCATGGCGGGATGTTGTAGTTAACAAGGACTACATGCCACACACTATAAGAAGTTGAGCAGAGACCAAATGGATTCACGTCATCCATAGCAAGACCGAGCCAAAGATTCCTTGGCTCTCATGCAAAGCTTGAAAAGGTGGAGTCAATGTGGCTCCATGCATGTGAATCTGCTGATATTAATTGGACGCCATTTGTGGATCTATTAAGCGTATGCCATATTGTCAAGCTAGACATGCTTGACGTATAAAATATGTGACGTATACACGGTACAAGTGAAAAGTATCTAAGAACCTTATGAGATATGGTTTTCCCATTTGCAAGTCTTATCGATACCCATGAGCACTGCACTAACTTCAGACATGTCTCCATAGTCTTGTAGTCTCCTTGAAATAGCACACAATCATTGACACATGCATGGATGTTGTTGTAGTCATGCCAGGCTTTTGTAACACCAATCATGCATCATCACACCGGACTCACGCATTGTGTTTTCAAGTGGTAATATATGATACTTTAGCAACTTGAAAAAAAAATAGAAGCAGCCTTGAAGAGCACAAGAAGTATTTTTTATAATAGAGTCAAAAAAATCAACCGAGCATAGAATGTACCTAAACAACTTGGTCACACTTACATCGCTCCACTTGTAGTTTGCCTGCAAACTTAGGAGTGCAAGTAGCATCTTTAGGTGAGATACTCGACACCCATCATATAATGGTATGGACGCTTCCTCTCTCAATGGATCAGATGACTCAGCATTCATGGGAATTAATGCATCGATCATTGCCTCCATCTTAGGCTCCAAGATTGGAGAAAGGTCCAAAAGGCACAATGTCTCCTCTGGTATTGAGGATGTAGTTTGCGGCGTTCCCTCCAATTGGTGTATCAGCTCAGGCACTCCATCCATCACACGCCGACAAACTCTTCTAACAGGCCACAATATGTGCATTCCTTAGGATGAAGCATCACCTCTTTGTACAAATTTCACGGACGCGTCTAATATTTTGTATATGATATTCAATTACTTTGTGAATGTAAAGCATGATTGGTATACACTTTTCTTACCATTCACTCAATGTCTGAGACTACTTGGTCAATGATCTCTGATTGAAACTTGTCAAAGCATCATACGCGTTCTATGGACAATCGACACTTTCGGCCAATTCCCAACTTGCATTGTGAGTGTAAGGACATGGAACATATTGATTAAGATATGCCTCATGATCATCGTTCTCCATTTGGTCTATATTACGGCAAACAATATGTTTTTTGTCTTCTCATTGATAATCTTCCTTCATTTTAATCTCTACTCCTCTTTCTCTCCCTAACCCCTTATTTGTTTGCCTCCCTGTATCTCTCTTTGTCCATTTCTTTTCTCTCCATGTCTCTGTCTTTATCTGTCCCCCTCTCTATTTCTCTCCCTACCCCTCTTTCTCTCTCTCTTTCCCTTTTTTTATTTGCATCCCTTCATCCTTCTTTGTTTCTCTCCTCCCCCCTCTCTCTCTCATTGTTTCTTTCTCTCCCCCATATTCCCTCCCCACTCTCACTTCTTCTCTCTTTTCCTTTCCCTCCCTTCTTCTCTCTATTTATTTCTCTCTTTTCCTCTCCACTCTCACTCAACACATCTCGTTACAATCAAAATCAAAGATTGAAAATAAAAACTATAAAACAACGACATTGAAAGACCCTCTCTCCCCACCATCTCTCTTTGTGTCTCTCTTCCCCCTCCCCCTTTATTTTTCTATCATTCCATTCTCTCCAATTCTCTCATTGTTTCTGTATTTCTCTCTCCCTATCTCTCCTTCTCTATTTGTTGATCTCTGTATCTCTATTTTTCTCCCTCTTTTCGTCCATTTTTCTTTCCCTCTCTCTCTCTTTTCTTTTCACACTATTTCCTTTCTTTACCTCACCCTTTTTTCTACCTCTTCCTTCACTCTCCATCCCTCTTTCTCTCCCCCCTCTATTTCTCCCTCTCTTTCTCTTTCTTTGTTGCCTCTCTCATTGTTTTTCTCCCCGCTCATTGTTTCTCTTACTCATTCTTCTCTCTCCCTCCCTTTATATCTCATTTCTCTCTTCCTCTCTCTCTTTGTTACCCTTCCCCCCTTTCTCTCTTCCTCTCCCTTCATATCTTGTTTCTCTCTTCCTCTCTTTCTTTGTTACCTTTTCTCTCTCTCAGTCTCTCTTTCTCTTCCTTCCTTCTTCTCCCTCTCTCCTTTCCTCTCTTTCTCTCTATCTCTTTCAATGCATCTCATTACAAAGAAAAAAGTAAAAAAAGTACACAAAAAAGAAGAAGAGGCAATGTACCTACCTGAAAGGCTCGAGGATGAATTATTTCCTGTCTCCTCTTCGTGATGTCCCTTCTTCCTCCCTTGTGCACATCTCCCTCTTATTCACATATAGTGGCGGTGATGAGGAGCTCTCCTTCTCTCTCTTTCCCTCATCCTCTCCCTCTCCCTCTCAAGATAACGATCTCTCTCACTCTCTCTCGCGAAAATATTTGCGAAAAATTTCACACTTGGGTTTTTTGCCCTTTGTTTCTCATACCGACATCGCTATTTGTGAGGCAAATAGGGATGCCGCTATTTTTCATTGCAAATTGCCATCTCTATTGCCCCGTTCCCTTGTACTGCATCCTCACAACTTTCAAATAATTGGAAACAAAACCCATTTCCTTATACTAGTGCCAACTCGAGGCACACTCCTTTTTTACCCTTCTACATTTATATGTAAACATGTTTTACCAATGATGTACCATGTGCCCAAACACATCATTCTTGGAAGAAAAATGCAATTTGAAATCATGCTGTGCATATTGGACACACAATGTTCACAAAGAAAAGATACATGCATTGCGATATATTTTGTCAATTTCATACTTGATGCTCCTTGCATAAGTATACACATAGGGTTCATTAATTGATTTTACATCCTTTATACTCAAGACCTTACTCATCAGTGCAAAGATGAAACTTTGCTCCATGCCCCACTCACAAACACTCAAGAGGTTATAAATTGTCCAAAAACTCAAGTTACTGTAGTCCTTTATGTCCCTTGGCTTACCTAACCTCCTTTCTCTCCCTAAGATTCCTATTGAGTGGAAGATTAACCAGAGTGTGTATGCATGACAAGAGTGGCACTAAGTTTTGGTGAGTATAGCCTTAGTGGGCCTCATGTCATGCATTGCATACAAAAAGGTAGATTATGTGCTTCATCTCTTGTGGTATGAATGTGTTTAAGAAGTAGGGGTGTATGAAGTCCCTAGTGCAGCGATTAGAAATACAACTGTAGTGAATTGCTTATGGTCCTTGTTCCATTATTGTGCATATGCTAGATTCAAAAAAGCTCACCTCTTCTTATTATTGCTTGCTTGCTTGATCTACCAGCTTATGTTAATCTATATTGGCATAAAGTCTTAGCCAACAAAGTTACATGAATTATCAAATCAAAGAAAAAATTAGGTCCAAGCCTCCAAGGGTGCACCTATAAGAAATTATCTATATAATGTAGGATCAAAGGGTATTAAGAGAAATACCCTTTCTTTACATGCTATAAGGCCATAAAAAGACCCCTTTTACTTTAGTAAACTTATAGATTTTTTTAAAATTGTTATTAAAAGATGCCTTATGTAAATATAATTCTATAAATTTTACTAAGTAAAATACCCTTTCTTTCTTGAAACTCACATGGTATCTTACATGCTCTATAGATGCACCCCCAATTCCAAATGTAACCTATGAAGAGCTCAAGTTTTATTCGGTTATCAAACTAGGAAAACTATAACCATATGTGCAAACAAGGTCCTGAGAGTAACCTACCCCATGCTACCTTAGTGGTTTTTTCGATTTTGCAAAAGCACTTAACAACATAAGTTATCTATCTTCCTCAACCAATAAACCAACAAGTGGATGGAACACTACAAGTATGTAATGGTAGTGCCAAATCTCTCTCCATTTAATGCAAAACATAAATTATACTCAATTAGCAACATTATACCAAAGCTTTTGTTACTAGGCAAGTCATATGAAACTCCTAGTGAGCAACTTTTTGTAGAAATCTAAAGAATGATCTCTAGTGTAGTTGTGAATAGAGAGGATCCCAGAAGATCCTTGCAAATATTAGGGTGTCTATTAAGTTACAAACATTACACTTCAATACAGTCATAAGCTGACCCTCCAGATGACCACATTGACCTAGAGAATCATGTCGAATAATGGATACTAGGTCTAAAGCATTGGAAAAAGATGGTCTATTCCATCTTATAAACACACATCATGATAGCATGCACAAGGATCTACCATTGTGCTCTTTGAATGAAATTAGGGGGGTGTGCCCAAAATAGTTTCTAAGAGAATAAGCTTTCCACAAATCAAAAAATCAAAAAGATACATCACTCTTGAAGTTTTTGAATTGTTAGCATGTTGATTCACCATGGTTTTCTCTGAGCATTTTGTTGAAGGTGAGAAGGCAATATCAAACAATAAGGAATCATCTTTATATCTATCACAACAAATGTGTATGAAATAGTAATGAGAACAACTGAATTGGGTGGATAAGCTCCTCAAAAAGAGCTAATCTAAGGGCTACTAAATAAATAGAAAGCTAAATTGAGGGCTACTAAAAACAAATGTCCAAGGCATTCCTTGGTAAGCTCACCCAAGACTTTCCTAAAAGTGTTCAAAATGAGGTGGGCCTTTTAAATAGCAATGGGATGTACCTTCAAATACTAATGAGCAAAGCCTCATCTCAGCCTCATCAACACAATATTCTTTTGTAATACAAACATTTTATAATCTCTGAACTAGTTGCCTTGTAACTTATATATATTATTTACTTTTAAGATATATATTATTTACTTTTAAGTTACCTGAATTGTTTCATATGTATATGTCCAAAAAATGTTACCTTCAATATGTTGTAGAGTACATGTTCATTGATTAATCTTTGCATATCAGTCATGTACTTTTCAATATTAAGGTTCATTATTAAGTTTGATAAAATCATTTTTTATTTTTAGATTTTATTACAAATTTTTAATGTAAAAAAGTTAATGCTCATTATATAACATTTTAAATATTATTTATATAAGGTGTAATTAAAAAATTTAATAGTAAAGCTCATGAAAGCTAAATAAAGTTAAACATCTATATACATAATGAAATATTAATGTCTAAAACAAGGTTAGGTATCAAATAGTTACTATAAAATGTTTGAATACTATTATGGAATGTTTTAGCATAAATGTTGAAAAAGGTGTCACATTGAACATTTATTACAATACTAACGTTAATATTACTAAAACACTTTAAGTAGATTTCATATTAAAATATATTCATGTTTTAATATAAACACTCTATGTATGTGTGTGTGCATGTGTGTTCTCTCCTCTTTAGTTAATGCACAATAGGGTGCTCTACATCCACTCTCCCTCCTTGTCATGTTGCTGCATGATGAGGCCTTTTCCTTAATATATAGTTTAGATGAGATGCAAATCAATATATCATGAAGGTCATCCATCTTACAAAATCTTTCTCTAGCAATGACAAATGCTTATGCACCTCAATGGATATGAATATTGTAATTCGTAAGCTTTGGAACTCCTTATTATACATCTAGTTAATCAAATAGTTACATCACATAACCAAATTGTTCTTGTGACCCTTATTGCATAATTTAAATTTTTTTGTAATGCACACATATGAGAAACACATACATGCATACACATACCCAATTATAAACATCTTCCAGTTATATACCTATGGACATGTATACATTTTGCACATGTACACGCTAATGTAGATAACTTGCAAGCGGTCATCAATCTCCAAAAGCATACATTATACACGTGAGATATAGATACATGCATATATGACATACACAAAAAACTTAGTATTACTTGAGGACATTCATATGTATACACCCACTACTTGTATATGTATAAATTCATATCAATCTAGATGACATAAAA